>NC_073306.1:107157608-107488233 GCF_027595985.1 Sorex araneus
TACAAAGAAAATTCAGGCTTATCAGTCCCCTCCCCAAACTTGTATAGATCTTTAAAACTGTCAAGTGTACTTGTACCTGTGCTCAACCTTTCCAGAGATTCTGCAACTGAATGGGTGGATCTAAAGGCACTGATAACATTTAGTGAACTCCTTGAGGGCATTTCTCTAGGGCTATATTTTAAACCTCTATTCATAGATACAACTGTAAATTTGAAAGGAGATTCAAATATCAGCAGACCTGAGAGAAGTATTGCTGTTAAGCAGATGCAGACTTACTCTCAGTGTCCAGGCCCCTGACCTATGTAACCCCTGTGAGGTCAATGTTGCTTCTGCCCCATCAAGCATGAGAGGCCAGGTTATTTCTGGGTCTCTTTTTCACTTTTTTGGACATTCTCTTTGATGTATTGCATTCTAACTAGAAAGAACTAAGGTATGGTAGAGGAATACAGAGAGGAGTCAAATAAAAGGACCATAAACTTATGAAAGTCTTTGGATAAAAAAATCATGTTCCTTTATGGAGAATGTAAGATATCAGAAAGTTTTGTTTTGAGGCATATGTTTTACTCTTTGATTTAAGTCATGTTTTACGTATCTTGTATGTTTATGACTATGCTGGTGCTGCCTTCTTATTTTATTTTTTGTTTAAATTCCATGAATTATCAGGCTAAAGACATGGGGATCTTGTTCTTGGGCTAATAAAATGTGTCCAGTGCATCAAGGAGGAATTACAGGGGCTGGAGCAATAGCACAGTGGGTAGGGCATTTGCCTTGCACGCGGCCAACCCCACCCAGTTCGATTCCCAGCATCCCATATGGTACCCTGAGCACCACCAGGAGTAATTACTGAGTGCATGAGCCAGGAGTAACCCCTGTGCAATGCCGAGCATGACCCAACAAGCAAAAAAAAAAAAAAAAAATATTACAGAGTCTTTGCAAAAAAGGTGTCATGTCTGAAGATGTTTGCCAGCCAGAGTGCTTTTGGCTAAGATGATTTGTTCAAATCTGTAGGGCAATGTCTTAGCAGCTCTTTCTACTCTCAAATGGAATATTTGGGTATGTCTCTCCAGAGCTACAAATCTCATAGTCCCATGTGAACACTTCAATTATCTGTGAATATCCATCAACTCTTAAGACAAAAAAAAGTTAGAGAAGAGGCAGATTTGGTTTGTCAAGTGAACACAGGCAGCCTCTGGTGCTTTTTCCTCAGTTGAAAAAAATATAAAAATGAAAATGACTTCTGATCAGTGTTGTTGCTGTCTTTGAAAACTCAATGAAACTCTTCTCTAGGCTTCCTGGATCCTCTTCTTCCCTCCAGTCTTACAGCTGCTGTCATGCTCTTTTCACCAGCCATCAAGCCCCGTCTCGACTCTTCCCGCTTGTCTCTGACTGCTTCTCTCTCTCAGCTAAGGAGATTTCACTGGCGAACTCCATCCCTGGTTAATCCTCACTGGCTCAGTAAGTATCCTGGCTGACTTGCTTAAAGCAGGATTTGGAATTTATTTGTCATCTAAATAAAGTATTTACAGAGCCAGCTATGAGCCCTGTCTCCATGGACACTTTGTGACACACAGTGCTAGAAATTGGCCACAAGTTGGTCCAGGTTTCAGGCCACAGTGTCTGTTTTTTTCCCTGTTCCAAACAATGCCTAACAACTCTTCTAGCCTAATTTCTTCCTAGAATCAGGGCCTGCACTTAATCTACCACCTTTTCCTTGGTTCATATAGTTCATCCAATTCTAATCTGTTCTTAGATTTCAGACATAAAACAGAGAGATTTGCTTTATATATATTCCAGATCATTTACCAAAGGTTCTGGAACTAATGGAAAGAAAACTGTTTAGTCTTACCCTTATTTATTGCATACTATATCTCCCTATGCTCTGTACCCACTATTCTAACACCACTAGGTCAAAGACTAGTTTTTCTTTAAAAGCAGTATTATCTCAAGTCTCAAGTTTGCATAGCCAGATTCCTTAGCTGCCAAAAATCAGGTCCTAGGACAATGTTTTGAGGCATAGTCCATTATTTGAGAAAAATCTTAAAATGCCAATTGCTCCATTCTGCTGACAAGAGTTTTCTGTGATTATTTGAATCAGTTACAAATTTATGTTCCAGTTTTTCTTAACTTTTATATTAAATATAATGATGTTAGTTTTCTAGGCCAGGAGCAATTTACAAAATACTCCTTTAGAAAATTAGTATTGTTCCTTAAGTGTCTAAAAAAGCAACACAATGTCTACCATTCTCTATTTCTTTACACTTTGGTTTTTCATTGAAGGATATTCTTACAAACTCCGCCACTAAAGAGCATTTCAATCTTTATCCCTATTAGTGACAGTGACAGTGATCCCTATTTATAGCTTCTCCATATCCACCTCACTACTTTGATATTTTTCACATTCCATATGCAGTTAAGTGGATTTTTCCCAGGTTCTATATAACTCTTGAGGAAGATGGGAGTTGGTGAGGGCATTTCTACTGCCCATCTATATGTACCTGGACACATGTCTTAAGAGGAAACCCATTAATAATGTCACTCTCCCTCCCTCAACCCCAGACATGAAAATTCACTCATAAACTACCCTAGGAACTCTCAAGATCATTCCATAAAGCCCTTCACCAGCTAAAAAACCTAGAACTCCTCTCATTGTGCATGTTTTAAGTTTATTCACTCAGACCCATTTCTATGAAATGCCTTACCCGTCCATCTTACATACCCTCAGAAAATCATTAACAAAATATTCTTATCATTCCCTTCAGCATGTTGCTCTAATCAGTTTCTCTCCAAAGTAAGCTATACCTTCCTGCACTGAATGCAGATGGTAATGGAAAGATTCAGAGGGGAATCAGTACCTTTGGATATAATTTGAATGGTCTTTCCATTTGCATTTCTTTTTTTTTTTTTCTTAAATAAGGTACATTTGGGAGTAAGGGGGAGTTAAGAATTTATTTTTTTTTAAGAGGGCAGCAGGCCAAATAAGTATGGGGCCAGTTGACCAGAATACTAATAAAATCTCAGATATGTCCTTCAAAGACTGGATTTTGAGGGCCTATAAATGGTGTGCTATGATCATTACCACTTCGTCCATTTATTTCCATTTTGCAATTACTCTTTCTGTTTGTTTTTGGAGCCACACCTGGTTGTGCTCAGAGCCTCATGGCTCTGTACTCAGGGATCACTTTTGGCAAGCTCAGGGGACCACAAGTGGTGCTGGGTATCAAACCCAACTCGGCAACATGCAATGCAGTACTCTACCTACTGTACTATTGCTGCAGTCTCTGCATTTGTTCTTAACTCCCAATCCCTCTGAGAGAAACTGGTTATCTTAGAGTATATCCGTGAATTTGTTACTGCCTTTTCTCAAAATCTTCATAATGCCCCTGGCATATACAAGATAGGTCAAAAAACTTGTTTAAAAGGGTCTCTAGAGTTATACTTATATTTTCACGTTTACTTTATTCATGAGTTAAAGTGAATCACTACTCTTTCAATTTTACGCCCATGATTTTTCTCTTTTCACTATGTTTGCTCTTTAAAAGTTTGCTTTGTTTTTACGGTTCACAACCTCTTCTACCATATGACCCAAAGTCCCAACTTTATAAATCTGACAATCCTTTAGAAATGGAAGCACTAGCATCCCAACTAATACTTCAAATTGCACCCATGTGTACATGTTCAAGCCTAAAGCACTTTGCCCGATAGACACAGGACATGATTAGGATAGGCTAAGGTCATCAAAAGCATCCTAAATGCCAGTTCACTGAGCAGAACATCTTATTTCTTGATAAAAACAATTCTCTACAGGGACTACTGTAATGACCCTGACTGTGAATAACGGCTGCATGCAGTGCGCTGCAATGGCCACCAGAAAACAACAGTGGAAGCTAATAGCCTGTGTTGTCTCTTAACTGCCCATTGCTAGCAATAGGTTTTGCTCTATATAGTCTGGATTCCCAGTTTCAAGGGTCTTCACTCCAATCAGGCAGAAGTACTATAATGAGAAAAAGGTGAGGAAGGAATGATACAGGCAACAAGCCAAAACCCAAGCTAGAGCAACTTAATCATGGGATCAAAGGGATAAATAATTAAAATTTGGGGAATAGGGAAGTACCTAGACTTTTAGAGGTAAGTCTCATAAATCAAACTTAAATCTTTAATTTGAAGGTTTCTCTTCTCCTTGAATGATATTTTTTCCATCCCCTGGAGTTGCATTATAGACTTGAACAGAAGAAGTCGAATGCAATTAATCTCTGTGAATCTGCTTCATTAATAGATTGCTACTCCTTGTGTTTCCCTAGTCAAAATGCTTTGAAAACTGCTCTTTGGCAACAATGCTACAACAGTCTGGATAATAGGCTATGCCAGGAGTAGAAACACAAAATACTTGCATGAACAAAGCACGTGTTTACTATTGATTGATTGGGAAATTTAGCTGCTTAGCTCATGAAGTGCTCTGCTTACAAATATTACTCTTGTTTTATAATCAATTGACACTTGTCCAATCAAACCTGCTATCTCACAGACATTATATCCTGGGATGTCACCACACAATAATGAAATATGAAGTTCCTTTGCAATTCACATATGATCCTAAGATACCTAGTAAACACCATGGATGCACATTTTTGTACCCACACCGAATGTGTCATTAATCTGCACTAATAAAGGGGAACAGCAGGCTAATCATAGCTCATTTATATTTGGCTTTAGAATGTGTTATGTGCTTTTTGGCAGAAGATTTACCTTGCTAATTATGTCTTACTTAAATTAATAATATGGTTAATTTGTATTCCCTTAGCACAAACCAGTTAACAGTGAGAAAAAAAAAAACATACTAAGTCATGAGGAGAAATCATCTAGAATTTAAAAATTTCATTGAGACCACTGCCGAGATGTGACCCCGGGGGCCCGCACGCGTGTGCGGCTCCTCCGAAGCTGCACCCGCGTGAATCCAGACCCAGCTGAACCAACTACAACACGGACTGCTCTTGCAGATTGTTTCCAGCCAGAGAACTAAACTGCGACCCCATGCCCGCCCGGGAGGGGAAAGGTATTGCTCTCTCTCGCCTGTCCCTTCCCGGGGATGAAGGGCGTGGGGATCGCCATATTATGACGACCACAGATGGGGTTTACAAGCTTGCAATGATCGAATATCCGGAAGAAATCTCCCTGGACTTAGTTGTTAAAGTACAGAAATACAAAACCGCGAGACCTCATTTCTCTTCACAACAGGTCTGACTCTAGTGGGGTGCTCCTAATAATAATGGTGAGGTTTGTGTTGAAATATTGAATGTAACCAAAGTAAATAGAAAGTAAAGTGAAATTTATCAGTTACAAGGCGGGAGGGTGCGGGGGTGGGCGGGATGGGAGGTGTACAGTGTTTTGTTTTTTTTTTTTCCGTCTTCGGTGGTGGGATATGGGCACTGGTGAAGGGATGGTTTTTTCAGCATTGTATGACTAAGACTTAAGCCTGAAAGCATTGTAATTTTCCACATGGTGATTCAATAAAATAAAATTTAAAAAAAATAAAAAATAAAAATTTCATTGAATAATTTTGTGACATTATACATGCACATAAAATTCAAGTCTTCAGCATATGAGGAATTAAGAGTTAACAGTATGTGAAATTTCTGTCACTTGGTTAATTTACATCACTATTATTCTATAGTTTCTCTTGCTTTTTATAAGGTCACTAAATTATGAAGTTACATCTTTAATCAACAAATAATAGTGGAAAGTACCACTATATCCAAGGACAGTTCTTAGGATTTGAAGAACTTGCATCTATTTTCTACCTTAAGGTATAAAATTCTAAAGGGAGAAACATGAAGAAACTCATCCCTCAAGTGTTCTAGGTAATATTTTGCTTGATCCTGCAGTTGCGCTCCTTTCAAAACATCCTCTGTAGAGGTGGATTTTGTGGAGGTATAGAGATGATAATAGTGTCAACAATGTGAAGAAAGGGTAATTGATTTTCAGGTAAATGACTCCGATGAGCACAACAGGCCTGTGTGTCATTGCTGGAGTCCTATAAAAATGAAGCTTTAATTACTCTTCTTTCTAATTTTAAAGTCAATAAGAAGTGATATTCTCTAGCAAAATTTTATACTGGTATGATCAGGTTGTACAGTTATTCCTCTTTTGATATAATCTTAGACAAACCCAGAGAGTTATCTATCTGAAAATAGGAAAAATAGAATATCCTCTAGTGGAATAAAGCCCCTAAATTTGAAACTCCCTGCTTTTAGAAATAATCATTTGAAAATTATGTATGAAAACAAAACCACTTATTTTAAATCTGCAGACATATTTACTTGATGGATTGAAATAATATGATTTTATTTATCTCACTTTTACACAGCATTAAATAAAACAGTTATTAGTTCAACTAAGAAGTATTACTGAGTTCCTTTTAATATACATATCTTATAAATTAGTACTTTGGGTGAATATATATTGATTGATACCATGTGACACCATGGGAGTAGGGGAAGAAGGGCATGACTGTATTTAAATCACTTCTACATTTCCTTCATAAAGGTCTTGGAAAATCATCCAGTTTTAATGAGTAAAATATGCATACTGATACCCACATCATAGTATAGTTATAATAACTGTAGTTATAATAACCAGAAATAATATCTTAAATGCTTTAGTAAAGTAATTTTCTTTAAGGAACAGTCTCCTTCTTTGAATGGAGACTTACATTAATTCTTTTTAATTGCAATGCTGGAAATTGCAGGACAAAAAAAGTCATAAAATACACAATGAATTTAAAGGCTCTTTTCAAAGAATAAAATAGAAAATTAGAAAGCATAAGCATAATGCAATTAAATATCTAAAGCATGTAGCTCAATAGTTTGCAAACACATTAAAAGAGTATGCCTATATTAAGTTCAATAGAAATGAATACGATGACATGACTTTAGAAAACCAATTTAATAAGGTTAAATTAATAAGTATCTAAGTTATATTTTAGTCTTCTTATATTATGCTACTTGGGCCAATAAAGAAATAATTCTTTCATTATGAGCATAGCATGAAGAAATATTACCAAAAATTAAACTGGAAAATTCAGAAGAGAGTGATCTTTACAATTAAAGGGCTAAAAGTAGCAATGGAATGACCCATACATTTTACATTGGGTAAGAGGAAATATGTGTTGTACGTGAGAGCTGATTTCAAATATCTCAAGGCTCATCATAGGAAGCTCTAAACATGTAATATGTAATGAAGAGACATGTTTTGAAACATCTAAATGGGGAATATTCATAAAAAATTTTTAAAAAGCAAGGACATGGGACCTAAGAGATCCAGAAAAAGTGACACAGGATATTAAACCTATAGAGTTTTAGGAGTTGTTTTTCTCTTTTTTCTTCTCTCTCTCTCTCTCTCTCTCTCTCTCTCTCTCTCTTTCTCTCTCCCCTCTCTCTATCCCTGTCTCTCTAAAGCATGTAGCTTTTTTCTTCTCTCTCCTGCTCTCTCTCCCTCTCCCTCTCTCTCTTTCTCCCTCTCTCTCTTTTTCTCTCTCCCTCTCTTTCTCTTTCTTCCTCTCTCTTTCTCTCTCTCCCCCTCTCTCTCTTTCTCTCTTTCTGTATCCCTCCTTTGTTTTTTGGGCCATGTCCAGTGTTACTCAGGACCTTCTCCTGACTCTGAACTCAGTAATCACTCTTGGTAGGGCTGGGGGAACCTTATGGGGTTGCCAGAGATCAAACCCAGGTCAGCCCAGTATAAAGCAAGCTGCCTAACCATTGAGCATTTTCTCCAACGTCCCCAAGTTTATTTTTTTAAATGCTAAATCATGCTAACATTAAGGCTGGCATAAGAATTAGTAAAGAAAAACATAGTTCTTTGAACTTCATAGGTGTTTAATAAAATCTTTAAAAAAATTTGAATAGTCATATGTGAAAAATATTTGAAGATGAAATTATTATAGGAGACTGGGATTTTCCTATCTTAGAAATTGCTTAAGTAAAGGCCTAACAAACAATACAGAAAAGTCATGCTTTAAAACTGGAATCAAATGACTTTAAAGATTTCTTCCAACTCAACATTTTAATTATAAATATTGAAAAAATATTGTGGAAAAATTTTGAAGACACAATCAATAACTAGCAACAGGCATATTTATGATTAAGCATAAAATTAATGATATTTGAAAAGCTGTGTTTTATTTATGCTAACTCAAAGAAACAAGGTGTCCATTTTATACTCCTCAAAGGAAAAAGTCAGTAAAACACAATATAAGCCATGCATCATTAAGCAAGCACATATTTATTTTCTGGATATAGAGATTAGCTCTACATTTTTAGAAGACACAATAACAATGATAAAACATAGTCTAGTTACTAGATTCCTTGATATTTATATTTAGAAAATATTTGTTTTCTTAGAAATAATTCCTTAAAATTTTACTGATAGAATAAATTTAAGAAATAAATTACATGTTGTATAAAAACAGACTGATTGAATAAGTTATTAAATAGAATTTGAAATTTAGCAGTAATGACATAAACCCATCCACTATATTCTCTGGACAAAAAAAGAAAAAATAATGTATTGACTATTATTCTGGTGTGCTAAAATATATGGATACTAAGTGATAGGTACTATATTTATGACATTTATACTAGGAATTAGTGGTTTGAGAATTTCTATACTTATGCAAAACTTCTAATTTTACTGTAATATAGGAGATGCTATAGATGAATTTAGGAAATTAATTTAAAAAATTAAAATTTAACAGTATTAATCATTTGTTTAAAATCTTATTATATTATGTGAGGGAAAATGGGTATTATAGAGTAATAAGGACTCTATTTTATAATTATAAGGTCCTTACATCAAACTCTGTACTAAGTGAAAAAGAATATTCGTACTAGGCAACATTGTATAGATAGACAGATGGATAGATAGATAGATAAGTATATAGATATAGTGACAGAACCATTAGCTATCCAAAAATTTTGTCTTTCTTCATTAGTAAAAAATTTGTAACTTGTCACAATTGCTGCTAGCATCACATTTCATGGAAAAGGAGATTATGTGATGATTTCAATAAATGGTAAAGCAGAACAGATATATATCTCTGGTACTCTTTAGACTAGCCCTATATTCTTAGTGTATTTATCTCTTTCCATAGACTGGGATAATAGTAATAAGACTATGACGCCCCATGGTGAAGACAGAATCACCATCATCCTGAATACTTAAGTGACAGAAGATGCCACAATCCTGGAATACTTCTTTCAACAGCTCTATGGGAAAAACAAACATCTATCTATATTGGTTGAGACGTCGAATTTGGGTTGCTTGTGGTTTTTGGTGACCTTTTTTTCCCACTGTTGTTGGGTTAGTAGCTTTGTCTAAATAAATAAATAAATAATACTCTGATTAAAACTATGCGCTGAGAAGGAAAAAACAAACTGAAACCATAACCAAAAAAGTTATGGTTTATTCACAAGTATAGCTAACAATTAAACTCAAGGACACAGACTCCACTCAAGAGTCCTACAGCCCCAGGTGAGAATGAGTCATCTCCTACACCTTGGAGACAACATAGGCTGCGATAAAGAGGACCTTAAGATGATTCATCTTCTCTAGATAAAAAGTGGGTGAAAAGAAATAACTGGAGGTGGTAGTTCTAGGAAACGGACAGAATTATTGGGCTGCTGGCATAGGCAGGGGTTCTGGAGAGAGGCATAGAAAAACATGCCTTAGATCAAGGCAAAACCCACATGGGGGAGCTACAGTACTCAATGTAGGACTGTCTTGCCAAGGAGGACTAGAGAAACAGAGTGCTCCTCAGATGATACTCCCCCTTCCCACCCTTGCCCTTCAGGAAGGTACTGTGGGATGTTTTGGTAATTGATAGCAAACAAACGGCTTTGTCTGATATCAAAGACCCTAGAGAAGAGGGATATTGATGGCGCAATAAACACAAATGTCTGCCCCCAGCACATTCTCAACAGCAACTGGACCCTTTCATGCCCCACTCATATTCAGCTGGCATTGCAATTGCAAATAAAAGGTTTAGTACCTACAGAAGGAGAGTTCAAATAGTCAAATCAAATCAAGCTGCATATCAGATCAAGTAGATCAACTCTCTCACTTAAAGAGTTGATCCAATTCTCTAACGAATTAAAAGAGTATCAAACACCTAAACAATGATGACAAGGGTTGTGGTTCAAAAGAGTAGAGTTAGCAGATTAAAAAAAAATGCAGCACAAGAAAATTAAGACCTCAAGGAAATATTGACAAAATATATGACAGCTCAAGGAGAGAACATCTGTCCAGAATCCATCCTTATAAATATGTAAGACTATATTTCTCTATAATATAGCTCAAAATTATTATAATAAAGAAACTCAGATGTAGAAAATAGATATATCAGCCAAAATAATACAGAAAGCTCAAAAAACTAATAAAATATACAATACATAGAAAAATTAATAATCTAAGAAATAATATCAACAGATGTTAAACTAAAATTTTAAGCAAAAATTGAAACTTTAAATAAGAAAATAATAGAGTCAAGATTTATAAAAAGTCAATGAGTATAAAAGTGCTTGAAAAAAACAATGGAAACAGAATCTGCCAAATAAATGGAGACTTGAGTCAGTGAACTAGAAAGAGGGTGAATAACAAATGAGTAATGTGGGGAAAGAAAGAGAAATAAGATGTAAAAATTAAAAATTCTAACCTACCAAAAGCATTAAGAAAGGAGACAGGGAATAATGGGTATCCCACATGGGGAAGAGAAAGAAAAGAGGACTGAAAGCGTATTCAAAGAAAATAGCACTGTAGCACTGTCATCCCATTGTTCATCGATTTGCTCGAGTGGGTACCAATAACGTCTCCATTGTGAGACTTGTTGTTACTCTTTTTGGCATATCAAGTACACCACAGGGAACTTGCCAGGTTCTGCAGTGCGGGTGGGATACTCTCGGTAGCTTGCCAGACTCTCTGAGAGGGACAAAGGAATCGAACCCAGGTCGAGGCCAGCCGTGTGCAAGGCAAACGCCCTAGCTGCTATGCTATCACTCCAGCCCATTCAAAGAAAATAGCAAACAAAACTTCCCAACCTGAGAAAGGAATTGAATACACAAATCTATGACACTAATAGAATACCTGGCAATTTAAATGCAAAAATATCTATGTCAAAACATATAGTAATGAAAATATCAATATTTCAAGAACACCAAAGAAAGCTATGGGGGAAAAGAAGAAAGCAGGAAAAATGCCAATAAAAGAATCTCCATTAGGCTTTGATCAGAAGGTTTGTTTGCTTGTTTGTGTTTTGGTTCGGGGGCCACACCCAGCTGTGCTCAGGGCTTACTCCTAGCTTCATACTCAGGGATCACTCCTGGTTTGCCGGAGACCCATATGGGATCTACCTGCTATACTATCTCTCCTATTCTCAACAGAATTATTAGAGGGGGAAAAAAAAAACAAACAAACCCAAAACCTTTACAGTTTAAGAAAGACTGAAATATCATTTTAAAGAATTCAAAGAGAGTCCAGGGAAATATCTCAATGGTAGATCATCTGTCTTGCATGTGTAAAGCCAAAAATTTGATGTTCAGAAGCCATTAAGATTTCTAGCACCACAATTCTGTAACCCATGGAATATAGCAGCTAATTTGTTTGTGAATACCACAACAAATGTGAAACCTTCCAATATCATGGCAACAACAAAGGAAAGAAAGGGGAAGTGAGAAAATCTAGAAAAAGTACTCAAAGATAAAAACTGACAGCCAAGGATAAAAGCCATCAAAACTTTCAAATATAAGGTGAAAATTTGGGCCTTCAGCGACAGATAAAAGCCCATAATTTTGTCAACCCTTCCCATCACTTCCAAAAAAAAAAAAAAAAGATCTGAAATGATCCTACCTATCTAAATTCAACAGAAAGTCCACAAAAAAATTGAAAAAAATAGTTATAGTCAGAACACAAATACAGACAAAACGGGAAAAACTCACAAATTTGTAGAGAATGAGCAATATATACTGAACACCTTATTAATTAAGAAATGTAAAGTGAAAACATAAAAGTACCTGGAAATAAATGAACTGCAACTAAATTAAAATATAATTCATTAGTGTCTATAGAATACAGCAAAAGAGGGAAGGTCATAGAACTGTGGA
Organism: Sorex araneus; assembly: GCF_027595985.1. Taxonomy (NCBI): domain Eukaryota; kingdom Metazoa; phylum Chordata; class Mammalia; order Eulipotyphla; family Soricidae; genus Sorex; species Sorex araneus. The sequence continues at coordinate 107,169,755 of NC_073306.1, forward strand.
GTAATCTAAGATAATAAGTAACAACATTGAAAGAGCAATGCAGTAACAATCAAAAGCCTCCCCTAAACAAAAGCTCTGGAGCAGATGTTTTCATTAATTAGTGAATTCTTCCACACGTTGAAGTAATGCCCATTCTTCTCAAACTCTTCTACAAAACTAAGGGGGAAAAACTTCCAAAGACATTTCATAAAACCGGTATACTTAAAATGAGACAAGGAACCCATAAAATTGGAAAACTACAGACCAAGATCTCTGATGAAAATAAATGGAAAATTTCTCAACCAAATACTAGCAAACTGAGTTAAACAATGCATTAAAAAGAATAATACACCATGATCAAGAGGGATTTGTTTCAGGGATTAAAGAGTGCCTTAATGTACACAAAGCAGTAAATGTGGCAAGCAGACTCAATAAAAGAGACGGGCAAAAACCTCATGATCTTTTCAAATGACAAGGAAAAAAAGGCATTTGAAAAGATTTGACATACTTTCATGATTAATAATTTTCATTAAAATCAGTATATGCGAAACATACTTCAACATAATAAAGGTCATATATGACAAACCCACACACAGTATAGCCAGTGGTGAAGTCTGAAAGCGTTTCCTCTAAAACCAGGAACAAGACAAGGTCATCAATTCTCATCACTGCAATTCAATATATGAATATAGAGTTTGAAGTCTTACCAAGTGTTGTAATAGATTAAAAAAAGAAAGAAAGAAATCCAGAAAGAGAAGGAAAAAGTAAAGCTCACAGGTTTACCAAAAAAAAAAAAAAAGGCTCAGAATTAATATAAAGAAATGCAGCCAAAGGGTCAGAAAAATAGTACAGTCAGTTAAGATCTTGCCTTGCATGTAACTGACCTGGGTTCAATACCCAGCACTCCGAATAGTTCCGGGGCCCTAGTCAGGAGTGCTTCCCCAAGAACTGCCTGTGTGATCCCTGTCCCCACAAACAAAACAAAAATGTAGTCAAGTATCACTGCATCACTGTCATCTTGTTTCTCATCGGTTTGCTCGAGTGGGCACCAGTAACACCTCTAGTGCGAGACTTGTTGTTACTGTTTTTGGCATATTGAATACGCCACGGGTAGCTTGCCAGGCTCCGACATGCGGGCGAGATACTCTCAGTAGCTTGCCAGGGCTGGATCGATAGCACAGCGGGTAGGGTGTTTGCCTTGCACGTGGACGACCTGGGTTCAATTCCTCTGTCCCTCTAGGAGAACCTAGCAAGCTACCAAGAGTAGTCAAGTAAAGATACAATAAAGTAGCAGCCTATAAGCTATTATAAAAATGTGTTGTTTATCTACATATCACTGTCACTGTCATTGTCACTGTCATCCCATTGCTCATCGATTTGCTCAATAGGGCACCAGTAACATCTCCATTGTGAGACTTGTTGTTATTGTTTTTGGCATATTGAATATGCCATGGGTAGCTTGCCAGGCTCTGCCTTGCAGGCGATACACTCTCAGTAGCTTGCCCGGGTAGATACTGAGATACTCTCAGTAGCTTCCGAGAGGGACGGAGGAATCTAAACTGGGTTGACCACATGCAAGGCAAATGCCCGACCTGCTGTGCCATCGCTTCAGCCCTAAAGTGGCAGGTCAGAAAAGTGATATGATCTATACTTATACCAAAAAGAGTTAAATGTCTTGAGATAAATTAAAGCAAACTACGAAAGACCCTCACATAGGACACTAAAAAGACTTATTTCAAGAAATAGTTAAAAAGTACAAAAAGATGAAAAGACATTTGTTGGGGCTCGAGCGATAGGCAGCGGGTAGGGCATTTGCCTTGCACGCAGCCCGACCTGGATTCAATTCCCAGCATCCCATATGGTCCCCTGAGCACTGCCAGGAGTAATTTTTGAGTGCAGAGCCGGGAGTAACCCCTGTGCATCATCGGGTGTGACCCAAAAAGCAAAAAAAGAAAAGACATTTGTTGGTCATAATTTGGAAGCCCATAAGTAGCTATCCTACCAAAAGAAATATAAAATTTCAATGTTATGCCTATTGAAATCCCAATGGAATTCTTCATAGAAATAAAACAAAAAGTTATGAATTTTATTCAAAACCACAATAAAACTCTGATCAACAAAAGGAGTCCTGAGAAAAAGGAACAAAAAAGAAAGTATCATGCAATCACTAACTTTAAACTATACTATAAAGCAATTACAAATAAAACATAGTGTTTGAATAAAAACAGACACATAGATTAATGGAATAAAATTGAGAGTTCAAAAAGAAAACATTTCATAATTGCACAACTAATTTATCAAACAAGGAACCAGGAGTCTCTAATAGGAATTATCTTTTCAAAGAAAGGTAATGGGAAGTCTGGACAGCTTGATGAAAAGAATGAATCTACACCATTATCTAATACCATAAACAAAATTAATTAAAAATTAATTACAACCTTACAGTAAAATCTGAAACCATGAAATAGATAAAATAAAATAAGCTATATGTTGATATCCCTTAAAATATCTTATGTGGGATGCAATAGCAAGAAAATAAAAGAAAAAATAAATAAACAACTATTTTTGTAGCTGGAGAGGCAGCACAGCAGGTAGGGTGATTGCCTTGTAAATGTCCACTGGGTTTGATCCCTGGCATCTTATTTGGTCCCACAAGCACAGAACACTGCCAGGAATGATTCCTGAGTACAGAGACTGGAGAAACCCCCGATTATCTATGGGTTTGGTCAAAAAATAAACAAAAAATAAACAAATGGGACCATAGCAAGCTGAAAATCAAATACAGAGAAAAAAAAAAGAAAGCTGATGAGAATAAAAAGAAATACTACTGAATGGGATGAAATATGTGCATATCATACATCTGGCAATAGTCAACATCTAAAGTATTCAACAATCTCATTAAAAAATCAATGAAAGCAATTAGAAAGGGACAGAGGTTTGGAATAAACATTTCTCAAAGATGATATACTTATAACATAGAGGCACATATCTTTATCCTGCAGATGATATTAGTCATCTTTAGCAATAAAGAAACAAATTTTGAGATGTCTTATATCTGTAACAATAGCTATTATCATCAGAGATAAGAAACAAGCCTTAGAGAGAATACTGAGAAAAGGTAACCTTTAGTCTCTTGGAAGGAATGCTAATTTGCCAGTCATTAAGAAAGTATTATGGAAATTCCTCAAAAAATAAAGAATGATGAAGTATACATTTTATTATTACTGCATGTAATGTTTTTATAAACATTTAAAAATATTTGAAAAGACACAACAAAATTTCAGCTATCATGGATCAATGAAATACCAAACACACAATAGTATTTCTACATATTTTATCTTTCTCTGAAATAAAAAAAAAAAGGTTATATATTAAAAGCAGAAACAACTTGCCAGGGCAATTCACATATGATTCCTAATTGCACATTTACCAGAAAGAAAAAATTTAAATTCAGCATTTAAATTCACTAGTATTCAGCAGCAATCAGAATCCCTAAGTTCAATTAAAAAGGTCATTACCCTCTGGAACTGAAGGTGCTCTTTTAATTACAATATTGCTAATGAATTGAGAGAAAAGATAGTTTGGCTTAGTTCAATTAGCACATTTAAGTCAAAGAAAGCTCCAGTGAATATTGGTGATTCTCCAAGTGGATTGACGGCCCCTTCTTTTCTCTTCTGCCCCCAGTCCCCTCCATCTACCTCTCCTCCCTCTCTTCTTGCATTCTTCCGCTTTTTCATTTTTTTTTTCCAAATGGGTGAGTCTAAATACAACCCTGGCACTTCAATCTTCGGATTTCAATATATTTGTAAATTGTTGCTAATACTGTTAACAGCAAAATGCCTACATCATTGAATTCTAGAAAACTCTGCTAACATATGAATACTGAAAATCCAGTATAAAGAGAAATTTAAAGCTTAGCTTTCTGGTAGAAAATAAGCCATAATCCAGTTTTTTTTCCAAAACCAGGAAGTATTCAATTGCTTTATCACACTGTGCTATAGAAGAATGAAAAAATTGAAACTATTTGACATTTGAATACCAACAGTTGTTTACCAAGGTTAATCTAAATTAGCAAAGAGGCATTTCAATATGACATCCCAAACAAGAGAACACTAAAGAATGTTCCTGTAGAGAGAGTTCCTGTGGGCTATGATTCAGATGAACTTATGCAAATTTCCAAGTACATAAGAGATAGTATTCTCTTCAAAATTACTTGCAAAGCTTGGAAAATTAACTCATGCTCAGCTAATAATAACAAAAACTCTGCAACCAGATTACATTTAAATAAAATTCATAGCAGCTGCTTTCAACATCTGGAATTTAACTCTAGGGAAAATTGCTGATTCTAACACAGGTTATTCTCATCCATAGCTGCGCCAATAGGAGGCTTGGAAAAGTTCATGCAAAAGGTAGGACAGATTTGAGTCAGCTAGACTGGGTATTCATTCTCAGACAAAAAGCATCAGTCTACTAGGAGCCTGGGTCTTCCAAAACCTTATAGAGAAAAAGGTCGGTCATACATATTTTGTAAATTGTCATCAAGATCTTGTCTTCATAACGAAGGAACAATTTTCTTCCAATTTTCTCTTCATTCAGTGATTTAAGCTGAGCCATTTTCTTTTGATGAGCTATTTGACTTTGCTGGTTTAAACAAAATCATGTTTTTTTTAAATATTATTTTCATTATAGTCAACTAAGGTAAGTCCTCTTAAAAATTGTATAAAAGGGAAAAAAAATCCTCTTTGTTCCGCCAAAGCAAGTACTGTTAACATTTTATTTCCTTTCAGAATTTTCCTGTTTCATTTTCCCTTGTGTATAGTTATGAAAAAGTTGCAAAGCATACTGTTGTTGTTCTCTGTCCACAGAGTTATTTTAAACTTCATAAAACATTTAAGGTGGCATATTTTATTTTTATTTATTTTTGCTTTTTGGGTCACACCTGGCAATGCACAGGGGTTACTCCTGGCTCTGCACTCAGGAATCACCCCTGGCAGTGCTCAGGGGACCATATGGGATGATGGGAATCGAACCAGGGTCGGCCGCGTGCAAGGCAAATGCCCTATCCGCTGTGCTATTGCTCCAGCCCCAAAGGTGGCATATTTTAGAATGTACCAATGTTTTTCAAATTGTTTTCCTCACTGGGGAAACCATCTTTGTGAATAACATTTCAGAGTGAAACTAATCAAGAGTAAAGATGTTAAATTGTCACTTCACTGTCACTGTCATCCCATTTTTAATTGATTTGCTGAGTAACGTCTCCAGTAATGTCTCCAGTAACGTCCAGTAAAGGCACCAGTAATGTCTCCATTGTGAGACTTGTTGCTGTTTTTGGCATATTGAATATGTCATGGGTCCCTTGCCAGGCTCTGCCGTGTGGGTGCAATACTCTCCTTAGCTTGCCGGACTCTCCGAGAGGGGCAGAGAAATCAAACCTGGGTAGGTTTCATGCAAGGCAAACAAACGCCCTACCTGCAAGGATATTACTCCAGTCATACATTACTCCAGTCATACACTTGTATCAAACCCAACCTAAGAGGAGGAGTTAATAAAATATCTACTTAACCCAAATTAGAAATATATATGAGAAAGTGTTTACTGGGTGGTTACATTAATTTTTAACTGAGCTAGAAAAGATGCTGGCAGTTTTAGTTATTTTAAAATTCTCCGGTATTGTAAGTAAATTATGATGCTCTATCTAATTTTCTTGATCTTCCATAGCTCACTAGTAGGAAAGAAATTTACAAAACAATTTGACTTAGGGGATCCTCCCAAGCCGGGGTCACTGGCTCCCAGGAACCCAGCCAGCAATACTCTCAGACAACTGGGCTGGTAGTTCTATAGTAGGGTTACAGATGTAGTGCTGCTCACTCAGGTCCTACAGCACTGGAGATTACCTAAACTACAGCAAGGGTGCTTAATGCCAATCACCTTAACTCCCCTATTATCTCTTCAGACTAGCAACTCGATTAAAAAAAATTATTTTAAGTTCTCCCTCTGGGAGAACCTGGCAAGTTACCAAGTTTCCTGCCCTCGTGAGAGAGCCTTGCAAACTCCATATGTCTATTCACATGCCAAAACCAGTAACAATTATGGATCTCATTCCCCTGACCCTGAAAGAGCCTCCAATGTGGCACCGACACCATTGGAATGGACGTGTAAAAAGAGGCTTCTAAAATCTCAGGGCTAGGACGAAATAAGACATTACTGAGATGACTCAAGAAATTCGATGATCAACGGAATGATGATGATGATGATGATGATGATGATTTTAAGTGATCAATAAGTATATGTATAGTTTAGTTTTATATTTATGTATATATCAAAGTATAATTATATAGCTGTATATATTTATATGTCTATAGTGGTTCTCAGAGTATACTCCTGCCTCTGTGCCAAGAGATCACTTCTGTCAGAACTCAGGGAGCCATATGAGGTGCTGAGAATTGAACCCAGGTTAGCCACATGAAAGATAAGTGCACTACCCACTGTACTACCTCTGCAGAACTGAGTTCTATACACATTAAAAGTACAAATTTACATTTTGTCATATTTATAAATATCTGTTCTATGGAATTGGACTTAAATTTGACTACAAAATGTTTGATAGAAGAACGTAAATTATTTTTAGTGATTTATGATATTTTTCCTATCATGATATTTCTTCCTAAGTTTTTCCTAAACTCTGATAATCTTCTTAACAATCTTAAAATATTCTTTAAGTTGGAAAGAAATGAAGAAACAAACTCAAAATAAGATAACCAGCAAACTGTTTTGGGCAGGGACATTTGAGAATGTTGAAAATGTTTGCCCTATCCTACCTTTCTCCCCAAGTCCATTACAAGGAAAAATCACACTGGCAGAATACTTATTTAGATTTGTTATTTAAATTTGCATATACAATAGAATTTGCCTCAGAGGATGTTTGCCCATAATGGGATTTACTGACCACCTTTGAACCCAACAGTCTGCAAATTCTTTTCTATCTAAAAGTAGATTTTCTTTGTTTTCCTATATAACTTCTAATGAGTAGGCAGGTGAGATGGTTTTCTGGTTTGCTATTAATAAAGTTTTTATTTTTAACTTGTCATCTTATTTTCAACTTGTTAGTCCTCTTGATGGCAGTGGAACAGGTCTTTTGCAGTTATTGTCTGACAGATCATGTCTACAATACCTAGGAATTCAGATGATTTGTGATTTTCAGGTGATATTTTAGATATAGATATACATATTTTCACATGCAAATACAGATGTGCACATTTATTCATATTTGGCTCATTTTGATTTTCTGTGGATAAAACAATTTTTAAAACTAGTAAGTTAATATAAACATAAGTTCTTTTAGTGCCTCGTGTCTTATAAATGTGAGATCAATTGCTCTCAAAAGTCAGAAAGGTTTTCCTCAATGTGCAATTGAGAGTTTCTTCTATTAAGTATCACTGTGGCATGGGAAACATCAATACTACTCTCATTGTATACTCCCGATTGTATCTTTTCTAAATATCGTACTACTGCAAGCTGGGTTTTTTTTAGCTTTTATTGAAGACTCTTCAGTATTTCTTTTTTTTTTTAATTAATTTTATTGAATCACCATGTGGAGGGTTACATAGTTCTCAGGATTATGTCGGTTATACAATTCTCAAACACCCTTCCCTTCACCAGTGCCCATCTTCCATCACCAACCCCCCCAGTATACCTGCCGCCCCCTGCCACCTCCCCAGTCCCCACCCTTGTACATGATAAGCTTCACTTCATTTATGCCTTATCTCGATTACATTCCATGTTTCAACACACAACTCACTACCGTTGTTGGGGTTTCCCCCAAAAAAGGAAAGCAGTCCTATTGCCAAGGAGGCATTTGATAGTTCTCCACTGCTAAGAATATAGAGATATTAAGTCCCGCTGTTTGTTACATAACTTTTCTTTTTCCCCCTTGCCCCGCGCCACCGAGTTCACGCCTGTTTAGTAATCGCCACGCTGCCTGACAAGGGAAAAAAAAACGAAAAGGATGGTTATTTCCCGTCATCATCAGGCGTGGGGCTCTGGCTTAGTTGATAGACTAGTAGAGTGTCTGCAAGCAGTTTCTGGAACCGAAGGTCTTGCGCTGGTATCGGCTCCGGCTCGAGATTCCACCAGCGTCCCACTGTTCCATGTACATAATTTTTCCCCTTATATCCCATTCCCACGCCACAGGTCTGTTTGCTTAATGGACATCACACTATGGTTGATGCCACGCCGCGTTTCTTCCCGAGAAAGAAGAAAATTTCTTCTCCGCCGGCGTGGGGATATAGCTTAGTTCAGTCTAGAGAGATGGCTACCACTTTGATTGCCTTCAATATTTCAGCAACAGACTTACTATTCTTGTTAGGATCTCCCACAAAAGTCCGACACATTAAAAAGGGACATATTACATATTGCTGATGCCAAGATGACATTAGGTCATCTTGGCATCAGCAATATGTAACATGTCCCTGCGGCCGCGCGGTTTTGGGTTTCTGTATAAAGTCCAGGGAAAGTACAACCAGAAATAACATCACTACAAACTTTTACCCTTTTATGGTGCTCATAAGATGGAGAAGCCTAGAGAGAGGCTCGGCGTCTCCATTTTGCGCTCAGGAAAACCGCGGATCCTGCGCTGTGCTCAGGAGGGAGGAGTGGAGAGAGAGAGAGGTTAAGAGAATTGGGAGATGCCCGGTTCCCACTGTTTCAGCGCACCGTGGGGTCTCTGGTCCCATGCCGGAATTAGTTCAGTGGGCTGCTTGGAGTCCAAGGGCGCTTCCTTGGGCTCTTCCATCATGCTCGCTCCACAGCAGGGTACAAAGGGCTCTTTAGTATTTCTTGCAAAGTCAATTTCATTTTCATTAATTCCTTTAACTGCTGTTTGATTGAAAAGCTTTTATCGTGCCTTTGACGCTGAATGATAACCAAACTGGATAGAATATTTCTCGATGGAAGTCTTTTCATTGAATTCATTTAATCTGGAGCTTCATTTGATAGATCTTCTGTGACTCATATGGCTTCCCTTATATGTGAGTCCTTGCTTTTCTTATATGTAGAACTCTCACTTTATCTTTTTCCTTTGGATTACAATGTACACCTGTTTGATTTTTTTTTTTTTTTTGCTTTTTGGGTAAAACCCGGTGATACTCAGGGGTTACTCCTAGCTTTGCACTGAAGAATCACTCCTGGTGGTGGTTGGGGAACTATAAGGAGTGCCAGGAAACAAACCCAGATTGGTTGCATGCAAAGCAAACACCCTGCCTGCTGTATTATATCTCAGGCCCCTGAATTCATGTTTTTTTTTTTTAACTAAAATAAATAGTATGGCAGTGGGCATATATCTGTTGTATTACTGCTTTTGTATACCTGGATACAAAAACAATATCAATATATAAAATAAGGTACAATGGAAATTGGAGACATTGGTGATGGGAATTGTACACTGGTGAAGTGATGGGTATTGGAATATATTCTTTAAAAAATAATTATCATTTGCCTCTGCACCTGGTTGTCTTCACCAGGGGCCCTCAGAGGGGGTGGGTTGAGTTTCCCTTCTCACCTTGAGCAGAGCCCCAGCCACAGCCATCATGCTCAAGGCCACTCTCCACATGTTTGGACAAGCCTCATGCATGAAGGAACCAGCAGAGGAACCCAGGTGTGTGGGATCCGGGACTGAGATCTCCATGCCTACTTGGATCAGGACTGGGCCTCCTGAACCCAAATCCCCCATTTTCCAGTAGCTTGGCAGTCACACCCACAAACTGCCCCCCTCCCTGCACCGTGTAATCCCATCAATGGCCAAGATACAGAGACTATAAAACAAAGCTCCTGGAAAGCATGACCTCTTATAGCCTAGTTATTTCTCTCAGAGAATCTAGCAAGGTACTGAGAACATCCTGCCCACACGGCAGAGCCTGGTAACTCTTTGTGGCGTATTTGATACGCCAAATACAGTAACAGTGATGTGTCTCATTCCCCTTACCAAGAAAGAGCCTCCAATGCCGCACCACTGGGAAGAACAAGTAAAGAGAGGCAGCTAAAATCTCAGGGCTAGGATGAATGGAGACGTTACTGGCACCCACTAGAGCAAATCTATGATCAATAGGATGACAGTGACAGTGATATAATGATTTTTTTAATAATTATTTTATCATTTCTTTTTCACATTGTAGTTTCTTTTGCTGTGTAGGGCTTTTTGGCTTAATGTAGTCATAATTTTTTATTTTTACTCATATTGTCTGAGTTTATTGTAACTTACTCAAATTCATATTCTAGGTCAATGTCAATGTCAAAAGAGTTTGAATCTATGTTCTGTTCAATATGTTTCATTTCAATTTCATTGAAGAAAAAATATGTATTCTTCACAAGAACACACAGAATATTCTCTAGCATAGCTAACATATTATGATGCAAATTTCACTCTTAACAAAAACACTATGTTTTCCAACTACAATAGGATAAAAATAAATGAATAATCAAAAGATAAAAATGGAAGTTCACCATAAAAATGGAATATAACACACTCTAGAAAACCATTGAATCAAAGAGAAAATTACAAAAGAACTTAAACAATATCTGAAGAAAAACACAAATAAAACTACAACATACTAAGACGGGTATAAATGAAAATTCAACTAAAAGCTCTTTATGAATAATTTATATCTAATATAAACTATGAATAAAACTGAGATTTTCTTCAAAGTTTCACCACAAGGCAAGAATGCCCATTCAAACCATTATCATACTAAAATTATTATCAAGAACAATTCAAGAATAATGGGAAAAGAAGGAAAAGGAAAAAAGTGAGAGAGGGACAGATAGTCCAAATTAAGAAAAAAATAGAAATATGGAATATTAATTCAAATCAAGAAAAACAAACTTATTTTGATCATCAAAAAAATATATCAAGGATGTACAAAGCACTGGTTGAACTCTACTAAAAGAAAACACCCAAAAAATGGGGCGATGAAATGAACTGAAACTTTCTCAAAGAAAAGATCTGAATGGCCAAAAGGCACATGAAAAAATGCTCTTCATCACTAATCCTCAGGGAGATGCAGATCAAAACAACAAAGAGATATCACCTCACACCACAGAGACTTGCCCACATCGAAAATAACATCCAAAATAAGTGGTCAAGCAGAACACCACTGGGAGTAGCCCTGCTGCCCCAAAGCACTGTCTGTAGTGACTCTGATGACCCCTGGATACCATCTGGAGAGGCTATCCTAATGACCCCTGAGCATCACTGAGTATAGACCTTATATGCAAGCTACCAAGCCAAAGAGACAAATTCCATATTATCTTTGTGTCACTGCATCGTCATACCTCCCTTACCAAATTCGTTTTCTCTAATGCATTGAACTACTCCTTTTCTCTAGGTCACTTAAGAATGAACACATTTGGATTTTTTAAGCACAAAGTAGTTCCCTCTAAATGGAATGAAAATCTATTTTGCTCATTTCTCTTTTGTTTTTGGTAGTTTGCTTTTCTCTCTGAGAAGGACAATGATTTCTTTGTCAGATGTGTTGTTCTTGTCATCACAAACAGAAATTCCTTTATCTCTCTGTCTTTGCAAAAATATCACTAAGGGGGCCTCATAAGCTTAAAAGTTGTGCATGGAAAAATTTTACTTGACCTCATTTGACTTTTCATTCAAAGAATATTTCCTAGAACTCAACATTTTATATAAAAACAAATCTTTCCATGAACTTAGAAAATTTATGACATAGGGAGAAAAGAAAAATTCTTCCCTCTTAGACACAAACCAGTAGTTACCAGTGTGGTTTGTGACCATTATAATTATTATGTAAGGTTCAATATAAATGTCAATTCAAAAGCCCAACCCAAATCAATAAGAAAAAAAAATTATCAAAACAAACGCTCTAGGGAAACCATCTTAAAAATCTTCTAAATTTTTAATATTTACATTAAAGTTAGAAAATCACTTATATAATTAATAATAAATTATGAATAATTTCTTCCAAAGGCATTTTAAGATTTAGGAAGTGGGAGCAATGAGTTATGGTGATAAGTTTCTGTTGCTAAAACTGAAAAGCAAGAAGTGTCTTTTAACAGGTTGTGAAGAGGAACAACTCTGCAGAAGAAAAGGGATTGAATAAATTGCTATAACCAGGGAAACACAGACTTTATACTGTGTAGAGAGGTGTTAAGTAAAAATATGAACTCTGAAGACATTATCAAAGTGCTCCCTAAATATCATAGGAGAAAATGCTTGATACCAGGAAGAAGAAAGGAAGGCCTCATAGAACTAGATCAAGAAGGACAATTTCCATTCATAGTGATCATATAAACTAAGGATTAGAAATATACAAATTTAGATATTAGATCTAAAGATATCATTTAAACACTAACACATGAGTTCCTCCTTACAATATATTAAGTACATTTGTTAGGCCTCACTTTGGTTAGATTTTATGCTCACCATGACTATCTTATGAAAAAAATACATAACTATCCCCCAAAAAAGCACTATTATAAAGTTCTCCATTTTCTTGCCTTATTCTCATATTGGGCTGGAGCGCACAGTGGGTAGGGCATTCGCCTTGCACGTGGCTGACCTGGGTTCGATTCATCCATCCCTCTCGGAGAGCCCGGCAAGCTACTGAGAGTATTTCGCCCGCACCGCAGAGCCTGGCAAGCTACCCGTGGCTTATTCGACATGCCAAAAACAGTAACAACAAGTCTCACAATAGAGACGTTACTGGTGCCTGCTCGAGCAAATCGATGAGCAACGGAATGACAGTGACAGATTGTCATATTCATCTGCATGGATCAGTACTTATAGAAACAGAGAATTTTTAGAATATATGGAGCAATAGTACAGCGGTTGGTCTTTCGCCTTTCACGAGGCCGACCAGTGTTCAATTCCTCCACCCCTCTCGGAGAGCCTGGCAAGCTACCGAGAGTATTGAGCCCTCGAGGCAGAGCCTGGCAAGCTACCCATGCATATTAGATATGCCAAAAACAGTAACAATAAGTCTCTCAATGAGAGACGTTACTGGTGCCCGCTCAAACAAATCAATGAGCAATGGGATGACAGTGACAGTGCCAGTGATTATGCCCTATTTTATTATGTTGTTTAGTTGATTTATATTATATACCATTTATCCCAACTCTAACTTTGTAGAATTTACTCTGAATTGAGAATGATAAAAAGAAAGTCCAACCAACTCATTTCATTTCCACTCATCTGGAATAAATGGGCATAATATTAAATTATGATACAAATTATCCAGGAATGTTCAAAGTACAGCTCTAGGGTGTATTTATTTATAAATACAACATGCTCAGACAAGTCACCAAAAGGCCTGGATCATATTTATCATAATTGTCTGTTAATGCTGGTTAAATAAGATATAAATACTTTTCAAAATAAGCCAAGATCATTAGCCTGCATCAGACATCCAAAATTTCATTAGGCATCATTATATGTTTAAATGCAGAATAATTATCAATCTCTAGAATAGACCCCAGAATTTTGGCTAAGATAACTAGAGAGTAAAGGAAAGGCCTCTGCATTCAAAAAAAAAAAATTTGTCATCTAAATAACTTATTTGATATAAAAAGTTGGTTTTATGTCAATTAACCCTCTTTAACCCTCTGAAAAAGAAAAGATATTATGAGATTAATAAGTAAAGATAGTCTAAAGCCACTGTTAGATACTAGAATATATTCCTGAAAAGTTGTGACATTTATATTTCTGCTCTAGGGAAAATTAAAATCTATTAAATTATAAAATGACTGGTGTGAGGTACTTCTCATAATAGACATAAGAAAAAATTGTATAGGAAGAAAGTTAAAATGAGAATTCTGCTGAAAATGAGGTAGAGAAAAAAAGCTGAGCGAGGAAATGGAAATAAAGCAAATTGTAGGTGGGAGATCTTAGTATAAAATCTGTCTCCAAGGGGTTGAAGAAAGTACAGTTGTTAGAGCATTTTCCTTGCCTACAGCAGACACAAATTCAAACCTCAGTATCCCATATGGTCCTGAGCCTACCAGTAGTGATCCCTGCACCAAGAGTCAATAGTGAATCCTAGCACTTATTGGTGTGGCCCCAAACAAAACAAAAACAAATTTAAAATCTGTCTCTGAAATATACATCTTTAAAAAAACTGAGCTAATATTGGAAATGGAAGCTTTGGATCACTTACATGTTTTTATAGGTAACCATGAAACATCAAAAACTGATTAAGAAAAAAAAACTGATTAAGTAAATTTATTATGAAAATGTTGATATTTGGCTCTTAGTACAGATTTCCATTTCCTTGAATTGATCAAAAATACTAATCTTACAGATGGTTAAGAAGTAATCTATTATGGAGGGGAAAAATCATTATTTGCATCTGATATTACTGCTTAGCTTGGAGAAGTAAGTGCAAAAATTTGGTGCTGATAGCACCTTATAAAATAGATTGTTAAAACTTTGTCACATTTCTCAGATTTTTGTGATGTATTTTGCAAGATCAAAGTATTTGCCTTGTAACATGATGCTTCTCCATTCCCATAGATCCTTATTGCCTTTTTCTAGCTAACACTTAATAATAACTATCTACTCAGAGGTTAGTTTTAAAAAAGAGTTCCTTGCCTTGAATTTATATTTTTAAAATTTAACTTAATTCTACAATAATGTTGTTATAGTTACTTAATTTAATTGGCTTGAAGTTGCAAATAGTGTTTTACAAAACAGCATTACCTAACCCATAATTAAAAACCATGCTTACCAAATGACATGGAGAAAAATAATCAGTGTAATTAAGCCTCTTCTGTGTTTCAATTATTTTTTTTATTTTTTTTTTTAATTTTTTTTTATAGTTTATTTTTAATTAGTGAGTCAACGTGAGGGTACAGTTACAGATTTATACATTTTTGTGCTCATGTTTCTCCCTTACAGAGTTTGATAACCCATCCCTTCACCAGTGCCCATTCTCCACCACCAGTAAACCCAACATCCCACCCCCCCTTCCCAGTCCCGTCTCCCCCCACCCCACCCTGCCACTATGGCAGGGAATTCCCTTTTGTTCTCTCTCTCTGGTTAGGTGTTGTGGTTTGCAATAAAGGTGTTGAGTGGCCATTGCGTTCAGTCTCTAGTCTATATTTGGCCCGCATCATCTTTCCCCCACATGACCAACAACCACATTTTACTTGCTGTTCCCTTCTCTGAGTTGCCCAGAATGAGAGAACAGCCTCCAAGCCATGGTGACAACCTCCTGGTACTTATTTCTACTATTCTTGGGTGTTCGTCTTATAGTCTATTATTCTATATTCCACAGATGAGTG
Organism: Sorex araneus; assembly: GCF_027595985.1. NCBI lineage: Eukaryota > Metazoa > Chordata > Mammalia > Eulipotyphla > Soricidae > Sorex > Sorex araneus. The sequence continues at coordinate 107,185,031 of NC_073306.1, forward strand.
CAATCTTTCTATGTCTGTCTCTCTCTTTCTGACTCATTTCACTTAGCATGATACTTTCCATGTAGATCCACTTATATGCAAACGTCATGACCTCATTTTTTCTAACAGCTGCATAGTATTCCATTGTATATATGTACCAGAGTTTCTTCAACCAGTCATCTGTTCTAGGGCACTCGGGTTTTTTCCAGATTCTGGCTATTGTAAACAGTGCTGCGGTGAACATATAAGTGCATATGTCACTTCGACTATACTTTTTGGCTTTTCTGGGATATATTCCCAGCAAACTTGAGGTTGAGCTCCCATTTGACCCTGTGTTTCAATTAATGACACCAAGTCTATCCTTGAATCTGAGTTGTAACACTATGTCTTTTGGAAATTCATGGTTTTCTCCATGTTGAAAATGAATTGCATTAAAACATTTTAGAAACTATCTCTAGCCAAACAACTGTTTGGTGATCTATGAATTATTTAATGCTAATGTTAAATTCTTCTAACCACTATAATATTAAAACACTTTAAAAATCATGACACACTTCAAGATCCTGGCCAGATAATTTTACATAAATTGGATTAAATTCAGCAACCTATTCAAATGTAACCCTGTCCTCCATGACTCTACTTCACTCTATTGTCATACTTATGGACCGAGTAATCAGTGACAAGGTTAATGACTTTCTTTATATTGCATTGTGTTATTATCCTCAAGCTCCATACCATTTCAAGTTGGGCTACTACAGAAATATAGATGTATATTCTAATTTTTTACTTTGATGTAAAATTTTCACGTTTACCTCGTACTTGATTTATTCTGCAATTGTTGAAGGTCAGCTGGTAAACTTAGTAAAAAATAAGAAATCTAGTTAAAACCTGATCCATATGATCAAAGATCATACCAAAGATCAATTCCATCTGCTATAGCTAATTTCACCAGTTAGTAATACATTGTCAAAATGCAAAAAAATAGTTAAAGGACTAGAACATCTTCTCATTTGTCTTCAAAAATCAGGTAGACTTTTTAAAACAGAGGATGTATGATTCCATATGTGTTCATATTCATTCATTCATTTGATTACAAACATAGAATGATTACTAAATGTCCCATATGTATAATATATGAAAATGCAAATGCCAGAAATCGAGGTGTTGATGATGACTTAATCAGGTAAAAATTAGTTAACACTATTTAATTATAAAACATGATATAACAAATAAGTCTCATAACATATGCAATTAAGTGTTCTAGTCATCAAATATCAGCAGAGCAACTAGCTGTAAGCTTTAGACATATTCCTTAATTAAAAAAAATTCAAAATAAACAAGATAAACTGAAGTTCATATAAAGGCTATTATTTCTGGCTATCTTCTATTCAATCAGATGAAATAGTTTTGTCATCTTCAGAAAATGCTAATAGATGTTACTAGCAATATAAGAAAAAAACGCATTTCAAGAACAAATGAATAGTTAAGTAAAAAAAAGATATTTAATAAGAAGCATAAGGCAAAAGGTCATCAGCTTTGAATTCAATCAGATCTGTGCACACATGCAGATACTGTCATCTTCTAGCTGTATGACACTGGTAAACTGATTTGCCACACTTAACCTTTCTTTTCTATACATAGGCAAATATCTAAATGAGATAATGCATGTAACAAAAGCACTTAGGCAGGATAGCTATTATTATAAGCATTATCTATAAAGTATTTTTTTCCTTGTCTAAGCTCTCGACATTACCATATAATTTTATCTTTACAGTTCTCTATAAAGTAGTATTATTTCCATCCTGTATTTGAGGAGACTTAATCACAAAGTAAGGCATCCACTGCCATCGGGCACGCTTGAGGATAATATCTATGTCACTCCTCACATTAGAGACAGAGAGAGTTTAAGGTGAGCTTTCCCTTGATTCTAAGTGTCAGGCTTTGCACAACTATTTTCATCTCTAGTTTTCAACTTTGAGTGACTCTCTAAAAGTTGTTCCCACAATGTTAAATTCTTCTAATGTGGAGCTGAAGGTAGATCCATTATATTATGTCTATGTATGTGCATGTGTGTTGATGCTGGAAAGTTGGCTGTGCAGGATTATAATCATAGAAGAGGTTGTTAATGGCATATTTGGGATTTTTGGATACGTAAGTATATAAATTATACAAGAAGCCAGAGAGATACTGCATGTGGCCTACCCTGGTTTGAATGCCTATAACACATACAGTACCCCCAGCACTGTCAGGAGTGATCCCAGAGAATACAACTGAAGCAAATCCCAAGCAGCACCAAGTATGCCCTTCTACTCTCCCCCACACCCCACAAACAGACAACAGTACACTCAAGAATTATACAAGGGGAAAATCGTCTCTAATTAAAATGATGGAAATAGGAGGTATAACAGAACAGGCCATCTCAGACTTATCCAACAGCAAAATTACCATAATTCAGTGACAGAGAAGCAACAAAAGCTAATTAAAGAGTTTTATTGTGTATCATTTTAATGTTGCTTATAATCTTATAAAGTATTAACTTTGATTGCAAATTGATGTGTGTACGATCACATTTTGGAGAGAGAAGATATCCCATGTAGTGTCATTTTTTCAAACAAGTTTCAAAGTATAAACTCCTGCTTATTCTAAGGATAATAATAAATGAGCTGGAAATTCTTCAGGACTAAGTGGTTAATTGTGACCACATTTGTTAATAGGAAGTTGTTAAATCTGCATTTATATAATGATCACACAATTGAAGCTGTGAGGCTTCTCCACTTAGCTCTTGTAAAACTGCCCCTCACAATATCACTAAAGTTCTTTTCTTAAATTCAGCAGTAACTTTCTAGATCCTCAACACAGACTGAATTTAGATAAAATGATCTATGTACCATCACTTACTTAGCTATTTACCAGCCACAACTCAGGTCTAATCTTTTTACCTCCCTGAAAAAACAAGGTTTTCATATAATGAAAGGTTTAGAAAACGGAACTCCCACCATCACCCCCCACACACAATAAATGGCTCCAGGGACAGAGAGATAGTACAGAGGGTAAGGCTTATGTTTTGCAAGCAACCAACCCAGGTTTGATTCCTGGCACCATCTGTGTTTCCTCCATAAGCACAGCCAAAAGTGACCCTTGAGTACAGAGTCAAAGTAAGTCCTGAGTATTTCTAGGTATGGCACAACATTCCTCTCCTCACCTCCCCCCAGTAAAGGACTCAAAAAATGGACACCCCTGGACCCGTGGTTATCTACTACAGAGTGTGGTGTTCTTCTACAATTCTAAGAGAAAAAATTGTCTCAGATTCAAGTTTAAATATATGAATTTTGCATCATGCATACAGTTTTTCTTCATTTATCTTCCTTTTGCTTTCATAAGAGGATTATAAGCAGCCACAAAAATAATAAAATTAGCAACACAGTGAGGGAAATTTTTTTTTACATCCCATTGGCTTGAATCTGGATCAAATGGGATGCTTATACTGACAACAGCCCAAACATCTAAGTAGAAGAATTAATAATTCGAGGGTATGGTGCTGACAATAGGTTAACCTGTACATGTGGGGTGAGTGCATCAGCATCCTGATGGTGCCTTCAGGCTTCCTGATACCCCAAAACTGCCGCTGTGCCTTTGGCCAGACCCCAACAACTTGGGACCAAGTTTACCAAGAAATTAAATGGCCAAAAGCTAGGTATGTGGGAACCACAACCACAAACCACCTCCAGCTCAGCTATACAAGCTCATTTATTGGCCTTATTTCAGAGACCCATAGATAAACCTCGAAAGAGATCAAGAGCCTCAGTTGAGCTTGGACCCACACATGGTTGAACAGACTGGGGTAAATTGGAGGGGGGCTGGTTAGCCTAGTGGCCTGCCCAAGTAGAACCCCCAGCAGACATTTGCTTCCATAATCCAAAATCACAACCATACCCCCGGCCTGACTCCACTATCTCAGGACAGACCTCATCAAGATATAATCTGCTGAAAATTCTAGTATGTAGGTTTTGTGACTGAAATCTCCAGGATTTCTCAAGTTGGGATGAGTTACCTACCCCTACTTCCCAATACACATGGAACCACTGGCAGTCACCCCCATGAGCTAACTCCAGCACCACCCTGTAAGCTCTACTGCCAGCCTTGTTTCAGAGACCACTAAATAAATCTCAAAACTGATCAAAAGCCACAGTTAAACTCAGATCCATGCATAGCTGAAAAGACCAAGGTAAACTGGAGCAGGGCGGGTTGGCCTGTGCCCGTCCAACCAGAGTCCCTGGAAGCCACTTGCTTCCACAATCCAAAATTACTGCCATATCCCAAGCCTGACTCCACTGTCTCAGGATGGACCTCACCAAGATATAATCTGCTGGAAAGATCATTTTGTAATGTGGATCTTAGAACACCAACAGCCCTGGCCCAGAGACAGCAGCAAGTCCCAGAAGACACCACAACGCCAGAGATCTCTCCAGACCCCATACCAAGCCAATTTCTCCAGGGCACCTCAGATGGAGCAGGTGCAGTCTCCTCCCCTATTCCAAATGGAATCCCGGTGGTCAAGACCTTCCATAAGCAAGGCCCAGGTATGCAGGTTCCAGGACTAAATCTCCAGGCTGCGTGGAAGGCTGTCCCTCCCAGGGTCCCTTCCCACCCAGCAGACTGGTTGCCACACCCACAATTTGCCTCCGGGTGCCATCTTAGCACACCAAGAGCCCTGGCCCAGAGACGCCCAATTAAGTTCCAGAATGGATTAGTGCCATACAGAGATGTTTCTGGAACCCAACCACTTACAACCTAGAAATTTATATTTACAATCTCAGCTGTGGGATCTCTCATGATATTCAAAATGAGCAATGGAAAATAAGTTATCTAGCGTCTGCCCCTGGCAGGTAGCCTTGAATGGCGGTGGGAAAATTCAAACAAAACATAATGCACAAAATTAGAGATAATATCGGAGAAATTGTCTGCCATAGAGGCAGGGTGAGGGCTGGAATGTTGTGGGGGGGGGGGACTGAGGACATTGGCGGTGGAAAATGTGCACTGGTGAAGGGATGGATGTTACATCATTATATGGCTGAATCTCAAACATGAAAGCTTTGTAACTCTATCTCACAGTAAAATAATAAAATAAAAAAGTAATGTGGAATTCATGCCTAATTCAATCAGCTTAATCAATGGCTGAACAAATAGCAGTACTCCCACATTATTTAAAAAAAAATTGATGATTACAGTTCAGTTCTTTTGAAAAATATGCTTAATGTGCTTGCTGCTGTCAGCTCTTTCCAGAGACATCATCGACTCATCTTTGGCATCAATAGTATTGGCACCACACAAACCAAACACAAGTGAGAGCATCTAACGCACAGGGTTTTGAAAATTGGAGATGGCCAATAACATAAAATCTGTGCATTTGAAGATTAAACCCCATTCGAAGTTCTTAAACCGAGAATGGCAGATCCATGTGTGTGTTCAAAATCTACAAAGAAATTCCATAATCATTTTCACTTATTTTAAGATTATCCTTTTAAAAATACCACTATATGATATTGATTTATTGTTTCCTCGATAGTCCTTGACAGTGTTGATAAAAAAGTTGAATTTTTGAAACCAGATTATTTTTTGATTAATTTTAATCTAAATTTTTCTTTGTGGCTGCATAAGAAAGGTTTGTATACATTCTTTTTTTATCTGTGACATATTGTAGCTCCTATCTAATGCATATTCTAAAGATTCTGATGATTCATTTATATTAAAACATTCAAATAATATTAATAAGTGGCTGGTCAGAGATTAGTGAAAAAAATCAATAAACAAATATTTTAAGTGATACACTGTTAAATTATTTTTTATGCCAGCAGGTTTTCAGTCTTAAGTGAGATTTCACCGCCTTTTAATTTTTGTGATTCTAGGAAACACCCATGGTTTTACACATGAAATGAGCTTTAGCCCTATACTGTAAAAAACTAAAGCTCGCTGAGGGGTGAGTGCACTCGCGGGCTCTCCAGGCGGCTCTGTTTCACCGCCCACGTTCAGTGCCCTGGAACCACTGTGTGTGCTGTCGGTTAAGGGCAGACGATGGAAGGAAGAAGGCCAAACTGGTTGCTCGATCAGTTTATTTCATTCTCTCTCCCTGCTTCTCTCCCGGCTCTCTCAGGATCTGTGGATCTGGCCCCAGTGGATCTGGCCCCCCAACCCACTCTTACAGCCTAGTTAAATCTATCCAGCATGAGGGGGTTGGGGCATGCACATAGGTGTGGTCACCATCAATAGGGTAAGGTTCCTTTTCCTTAGGGGATGCTTCTCCTAGGACTTAATTCTCTTTCAGCAGGAGGATCCACCCAAGGGCAGAGTCCCATGAATGTGTTTCTCTTCTCCTCAGCCAGCAAACATATAAGAATTCATAATATTAATTATTTTGTATGGACACAATAAGAGATGCATTAAAGCTTATAGAATTGGTCTCCTGGGGCCATCTCAATCTCAGACTACAGTGCTCAGGCCAGATCAGTCTTTCCTATCCCTGGCAGGGTCCCAGTCTCATAATTACTATTGGATCATGACAGCATTTGTCTATGATCAAGCTCTTAACTTACAGTTAAGAATTAGGCACTTTGGCCAGGCCCATCTCGATGCCAGGGTAGCACATAACTCACCGCTTCCCTGGATCCTTCTCGTCCCACGTCGGGGACCCTACTTTGGGGTGCTAGGAACTGAGGGCAACTGAGGCTTAAGTGGAGAAAGCAGAGGCCCGGAAGGGAATAATATTCAAGGCCAATTAATTCCCAAGTTATAAAAACATAATATTGTCTTCTTGTGTCTATACAAAACAGACATAGCTTTAAAGTAAATTATTCAAAAGGCACAAGAAGAGGAGAAAGGCAATATTAACTTATATAATATAAATTCAGTATCCTAGGAAGGTCTGACCTTGCAAATTAGCAGAGTCAGATTAAGGAACAGCCTCGGATTAACTCTTTTGGGGAAGAGAGCATGGAGAAGTGATTATAGCTAAACAAAGGGATGGGAGAGATTCGGGAACACCTTGATGGGTGAGACTGGGGTAAGCCTAAACTCTGGGGAAAACCGGGACAAGCTACTTGTGGCAAGGAGGGAAAGGACAAAGTAATGTCATCCTACACTATACCACATCTCTTGCACTTATCTGGGACTTTTTAAATAAAATAATTTATAAAGTCTTTTGTAGAGTAATTTTAATTTCACGGTAAAATTGATTAGACAAAAGAAGTATTTCCTATGCACAACTTATATAGTGTATAGCCTCTTTACTATCAACATCTCCCACCTGAACATTACATTTGTTTACAAATAGTAAACCTACATCAGCATATCATACATACTGTAATGTAAATCACATTTTAATTTTGATTCACTGTTATAATTTCCTGGGTTTAAACAAATGCAAAATGTCAGGTCTCAATAAATTGACATCAGGTAGCATTTTTTTTATTGACCTAAAAAATCCTCTTTGCTCTGCCTATTTAACTCATTCTCCAGCTCCTGGAAACTATAGATTATTTAACCATCTTGATAGTTTTTTTTCTCCCATAATAAGTGGATCCATACAGTTTGTAGTCCTCTCAGATTTCTTTCATTTATGAAGAAGTGTGTGAGATATTGAACCTGGGCCAGACACATTCAGAACTAGCACCTTATTGACTGTGCTATCTCTTCAGCCCATATTTTCCAGTTTTCTTCTAGTAATTTATTTTTAATTTCACCCAGAAAAGTGATTTAAATTCACATGGTATTGAAGTCAAGATTTGCTTGTCTGACTCTTTTCTACAATATTACTACAAAGGTATATATAGTGTATATATACACACATATATATACAGTTTTTTAGTATATATGCATATAATTTTAATATATACATTTAATTTGTATGTGTTTTAAGTATACTATATATATATACTATTAGTACATATAAGTCAGCATTCCTTCTAAGATCTTAAGTGTTTTAGTTTTGAAAGCATCACCAAATATTTCAAACTAGAGTACTTTAATGTACAAGTTTTCTAAAATTATTTTAAGTGCAACTAATACACACATACATACAAACTGACAAAATAAGCAGAAAATCTTATGATGAGTCTGGTTAGCATAAGAAACAGTATAAGAGAGAGGTAAAAACTTTTTAATTTCAATTAATAATATTTGGATGCAGAAAAACACCAGTGATTAAAAACAGTGATTAAAAATTTAAAAAAACTAACTGGAAAGACACACCCTGTTCATGAATTCTCAGTATGGTTAAGATGTCAATTCATTGTATACTGGTGTAGAAAGCTAATGTAATTCTGATCTAAATTGCAACAATAATTGTGCAGATATTAATGGAAAGACAAAACATTTATATACAAAAACAAATTGTGGCAGTCAAAGCAACTTTTTAAAAGAAGAAAACAGTTTAAAAACTTATTGCAATATTTTTTGTGCAGGTAGAAAGGAGTTGGGTCATACTTGCTGATGCCCAGGAGTTAGGAGTTACTCCTGGCTCTGCATTCAAGAAGTACTCCTGGTAGTACTCAAGGTACAAATGGGATGCCAGGAATTGGACCCAGGTTGGCTGCATGCAAGACAAGCTCTACCTACTCTATCTGCTTGAGTGCCTCACTGAACTTTAAGATTCACCATCCAGGTATAATTTTAAACAGAATGTAATATTGATGTATGTAGAGAGCATGCAATAAAATAGAGTCAAAAGACTAAATCTGATAAAGGCACAGGAAGATTCAGAGGAGAAATGATACACTTTTCAACAATGGATGCCAAAATATTTGGTTATAAATTGTAATCAATAATCTGCAACTCTTACTGTACATTGTATGTAAAAATTAACTCAAAATCAAAACTAAGTATAAAAATAGACATTATGAAACTTCTAGAATTAACATCAGAAAATTTCTGTAATCCTGAAGACAAAAGTTTTTGTATAAAACACGAAAGTGTGATAAATATGATATTTATTAATTGATGTAGTAAAAAATTAAAGTTTCTGTCCAGTATAGATTACTTTGAAGAGATTATAAGGAAAGACCAATGATAGAGACTTGTTTGTGAATCCCTAAACAGAGTATTTATATTCAACTATACAAAGAACTTTTGGGGGAGGGATATGCCCAGCTGTGATTTGGGATTATTCCTGGATCTGCCCTTAAAGATAACTCCTGGCAGAGCTGGGGACCATAAGAAATGCCAAGGATCAAACCTAAGTTGGCCATGTTCAAGGTAAGCATGCTACCTGCTACACTATAATCTCTCTAGTCTCTGAAGGACTTTTGAACTACACAAAACTAAGTGAACAGGCAATTCAATAAAGAAATTAGGTGAGGGGTGGAGAGAGAGAAAGGCAGAGATGATAGAAAAAGAATTTGTGTTGTATCATCCTACAAATTTCAAACAACAACAACAAAAATGTTCATGGCAGAGTCTCCTGCCTGAGCACCAAGCTGTCTTCACTGGGCCCTTCGAAGTGAGGGGCCGGGTTGAGTTTCCCTCCCTGCTCTGAGCAGGGCTCCAGCAGCCGAAGACCTCCAGAACCCAGCAACAGTTATGTTCAAGGCCACAATCCACACGCTCGGACAAGTCTCATGCATGAAAAATCCAGCAGAGGAACCCAGGTGTGCGAGACCTGGGGCTGAGATCTCCAAGACTGCTTGAATCAGGACTGGGCTTCCTCCACCCAAATCCCCCATTTTTCTAGTAGCTAGGCAGTCACCCTCACAAACTGCCCCAGCGCTATGTAATCCCATCAATGGCCAAGATCCAGAGACTGTAAAACAAAGCTCCTGTCAGCTTATTATCTACTTTTTCCTCAAGGAGGAACCCGGCAAGCTACAGAGACTATCCTGCCTGTACGGCAGAGCCTGGCAAGCTCCCCCTGGCATATTTGATTTGCCAAAACCAGTAACAATGATGGGTTTCATTCCTCTGACCCTGAAAGAGCCGTCAATGTGACACCATTGGGAAGGAAGAGTAAGGAGAGGTTGCTAAAATCTCAGGACTACTGCTCCCAGCCCAAATGAGACCCTGAGCGGCCACCCACGAATGGTTCCTCCACTCCTGAAGGCCACGATCCCAGAGGCACACAAACCAATCTCAGAATGCAGTGGCTGCTGGCAGAAACAACTTTGGACTTAATTACTAACATACCAGAATTCCAAAACTGTGCAGCTGCTGTTTTGGCCGTGTGACATCATATGCTCTTCATTATCAGCAATAGAAAACAAATTATCTAATGATGCCTTTTCAGCAGGTCTGATTGTTGGGGGAAAATTCCAAATTATAATAGTGGGTTTTCTGTTGAAAATTGAATGTGATCAAAGTAAAGAGAGAGTAAAGTGAAAATCATCTGCCACAGAGGCAGGATGGGGGGTTGGGCGGGGGTATACTGGGGTTCTTGGTGCTGGAACATGTGCACTGGTGAAGGGATGGGTGTTTGATCATTGTATGACTGAGACTTAAACCTGAAAGCTTTGTAACTGTTCTTACAGTGATTCAATAAAAATAAATAAATAAATAAATAAAATCTTAGGCCTAGGATGAATGGAGACATTACTGGCGCCCACTAAGCAAATCGATGAACAACTGGATTACAGTGATTACAGTGACACAGTGATACATGGAAACTGACTTGACACCCTAAAGAAATAAAGCTCCTACAGTGAGGAATTTAAGTAACATCCAGACAAACTGGAGCCAAAGAGATACAATTTTCAGAAAAACAATCTCACCACAAACAAGCTGAAGTTGAAAAGAGGAAAAATAAACTGGGTAATTTAACCCTTTGTGAATCAGTGGAGTTGCATCAAAAACAGAGTCCCTATCCTGTGATCCTACATTTACAGCGTTAAAATGAGAACTGGAAACTACAGGGTATAGAAGGTCACAGACCCTTGAGGATGCCATTATTATAGTGCTCTAACAAGTGTTCTCATAGAAGCTCTTCTGCATGACACATTGGATCTCCAGAACCTGAACAAAGGTCGCTGAGAGCTATACCCTGACAAGTAGCTGAGCTATTTGAGGACTGAAACACAATCATCAGGAGTGCTTCCTCTTTGCATACAAGTAGTCCTAACCCCACATCTTGTTTCTAGCAAGCAGGCCACACACCTACAAACAGAAATGCCTGCAAACTTCCCAAAGCACAGTTAGCTAATTAACTAGTAGGCCTTACTGCCTGCTGTGTTCCCTGCTGCTCCCACAGCTAGTCAGCCTTTGCTTCCTGCCAGCCCTGGAGTTGCACCTTCTGTCTCCAGCTGGGATAGAGGAATTAGGCTTGTTTCTAAACTCTTTCTTCCTGGCTTGGGTTCCTCATTCACTGCCCCAATTTATGTGACTGTGGGGTTTAGCCTGTAGGTTTAGAGCATTGCTGACCTTGAACCAATGGTTTCAACTTGAGAAACCAATAGTTTCTCAAAACTGGCTGACATATCTTTCTGATGATGACTTCCTATCTCAAGCCCTGGGCTTTAACCCCTGTCATGCAAACACATGTCCTTATCTCCCACCAAGGTTTCCACGAAGCACAGTACATAGTGGGGAGATGACTGGCTGACTGACACCAGTGACTCAAGACAATAACCTGGAAAGAATACCTAATACAGTAGAGCTATGCAAGTTACCTGTAAAAGACTTCATGGCAGCAGATCTAATGATGTGCACTAAAATTAGTGGACCAATGGAAGAGAATCTCAAAAAAGACAAAGTATGTGAAAAAATTTGAAAACGTTCCAAATTGATACTATATCACAAAATGATAGAGCAACTAAACTGAAAATATTTAAGCTGCATAATGGAAGTAACCAAAGATAGAACCTTTGATTTTGAAGTGAAAGTAGTAGAAATCATCCCCCCAGAAGAGCAAAAAATGAAAAAGAATTTAAAAACTGATGTAAACATAAGAGGTATATGAAGCATCATGAAGAGAAATAGGGGTTCTAGCAGAAAAGAATGAGAAAAGGGCAGAATTGTTTTGAAGATATAAGAATTGAGGAATTATCTGAGTTGATATTGAAGTTGATATCGAGGTGAGTATTCCTGGTAAAGCAGGATTATTCTGGTGTGTTTCAAATTTTCCTGTCATTTCTGAGCTTATTTTGCAAACTTCCCAGATTTAAAGAATTGAAAAAAGGGGCCGGGAGCAGGAGTGGTAACACTGAGCTATAGGGCATCTTGCATGCAGCCACTGTCAGGAGTAATTCTGAGGGCAGACCAGAAGTAAGGCCTGATCACTGCCAATATGACAGAAAAAGACAAAAACAAACAAAAAACCCACAACAAAGCAACAATTGGCAAGGGGCCAGAGGGATGAAAGGGGCTAAGACTCTAGTCTTGCCTGCAGCCGGCCTCGTTAGACACCTGGCACTGCACAGACCCCCCACACACTCTGGATTGGCCTGAGCAGAACTGTATCCGGGACTGGCACTGGGTGGGATGGCAGAGTCCCGAGGAAGTTCTCACCCTTCCCCAGTGCTGCTGGGACGGGCCTGGGAGCCATGGGCAGAAATACAATGGCCATATTTACCTTTTGCTACAGTATATTGTTTCTTTTCCTGCTTGGTTGTTTGACTTCCCCTCAATTGAAACTTCTCTAAATCCTTATCTTTGTTTCTAAATAAGGTCATTTTCTTATCTGTGAAACTATTAGTACAACTGAGAAAGTTAACAATGATATGGGGCTGATGACTTAGTACAGTGTGTTAGATGCTTGTCTTGCATGAGGACATGGGTTCTATTCCTTGGCATTTCATCTGGGCCCTCAAGCACCACATGGAATAATTACCAAGGGCAGAGATCCCTGGACTTAAACACTGACAGGCATGATGGGGTGCGGTCCAATAACAAAACTAAAAAAAACCCAAAACCCAAACAACAACAAAAAAATAGTTGATTTTGTATTTTATTAAACACCTATTTTCTGCTTACTTTCCTTGCTGTTTTATTCTGCTTTTTTGAGTCATACCTGGCTATGCCTGAGCCTTATTCCTGATTCTGTGCTCAGGGATCACTCCTGGCCTGGCAGTGCTCAGGGAGCCTAAGGGGTGCTAAGGTTAGATCTGGGTCAGCTACATGTAGGGCCAGCACCTTACCCACTGTACTATCTCTCTGGGCCCATGTTTCTTATACCTGAAACTTTATACAGAAAATCTTATTTTTCTCACTGATGTGGTTGTTCAGTCTTTATTTTTGTTTATAATACGGTATTTTGACCCTCCGCCCCTCTCAGAGAGCCCAGCAAGCTACCAAGGGTATCCCGACCATATGGCAGAGCCTGGCAGGCTACCCATGGCGTATTCAAAATTCCAAAAAGGTCTCACAATGGAGACGTTGCTGGTGCCTACTCAAGCAAATCAATGAGCAATGGATGACAGTGACAGTGATATTGAAGTTAGGCAATAAGTAAGATCCAGGAAGTTCAAAAGTTCCAAACAAAATGAACACAGATACACTTGAAGACAGATTACTATTAAAATGACAAAAGTCAGGGCCATTATGAGGGCAGGGAGGGCATTTGCCTTGCACACAGTTGACCCGGATTCAATCCTGGGCATCCCATATAGTCCCCGGATCACCTTTAGAGTAATTCCTGAGTGCAGAGCCAGGAGTAACACCTGAACATTGCCGGGTGGACGTGATCCAAAAAGCAAAAAAAATTAAAACGACAAAAGTCAAAAACAGAGAAAATGTTAAAAGCAATAAGAACAAATTATCCCTTAATAAGATTTCTCAACAAAAGTTTTTCATACCAAAAGGGAGCAACATGATTTGCAAAGTGTTGAATGAGAACACCTGCAAAGTAAGAAATCTCTAGGTGATGTTTTAGACTCAATGGTTTAGTAAAGAAATTTATAGACCAGCAGTAGTTAGATAAATTAATTGCCTTTAATTAAAAAAATTTTATTTAGTCACCAAGTGTGAAAAACTACACACGCTGAAGGGTGTGTGTTCGTGGGCTCTCTGGGTGGCTCTATCTTACTGCCTGCGTTCGGTGCTCTGGAGCTGCTGTGTATGGACTGGATCAGGACGGCTCTTGGCCAAGTGCAGGAGAAGGAAGAACGAGGAAAAAACCTGAGTGCCCGAGAATTTTGGTACATCTATACAATGGAATACTATGCAGCTGTTAGAAAAGATGAAGTCATGACCTTTCCATATAAGTGGATCAACATGGAAAGTATAATGCTAAGTGAAATGAGTCAGAAAGAGACAGACATAGAAATATTGCACTCATCTGTGGAATATAAAATAACAGAGTAGAAGACTAACACCCAAGAATAGTATAAATAAGTACCAGGAGGTTGGCTCCATGGCTTGGAAGCTAGCCTCACATGCTGGGGGAAAAGGCAGCTCAGATAGAGAAGGGAACACCAAGTAAAATGTGGTTGGAGGTCCCGCCTCAGGAAGGGAGATGCGTGCTAAAAGTAGACTATAGATTGAACACGATGGTCACTCAATACCCCTATTGCAAACCACAACACCCAAAAGGAGAGACAGAACAAAAGAGAATATCCTGCCACAGAGGAGGGGTGGGGTTTGGGGGGATTGAATTAGGGGGTGGGAGGGATACTGGGTTCACTGGTGGTGGAGAATGGACACTGATGGAGGGATGGACTCTTGAGCATTGTATGAGGGAAACACAAGCACAAAACTGTGTAAATCTGTAACTGTACCCTCATGGTGATTCACTAATTAAAAAATAAATTAATTAAAAAAAATTTTTTAAAAAGAAAGAAAGCAAGCCCAAAGGAAACACCACATAGAGGTACTCCAAAGCCATTCCTGACTGCCTGCAGGCAAAATACCTCTTAAGGTATTTTTCTCCTTTCCTCAGTCCAAAAACTCAACCCACATCCTAACACTAGTTATTTTTGTATGGACACAGTAAGAGATACATTGAGGCTTGTAGGGCAGTTCTCCTGGGAACATCTTGTCACAGAGTCTGACTACAGTGCTCAGGCCAGGTTAATCATTCCTAACACTAGCAGGGTCCAAATCTAGTTATTACTTTTTGGATCATGACAGCATTTATCCATGAACAAGCTCTTAACTTACAGCTAAGCATTAGGCACTTTGGTCAGGCCCATCTTCATGTCATCTAAAGATAATGTACCTTTTTCTTTATTCTCTTTATTATATGCTTCTTTATTTTCAGATTTTTAACTCAGCTGGACTCACTGCACTCTGCTTCTTTGGTAAAGCTCAAATTTCTATTCTATTTCTCACTCAATGGGATGCCTTTAACTCTGACCTGTGAGTGTGTAATTTAGAAGTCAGTAAAATATTTAGACAAAGTTTACATACAAAATTTGTTATAACTTTCATATCACCTCTGTTCTGAGCCCTCTAATTATTGAAATACTATATAAAATTTTCATCTCCTCTAATTGCTTTATGCTTTTTTGATTTCAAAGAACAAGAAGATGTCAAGTTTTTGCATGGTTTCTTTACCACTCAGTGCTGGATGTATCTGGCCTCAGGCCAGAGGGCATAAGATTGCATGAAATGGTTATATCATTCTTCTTCTTAGTCTTGACATCCTTCCAAAATCTTCCTGCATTTTAATTTACTCTAATAATTTCACATTTTTTATTTATATTTTTATATTAGTTTATCATTGTTTGTAAAAGTGCTAATTCAGTACAAACTTATCTCACTATATTTGTCACTCAATTAAAATGGAGTTCCTTAAAGTAACCAACATAAGACTATCAAATATGATGCTTACCTAACTCCTTATCCTACTTGTCTTATTGTTCATTTGCTGGTAATTCACCAACCTCACTTTTTTTCCATAAACATTAGACTGGTTTTCATAAAGGGTCTGCTTACTCCCTAATATTTTTGATCCTAACTTTTCATTTACCTGGTTGTTCATAATTATTACATTATTTTATGTCAAAAAGGGAAAAAAATCACAAAGTTAAAATATTTACATACTTATTATACATTATTGATTTATGTATCAGTAAATGCTGGCACAAATAATGACAAAAAATAAATTAGCATACCTAGAGTAATTTAAAAATATTTTGGAGTGAGAAGAGAGGTAGTTCAATTGTCTGAGTGCATGCTGCATGAAAAAGTCTGTTATCAATCCCTGGCACCACATAATCTCCCAAAAACAACCACGGGCAAGTCCTGAGGCAGAATTGAAAGTAACTCCTAGCACCACCTGATGTGGTCACAAAATCACATAAAAAAGAATGTATAGTTATATATTTTCAACTATCACTTTTTCTTTTCATTTGTATTGTTATTGTATTTTTCTAATGAATCTTTGGTTTCTCCCTACAAAAATGTAGTCTTTTTCAATAAGCCACTTGTATGTTACTATAGTATTGATGTTTTATATTTGCTAATTTATTAAACATTTAAAATTTATTTTAAATGTGATATGCAGAGAAATTTTAAAAATACAATAATGGCCACCCATAAAAATATAAAAACTATTTCAACAGACATTTTAGCAAAGAAGATATATCAATAGGGAATAAAAAGTCATACAAAATGCAATGATCAGGGTATCTGCTATAGAAATAAAATGTAGAGCATCTCTATTTGAATATAGGGTGCATAATTACATTTTTAGATGGTATAATCCTTCATAAAGAAAATAGTAGAAAATATGTAAATTAGTTCATGTTTATAGTGTTATTAGAAGTTATTAGACGACCTTCTTTCACTTAGTAAGATCAACAGTTATCTTGGCCAGTGTTCTGATATAGTTAGACCATATTTTATTTATTTAGAAGTTTGTAGACATCTGACTTTTTTTTCAATTTTTGCGAATCTGAATAATTTTAGTAATTATTGTATACAAGTGTTAAATTTTCTTGTGTATATATATTCACGGTGAAATTTCTTTAAGCCTCTAGGCTATACTTAAAGTATTTTATCATAGCCTATACTGCTGAGTCATTTCACTCAATAGTTCAGGTCTACATTTTTTTTTTAATCTAGATGCAAAATAATTCATTCACAGACTCTACTAAAATGTAATTATTTCCTACATTTTCCTGGTAAGAAGCACCTTTAGCTCTTTAAATTTATTACAGGTCTAGTTCTATTAGATGAAATCCAGCATCTATTTCTTGCCATTCTAATATTCAAGGCTGCTTATCAGCTTTCTCATGCTTACTTTATGCTCCTGTCAATTTAGCAATCTAGACTTCATGTATTCCTGGAGCATAGCATATGAATATTGTGTCTATTTATGCTGAAACCACCACTTGGACATCCAGGTTTTAAAATCGAACTCCTACCCAGTGTCAAAGTTTAACATACAAGTTACATCAATTCCAAAATGACTTTAACCCATATAATTTTCTCATTTTTCTTATTTGCAAAACTCTATTAATTCACTATTTTACACTTAATGGTGGAAAGTTTATGACTTTTCAATACTTGTACCACTAGCATTTTTAGAATTCCAAAAACATGAATGGAAAATGTATAAAGAAACTTCTTAAACACAGAAAGGAAACCAGTAAGTTTTCAGTTAAGACTTTCTAGGATCATGTCCTGTCATATATTTTAGTTAAAAGAGGATTATGATGCTGAGCACTTTCTAATCCAGGGAGTACGCATTCACACCTGACTGTTCACTTCTGTATTAGCAAAAAGACTTCTGGTTTAGTTATAATATCACTTCCACCAACAGAGAATTGCCAATGGGCTCACTGAGAACAATTGTTACTTTGCACACAAATGCAAGCACGAGCAGGGATTTGTTGGATTTGTTCATTTTCATATTTATGTTTTTCATTTTGGTGGCAGAGGGGTTTATGAAATAAGGGATGGGATTCTAAACACTTTGTTTTTACACAACTAAACACGCCCTTATTTGATAGCATGATCAACTAAAGCTTGTGCAGCATTCTGTCAAAAAGACTATTAGTAGAGCTGATAGCAATCAGCAGTTCTTGCAAACAGCAAGAGTCACCTATTTAAGCTTCGCTCTTGGCACTGGAGTTTGCTAAATCTGGCTTGCCATTTTGTGAGTGGGAACAATCATCCTTGTAGGTTGGAAGGAAGTATTATAATTAAATGTCCACCCACTATTTTCTTTTTGATGAAAGGCTCCCATAAAACTTACTAAAATAAGGTACATCAAGACAGATGAATTTTTGATGAATAAGTCAAAGCACTGACAAAGCTGATTTTTACATAGAGAAACTTCTAAAATTCATAGAAAAAATGTAAAGCCTAGATCATTATCACTGATTTATTTAGTAATTGTAATTATGGCAAACTCGGTAATACCCGAGGGTAAACTGGAAATTTCATTGTTTTAGCTAATAGACAGTGTTTAGTATGAACTGACTTGCTGAGAACAAATTATAATATGATTTAAAATAGTAGTGGAAGTGAGATTAATTTAAAATAAATATTCGGTAATATGTCAACTAATAAATGTATTTACTAACTAGAATTACTATGAATAGTAGTTACATTATCATTTAAATTTATGTTGTTTCTCTGAAGTAAATTCAGCATTTTAAATATATAATTGAACTCTTAGAGAGATGTGAACTACGTTTATACTATCTACTTATGATGACTAATAACTAATTGAAAATGTATAAATATTTCTGTGAAGAGTTACCTTAAAATATTCACATATAGTAGGAGATACTGACCTAAATAATTATACTCAAGCATATATTCCAAGTACTTTAGTCCCAAAAACCAACTTCATTTTTTCATGTGTTCAATGAATGTTCATCAAATATCACATCCTGTCTTGTGCACCAGAATATAGAAGCTAACAAAACAGATAAAAATATTTATCTAGGAGCTGGAGCAATAGCACAGTGGGTAGGGTGTTTGCCTTACATGTGGCCGACCCGGGTTCGATTCCCAGCATCCCATATGGTCCCCTGAGTACCACCAGGAATGATTCCTGAGTGCAAAGCCAAGAGTAATGCCTGAGCATCGCTGAGTGTGCCCCCCCCAATAAAGCAATATATATATATATATACATATATATAAAAGTAACATTTTCTAGTATTTTTTGTTTATTTTTTATTGATTGAGATTCAGATACTGTTCATAAGAGTTTCTCGGTGATCCCGGGGATCGCACGTGTGTGCAGCCTCTCCACAGCTGCATGAGCGTGACTCCAGATGCCAGCTAAATATTTTGGCATGGGCAGCTCCTCGCAGAATATCTCCAGACTGAGAACTAAGTCACGGCCCCATGCCTGCCCAGGAGGGGAAAGGTATTTCTCTCTCTCGACTCTTCCTTGCCGGGGGTGAAGGGCGTGGTGACCGCCATATTATGACGACCACAGATGGGGTTTACAAGCTTGCAATGATCCAGTATCTGGAAGAAATCTCCCTGGACTTAGTTGCTAAAGTACAGAAATCCAAAACCAGAGACCTCATATCTCTTCACAACAGGTCTGACTAGAGGGGTACTCCTAACAATAATAGTGAGTTTTGTGTTGAAATATTGAATGTAACCATAGTAAATAGAAAGTAAAGTGAAATTTATCAGTTACATGGGGGGGCGCGGGGGGGGCGGGATGGGAGGTGTGCTTTTTTTTTTTTTTTTTTTTGGTGGTGAGATATGGGCACTGGTGAAGGGATGGTTTTTTCAGTATTGTATAACTGAGACTTAAGCCTGAAAGCATTGTAATTTTCCACATGGTGATTCAATAAAATAAAATTCTTAAAAAAAAAAAAGAGTTTCTCATGCACATTATTTCAACTCCATACCCATCACCAGTTGTAGGATGACATTACTTTGTCCTCTCCCTCCTTGCCACAAGTAGCTTGTCCCGGTTTTTCCCGGAGTTAAGGCTTACCCCAGTCTCACCCATCAAGGTGTTCCCGAATCTCTCCCATCCTTTTGTTTAGCTATAATCACTTCTCCATGATCTCTTCCCCAAAAGAGTTAATCCGAGGCTGTTCCTTAATCTGACTCTGCTAATTTGCAAGGTCAGACCTTCCTAGGATACTGAATTTATATTATATAAGTTAATATTGCCTTTCTCCTCTTCTTGTGCCTTTTGAATAATTTACTTTAAAGCTATGTCTGTTTTGTATAGACACAAGAAGACAATATTATGTTTTTATAACTTGGGAATTAATTGGCCTCGAATATTCCCTCCCGGGCCTCTGCTTTCTCCACTTAAGCCTCAGTTGCCCTCAGTTCCTAGCACCCCAAAGTAGGGTCCCCAACGTGGGACGGGAAGGATCCAGGGCAAGCGGTGAGTTATGTGCTACCCTGGCATCGAGATGGGCCTGGCCAAAGTGCCTAATTCTTAACTATAAGTTAAGAGCTTGATCATAGACAAATGCTGTCATGATCCAATAGTAATTATGAGACTGGGACCCTGCCAGGGATAGGAAAGACTGATCTGGCCTGAGCACTGTAGTCTGAGATTGAGATGGCCCCAGGAGACCAATTCTATAAACTTTAATGCATCTCTTATTGTGTCCATACAAAATAATTAATATTATGAATTCTTATATGTTTGCTGGCTGAGGAGAAGAGAAACACATTCATGGGACTCTGCCCTTGGGTGGATCCTCCTGCTGAAAGAGAATTAAGTCCTAGGAGAAGCATCCCCTAAGGGAGAGGAACCTCAACCCTATTGATGGTGACCACACCTATGTGTATGCCCCAAACCCCTCGTGCTGGGGAGATTTAACTAGGCTGTAAGAGTGGGTTGGGGGGCCAGATCCACTGGGGCCAGATCCACAGATCCTGATAGAGACCGAGAGCTGGGAGAGAAGCAGGGAGAGAGAATGAAATAAACTGATCGAGCAACCAGTCTGGCCTTCTTCCTTCCGTCGCCTGCCCTCGACCGACAGCACACAGCGATTCCGGAGCTCTGAACGTGGGCGGTGAGACAGAGCCAGCCCGAGAGCCCGCGAATGCGCACGCCCCTTGGGGAGCTTTAGTTTTTTACAACCAGTGTCTTCACATCCCCACTGTCTCTCCCTTTCAAACTCCCTCTTTCCTTACCGACTCAATTGTGTAGATGAGTTCTCCCATCCCCAAGTCAACTTTATATAGAAAAATAAAACTATTGGTTCTATTATAAATATATTTATTCAGTGCAGGTTTATTGGTCATCAGTTACATAAACATACTTATTAGCCAAGGCTCAAAGCAACAAGAATTAATTTTTAAATTACTTTATATTTTTAAGACAAAAATTCCTATTTTACACTTCCCACTTAATAGGCATTATTGGTATGATCCAACAGAGTTAACACCGTCCTAAGTCACCACCAGTATAAGATAAAAATACTGGAGGGCTGGATTTGAAGATTTAGCGTCGAGATTAGATGCTTGCCTCAGACACATCTCACAGGGCTCTATCCCCTGCACCACATGTGGTTCCCCAAGCCATGCAAGGAGTGATCCCAGAGCAGAGAGCCAAGAATAAGCTCAAGCTCCGAGTACAGCCAAGTGTGGCTCCAAAACAAACATACAAAAACATAACAAAAAAACTGTGAGGCATAATTTAATGAACGCAATTGTCATTATTTGTTAACCACTATGCTAACATAACTTTCAATTTATTTATGTACTTTTTCACTCTGGGAATCAAACCTGCATGACTAAATGCTCTACAGCTGAGCAGCAGCCCCAGCTCAGCCGTTGACTTCTTTTAAATGCCCCCTGACTACTGCTTTTTATTCCTTTCATGTCTTGGAGGACCCTAAGTCACAGAGTAAATTGGATGCCCAAAGAATTCAAAGCTTTGCAAATACTTATCAAGATTACATAGCTAGCATCTAGGTTCTCCAATAATTGATTCTACATAAGGTTTTATACTCATCATTTCATCCTTATTCATTTTACACCAACTACCTTAATAAAATGCAAGAGACTTTGTATATATCTCCCCGAGAGAATGAGAATACTGAGGCCATGATATTGGCAACTTTGTTCCTATTCCCCTTTCTTTCACCCATTACCTTTGGTTTTCTAATTACTACCTCTAGAATCTCTAATGCCCTTTTTTCCTTCTTTATTCAATTCTATTTCCTTATTTTGTAAGTTATGTTAAACCTGATCTAAAGTGTTCCTTTAATACCACAGTGCTTTGAGCTAAAGATCTCAAGAATTTCTAATTCTTTAAAATAAGCTCTTCTCCTTTTAATTCTTACTTCAACAAGTTCACTGATTTTAGATTTCTCTGACAAACATATTTAAGAAGTCAAAACCCAGACATGTTGAAAATAGTTTTTCTTTGAAGTCATTTAGAATCTAAGACTCTCTGCCCTGCTATGTCAAATTACTCTGTTTGGGTGTAATGTGGATGTGTCCATGTAAGAAGGTGGAGTGGAAAAGACTATTATGGGAGAGGCAGCGTGAGAAGACTACTTAAAGAAACACAAAGGATGATCTCTTTTGTCTTAAAAAATAACTAAGTGATAAGACTATGATCCAAGCATTGCCGTGCTTGCCAACTTCAAAATAAGGAGACACCTTTGGAAAACCAGGCCCAGTCAGCTTCTGCAACATGCTCAATAAATAGAACCCTGAACCTATGTCACTTTTATCTCCAACAAACCCCAAACAAATATTAACATACACACTCCTTAGCTGCATATCTAGAAGCTAATGAAGGGTAGAGCAGACTTATGACTAAGCAATAGAAATTACAACATTAATATCACCCCAATCATGCTTTATCTTCCTAGTCCCTTATGCTTTTTCCTCCCCCTTATCTCACTTCTTTAAAACCCTTAATCCCCAAATCTGTATGTAACTTTCCTTAAAGAGTACCCACACTCACGGCTCATGTGTGTGCTACCACTTTAATAAATCTCTCTGCTGGGTAGAGAGATAGTCTGTCCTTGAATTCTCCCTGCACTAAGGACAAAGTACCCTGCACCCCACTGGCCCAGTGGAGGAACACTTTCATCCTTTTTATTTGATTATTCATTTATTTGTTTACATATTTCATTGGAAAGAGCTAAATCTCATCACTGCCTTGGTCCAAAGCTTCTCTGACATTCAGCATCAGAGGAGTTACTTCATGACCAAACAGATCAAGTGGCTGTAGGTGTGGTCTAAGAGCCATCTTTGGGTCTGACAATTTCCTTCTGTTTCTGTGGCCTCCAAAGTCTTTTCTCCTTTGGTTACAGATTGAGGTGGAGGATTGGTAAGCAACAGGTACACGGTGAATTCACAATTTCCTTTGAAAATGATGCATTTAAGTTTTCTTTGTTCCCTGAACTCTGTCATAGATATTTTTTTACGTTTCTGGTAAATGTTGAGACTTTCTCTTTTAGTGAGAAAGATGGTTTATAAAAATTATTTTCCTGAGATATAAAGGAAAGAAAATATTCTTTTTCTTTCTTGATATATATGTATATACACACGTGTGTGTCTGTGTGTACACATAATGTATACACATATATTATGTATTTTATATAATATATGTGTTTGCATGTACATATATAAATTTATATAAAACCTAATATGTAAGCAGCATAACTAAAAACCATTTTCATTTTTTTCTGTGTATTTCTCTGTCTTAGAAAACTAGAATTCTTTCAATTACAAATAGTATTTGTGGGATCATAGAATTGCAAAAATCATTATTCCTTTACACATTATCTTCACTCTCTAGAGATAAAACAACCGAAGCTCTGAAATTGTATTCAATTAAAAATGGCCATAAATACTTTTGCCTTTTTTCACTCAAGAGGTAGAGTTTCAGTGACTATAACACATACGTATAGGTTGACTCTGTGATTGTTTAAACCCACAGAATATAGTGAAAGTTGTGCTCTACTCCATCAAATCTGCAACCAGGTGTTGCATTATCTGCTGCTGATAATTATCTTCCATTATTCATAATTGGCTTCCATTATCTGCTGCTGATAATCTTGGGACTTTTCATTTCAGAAACCAGCAACCATGCTGTGAGAAGTTGAAGCCACAAAGAGAGGCCATGCATCGGTGCTCCTGTTGACAACCATGGTTAAGCTCCCAACTGACAGCTAATGTGCTTTGAGTAATGTGACTAGACCAAATTGTATGTCTGTTCTATAAGACCTATGGAGGCTCCATCCTTAGTCAACTTTTGAAAACAATCATGTGATAAATACAAAAAAAAAAAAAGAATTGTCCAGATCTTCTACTCAACACAATGAGGTAAGTGAAAGTCACAAATTTTACTATTTACACTGAGCCTCAAAACACTTGCTGAAAACAGAGTTCATGTTCAGTATATGAAAGTGTAAGAGTGAAAACGTTTAAGAACTGGCATAGCATGGTCACTTTCAATGCAAATAGACACTAGTCACAAACAACTAGTACAGTCACCTTGAGTGCATATAAGAAGAATGAAATCAAAGTTGTCATGAGAACTTGGTTATTAAATATTTCACCTTTTTGTTACTGATTTCTGGTCTTTAAGTACTTTCACCTTATTGGTTTTAGAAATATTCCCCTCAGGCTCTCTTAATACCGTGGCTGTACTGTTGCTATCCAGAGTACAAAAGGTTTGATTATTTGCCCTAGAACTTCAAGATCTGTTCAGTAATATGCAACCATACTCTCCAAATTAAAGGACCATTTCCATATCTATCTTCTAAGGATCAAAGGATCAGGATCATAGTTTAACTATTCTGGACTCCAATGAGACATGAATAAGCCCACCAGACCTAGTTAGTTGGTATCTACTACTACATATCATGTTCTATGGTTTAATTATAAAGTTGACTGTTATTTAAAAGACAGAAGGTATAAAACAATCATGAAGAGATGATATATAAATAGCAAAATGGCAGAAGAATATTTCACACTTTTAAGTGAGTATAGGAAGAAAATATTTATGAGTAGAATACAATATCTATATTGAGTCAGTATTTTATACCTCTAAAATAAATTCTAAAAAAACATATTGACCCAAGTTTCATAGGTCTTTTTAAATAAATAGTACCTTTTCCAAGACAATGAGGATTGTTTCTGTATTTTGACATATTGATCCAACTGTGCTTCATTTGTAATAAACTGTAAAACATTTTCATTTGAGCACACATCAACTGTAAAACAGTATATAAAAGACTCATTGTACTGGGTTTAGAGTAGTCACATTTCTAGCGCACTTACCTCTACAAGCCTACTTGTATGCTCACGAAATATTGCAGCATATTCTTTTATTTCCTTTTCCCGACCATTCTTAGCAGCTTCAATGAGAACCAAAAGTGGAACCGTTGTATCCAAAAAGGAGTCTGACACATGATCTATAATAGCTTTACGAAGCTGAGGAGAAATTTTAAAAAGAGAAAAGGTTTTCTTTTTATATTATGTATTTCCTATTTTTCATAATTTTAGTAACTATAAAATGCACTTTAACAATTTTGGCAAAAAAACTAAGTCTATAAATCCCAAAATATATTATTATCATTTCAAAAGTAAAAGCATAACTAGAAAACATAACTAGTAAAAGCATAACATTGAAACTATTTCTATTGCTCAAAAAATCATTATTTTTATTAAATTATATTTATCCCAGAGGTCAGTTTATAAGTGGTAATATTCTAATTTTTCCTCAAAGTAATTGCCTCATTGTAATGATTATGCATGTGTACAAACAACATTGTACATCATGTATTTTCACAATTATAAAATTATTATCTGTTTTCTGCCTTGTTAAAGGAACTGATGATAAATTCTGATTAGCTAAATTGTACATTTCATGGCAATTAAACTAAGTTAGATCACCGATTATGCCAGTTGATAACAGATTAATCGAGCAAAGAGAATAACAAATGAGACTAATGTCCAATATTCTCCATTTGCATTAATTGTTCTTTCCCTCACACCTAAAGTTGTAAAACAAGTATAATATTATGTTACATTTAATTTCTTTTCAATTGGATTATGTGTAAATTTATGAATGGCACAGGTAACTGCTTTACTCCCTAGATATTTTTTGAAATTTAAAATTGCAAATGAAAATTAAATTTTATATGTATTTATTTGAACCCTTAAGGATAATATTATAAATGTTTTACTAATAATGTAAATGTCAATGAATAGTTCCAAGGATTTTTGTTTAATACCTTTAATAAATATGATAAATTCTATATAATAAAGTCAAATAAACTAATGTCTCAGTTGTCATTTATCTTCTAGGAAACATATTTTAGGATAATTTTTCAAGTCAAAGACAATTATGCTATTTTGGTTTTAACAAAAATTACTGATACGTTTACGAGGAGTTAGAGTGAATATACATATACAAATACCACTATCTGTAATAATCATTGGATAATATAATCATAATTATAGACTTCTGAGAAGAAAAAAATATCTCTGCCCAAGATAAGCAGTCCTTGTTTAAAAGGACTATGGATTTTTCAGCTTATCAACAGTTTAACAAATCTTATAGGATGATACCTAATAAAAGATTTTGCTTGGCACTAAGAAAATCAAATCACTAATGGCATCTAATTAATATTTATTGAGCACTTAGAAAAACAGGGTATTAGTGTTCTAAGGGGTTTCAAGGAAAGAAGAAGACCTTAAATGAATGAGTAATGTATTCTTAAAGAGTAGACTTGGAAAGTCATAAAACAGGCCATATGAGACTTGAGCTGGGAAGTACAGCTTGTGTTTATTTTCTTATATATGAATGAAAAGTAGAAGGAATCTAAGAGGGAAAAAGTTTAAATGATGTTCCCTATCTTTGATCCAATTTCTTCCCTTTCATTTTCATCTAGAAGGAAAGTGTTCTTAGATGCATGTGGTTGAAACTCAGAATACACAATGTAGGTAAACTAAAGTCACAGGAATGATTAGACCATCTGGAGGGTGATTCACACAAAAAAAAATAAATAAAAGAAATAAAAAGGAAAAACAATCTAAGAAATATATGGAAATACTACAATTTGTAAGAGTCATACTGGCAATGGGGCCAGGGATATAGTATAGAAAGCGAGGTGCTTCCCTTACAAACAGTTGAGCAGGATTCAGCATCACATATGTTCCCCTGACCCTCACTAGGCATGAGTCCTGGCTACAGAGCTAGGAGTTAGCCCTGATCAAAGCTAGGCATGACTGCAAGACAGAACAGAACAAAACAAAAAGTCACACAGGTAAAAGAGTAGCTCTAAAAAGAAACTAAAGAAGTGACTAGGAAAAATGAAGAAAGCAAATGACCAATAACCAAAAGACAAATTTTCAAATAAATACATCAGTGATCTATAAATAACTTCCTATAAAACAAACTTATACCCTGGACCTCCTGAATCTTCCCTATGCTTTCAATTCAACAAATACTTTTGAGCAACATGACCTTGTCTTCCAAACAGAAGTAAGGTGCTGTGGAAAATGGTAAGATAAAAATTCATAGTGCCTTACAATCTAGTGGAGTAGTGAGAGCTATTAAATAGCACAATGAAAGTAATCTAAGAGTCTGATGAAAGTAGTTCAAGAAGACAATCAGTTTTATATCTGATTTTAAAGATAAATGAAATAAAAAGAACTGAAATTAAGATAATCCAGATGAATAGTATAGGAGTTAAGACTCTTACCTGGATCAATATTTTATGCAACATGATATATGATATGCTGTATATGACTTATATACATATAAATTTTTTTCATATAGAAAGTACCAAATGATCCCCAAGCACCACTTGGAGGGAGGTATCATCAAGCAAAGACCTAGGAGTAGCCCCTGAGCACCAACAGATGCAACCTAACTCTCCTCTCAAATATTACACACATCTATAGGTATGCATACAACCTAATACAATCTAAAATATTTATTTGCATAGAAATTTTCTTCCTAATGGAAAATTCCATTCTTATACTCCCTTTAAATTAAAAAGTAATACAGTAAAACAATGCAGAAATAGAACAGCCTTAGAAGTCACAACACTATAAGTCAGTAGGAGTTGACAGTGCTCAGAGGCATACATTTTCAATAAATACCTCTTTGTAGCTTGGCATGAAAGATTTCAGGCACCAAACCATGGGGCTTTCTATCTTCTCTCTTCACAGTTTAATAAAAAGCTTTGGGGCATCATTTTTTCTACTTCCTCTGATGTAAATGGTTTGAGATCTCAAATAAAATGTTCCTCTGAAATTGGAACTAAAAAAAAATGAAAACTGTACGTAAAAACTCTAAGAACTATTCCCTACCCTAACCAAATAAAGAAGTAGAAAGGATGATGCCACAAGAGGAAGAGTAATGAAAAGAAGTATAAGTGATTTAGAAAACAGTGCTCAGGGAACTAAAAAATTATATCTATGTTTATTAATGTCATATATTTAATTGAAATAGTAAAATATGACTTTCACAACTCAATAAAATCTGAATAAATATATTCAGTTTTTATCTACTGTGTCAATATAATAGTAATATCTTATGATAATTTAAAATTTCATAAGGAGAATGATGCAAAGAAAGGATAGCAACCTATATTTTGTCCTAAGTGTAGCCCCTGACTTGTTGGCTAAAAATTTTGACTGGAACTGAATAAATCTTCTCAAACTTTGAATTTATTTGTTAGCTGGATGATGTTTAGTAAGTTGACTCATTTAAGAAGCTAAGAAAATAGAATACTTCTTGTTTGAGGGGTAAAAATCTGTAATTAGACTATACTCAGTAGAGAGCATTGGACCTCATTTAGTATATGAAAAATGTTGTCATATATATTATCAATAATAAAATTTGGTGGGAGGGAAAATACATTAAAAATAAAATTTAAACAAAATGGTCATTGTTAGAAAAGAATTACTATATATCATACATGCTCTGGGAAGGTAAGTCATTTCAGATTGTGAAAGTAGCAAATAGTTTATGGATGAAAGAGTATTTATACTAATGTTGACCTTCATCCTATTAGAGGTTTGATAGGAGTATTGAAAAAACAAAGTTACTAAGTAGAACTATCTATGTGTCTATAAATGCATATGTGGGGGAGATGAATTGGTGGGTGGTTGGGTGGGCGATAGAATAAAGTAATAAAAAATTTACACATAGGAAGTAGACTTTTGGTCAAAGAAGGGGTTAGTCTCTTAATATGTTGAAAAGGAGAAGTTGAAAATAGAAGAAGAAGAATAAAAATGGACAACTTGGACATTAAGCTAGAGAACATTATGGAGAACCTGAAAACCACGAACACCACCATGCCAAAGACTTTTGTTTTTGTTTTCGCACGGCAAGTAAGAAGAAAATCATAGAACAAGGTGTTAAAACAAGTTAAGCTAGGATATCTCAAAGGACATTTCATCTTTTTTCCCAAAAAATATATAATTTTGTTTTCTCCAAATATTTTTAGACAATCTATCTCATCATCACAGAAATTGAATAATTTTCTGAACTGACATTTTTTTCTGTGTTGCTGATAGGAATACATGAATAAGCAATGGAATTACTATGAGTGGACAGAAAACTGGGAAGTATTTATTGAGATATTATTAATTTTGTTACTAAAATCAAATAAATAAAAACAGACTATAGAACCAAAAATATATTGAATAATCCAAAGAAGAGTATTCTAAAGATAGGTGGTTTCTGTTTTCAGTGTGAAAGTGTACATAAAATATTTTTGAGACCAAGTGATAAGATTCTCAAGAATAAGAAAGGGTGGAGATGACTCATGTAGATGTTTAAACTAGCTTTTATTAATGCCCAAAGCAAACACATCACAATTGAAAATGAAGTCATGGGGAGGGTAAGTGAGGATGCTGAGAACAAATCATAACTATCTCAACGCAATGAAAACTTTACATGCCTCCAAAATTAGCTCTGAATAATTCTAGCCCTTTCTGCACCATAAGCCATTTCTCCCAGAGAACTAGAGCTTTTTCTAATGTTGACCTGAAACAAGGTGTGTGACTATTTAGATCTCTAGAACAGGAAGGACACAACATTGCATTACTTTGACGCTCGAAGTAAAAGCCTGGCAGTGTCCATCTCTCCTTCCTATGGCATTAGATTAAGTAAGCGATTCAGGCTAACCTACATGAAAGAGAAACTTCATGGAAGCACTTCATTGCTTACACAGTAGAAGGAGAGAGGGAGCACAAAGTTGACTGAGGCTTCAATTTATACACCCCTCAAACCAGAGCAAAAACACCATTTGACTGTGACTACATGGCAGCCCACAAGTGGAAATATTACAGAAATGACCCTTTAGACCCCTGTCAATTCATAGAATCAAGAGACACTATACAATTATTTCTATTGTTTGTGATGACTTGTTATGCCACAGTATTCAAATGATAACAATTCACATTTAACTGGGAATCTTATATTTTTGTTGGCTAAACTTACACAACATTTTATACACAAAAGATAGCTTACATTCTCTTTTCTTTTTTTTCTTTTTGCTTTTTGAATGAAACCTGGTGATGCACAAGAGTTACTCTTGGCTCTCCACTCAAGAACTACCCTGGCAGTACTCAGGGGACCATATGGGATGTTGGGAATCCAACCCCGGTTGGCCGAGTGCAAGGCAAATGCCCTACTCACTGTGCTCTAGCCCTTATATTGACTTTTTAAAGACAAATAAGGTTCCCAAAGCTTTGGAGGGATAGATGTAGATGAGCTATTTATGTATAACATTGATAAAGACAATATAGAGGAAGGAGACAGGAGTGAAAAATACAATTGTTGATTGCTCATAGCAACAATGTCTTTCAAGTCCTATGAGGAACTAGTAGGACAGATAGAAATCCTGAAGATGAAGAAGGCCTGCATCCAGTAAGGGGATGCTCTTGGGGGCCAGTGGTCCTGAGGGTCAGTGGTTCTGAGTGCTAAGTAGGTTCTGGGTATGATGTCCCTTCCTCAGGTAAGTCACTTCACCAATGCCCATGTGTTTTCTCATCCATGTCCGAGCACAGATTGTACTAAATTCCTTCAACTACTACATTCTATGATTATAAGAACTGATATTAGACACAGAATTGCAGTAAGGTCATACATTTGGAAAGCTGGAATTTTTCCAACTTGGTTGGGGACCTCAATTTATTCCATTTATAAATTTACTTATAAGTATATAGATTATTCAGGCCATTTTACTGAATTTTCCCATTAAACTATACTAATGTGTTGCATTAAAAACTTATAGTGGAAAAGCTTTCACCCCCTTTTATGAATTTATGGTGATTAAGTTAAAGTCTCATATGTAAAGCAACTCTAGTTATTAAATAATGAAAAGGAATGAAAACAAAGTTATTAAAATGGCTAACCATTCATATTTTAGAGGAAAGTATTAAACAGTGGCATGGTACCAGATTTATAAACTATATAATGAAATACCTTTTAATACTATGTTCCTGATGACCAAAAGCTAACCATCCAATTTCTGTTTAGAAATTAACTTTGGAGCATTCTTGAAAAAATAAAAGGGGGAAATGTGTATGGTCTCTGAATTAATAGTTTGTAGCAGGCATTTGGATAATAAACTCAGTTTTTAAAGTAATAGAATCAATTTACCAACATTCCCTGAAACCTTACATTCTACCAGGCACAGATAAACTTTCTACTAAACGTCATAGTCCCACAGTGCCTGACTAAATGAGTTTTAGGTTAAGAGGCTCAGGGAGGATAAATGTGACTCCAGGATCAAAGAGTTGATGGGGCAGTAGCAGGATTTGAATTTAACTCAGTGTGACTTGAAGTTATACTCTTTTCTTCTACTTTACAATTGCCACGAAGCAGTCTTAGATATGTACATATGGAAAGGATATACTTATAGCTTTTCTTTTGTATTCCAAATTAATTTCCAAAGCACAAAACCAAGAAATACTACAGAAATGGAAAAAGAGATCTTATTCCACAAGGTGCTTCTATCTCCAAATCTCTTTTCCCTTACCTGTCTACGAAGGTCTCTGGTCTTCTTGCACATATTGTCTATTGCAATATTTAGGGTGTTACTCCTTTCCTTCTTTCCAGTCTGCAAGAGAGAAAAAAAGATGCAAATAATAGTATCAGATTACACTGTCACTTAGTGATATACTTCTAATGTTCATTAAAATAAAAAACAGGGACTGGAGTGATAGTATATGAGTAGGGTGTTTGTCTTGCACGCGGCCATCCCGGGTTTGACTCCTAGCATATCATATGGTCCCCAGGAGCACTTCCAGGAATAATTCCTGAATGCAGAGCCAGGAGTAACCCCTGTGCATCGCCGGGTGTGAGTCAAAAAATAATAATAATTAATTTTTTAAAAATACAGCTAGAGGGGCTGGAGCGATAGCACAGCGGGTAGGGCGTTTGCCTTGCACGCGGCCGACCTGGGTTCGAATCCCAGCATCCCATATGGTCCCCTGAGCACCGCCAGGAGTAATTCCTGAGTGTAGAACCAGGAGTAACCCCTGTGCATCGCCGAGTGTGACCCAAAAAGCAAAAAAAAAAAAAATACAGCTAGAAAATTCTAAAATAGGTCTCAAAACTTCCAGGATATTATATATGATTCATGAGCACTTCACTTAAAAACAAGCAGAATGGTGATTAAAGCTCATATTATTTTCTTGAAGCTTCCATAACATTTCTGATACAAGGCTGGGTGGTATTCAGTGCAGCAGCAGGCAGAGCACTATTTTCAAGAAACTCTGATCTTCATTCTTAACAAGTCTACTCTAGCTGCTAAGCATGCAATTAGCTTAAAAGCATTAGATGCCCAATTTGTCAACTTCTGTGGGAGTTTCTGAAGTCATTTTCATGGTGTATTTTGTAAGTTATGCAGAGCCATATTGGAGTTTTGCTAAGCACTAAATAAAATATGCAGTGCAAATTCATACAATTTGCAAGAGTTGACCACAATTTTAGCTGACAATATTCCAAGAACAAATTGTTTCAACTGAGAGCTTGATGCTGTCTTTGGCTCTTTAAGATAATTTGTGCAACACCTTTTCGTTTTTTGAGCAGAACAGTTCTTTCCCTAACCTAAATCTTTAGGCTATTAAGCACATAGAGAGTCACCTTGGTTGGTATTTTCTACATATTACTTTTGTGGGAGACAATTGAATTGAATCTAATCACACTTTTTTTAAGTGATATCGTGTATAAAAGATTGAAAAAATTATTATGCGATTCACCTCTAGGAATATTGCTGCTATTTAAATTAATAAACTGAAAAGGGTTCTGAAAGGAGACCTTGAAAATCAGGAAGGCAAGTTTAAACAGCTGAAAACTGAAGGAATGAACATCAGGGATACCTTGAAGGACACTGAGGCAAAACATAGACCAGAAAGCATCATATCATACATAAATTTATAATTTTTCTCTAAGGGATGAGGGCTTTGGCATACCAGGCAGTGCTCAGGGCTTACTAACTGCTCTGTGCTCAGAGAATCACTCTGGGCAGGTCTTGAGGGACCAAAAAGGGGGTCAAGGATAAAACCACATGCAAATCTAATGTCCTATACTCCAAAATGTGCTATCTATCCGATCCCATAAATCTATATACTTCATGTAGAAAGATTCCTTTACAAGAAGATCAAGAATACCTATAGTCACTTTACCTACAATTTAATTCCCACAGTCTCCAGTACAATAATTTGTAGTAACAATATCCTATATGTTTCTATCTCTTCTAAAAGTATAATGTACCTCTGACTTGAATATCTCCCAAAACTATTGAAATCCTTTCTACCTACTCCTCTACAGTTTTTATAGCTATATTCAACCATTCTGCTCAAAAGTTAATCACAACTCTCTATTTTCGATCTTTTCTGGAAACTCTCTAATGCTTTTGTGAATGTTCCTTACATTTACATAATTTAGGTCTTTATTATAAATATATCTTGAATTTTTATTTGGGCCCCAATACCAACTTGCACAGAACTTACTGAATGACATTGACTTGATTCAGAACTTAATTAATACTCTTTATAGTCATTGTAATGGCCTACTATATACCAAAAAGTTGTTTCACTTGATTCCAGAGGAAATTTTAGCACCACTTACCTATGCATAAACAGATACACAATAGGCTATAAGATAGCTTCTAACTTTACCTAAAGAATCTAACCTTATTGTCTATTTCACAAAATGTTAGCTCTTCGTTCCATCTCCTTTCATTTAAATGTAGAGATTGTCAAAAGGGGGCAGAGTGGATAAGAAGACACTCGCTTTTCCACACCTCCTACACACACCCATGTGCCCCCACCACACACACACACAGACACACACACACAGACACACACACGGGCATGAGTAATAATATTGGAGAATATTGTTGGTGCTGTTGGTTATAAAATCTCATGAGATTTTTGTGATATGATTCATCACAACAGCTAGAAGATGCCAGCTTTGTCAGAGTTAACAGCAGAAGTATACAAAACTTTAATAAATGATAACAGGAAGTGACAGCATAAGAGATTCAATAAGGACTATAAAGATAATTTCCTAATTTTTACCAAAAAGTTAACCTTAGTTTAAAAAGACATTTTATACTCCAGATAATAATAAACATTCCCCTATCATTGCAGAAAATAAAAACTTCCCACTTCTTTTCCTCTCCCTCCCTAACCTTCTTCTTTTTCACCTCCAGCTTTTTATTAGGCCCTTGCTCTATTTATCCAGATTTATTTAGCTTCAGTCAAGCCATTTTATGCCTCTTTATTCCTTTTGTGTGGCATAAAAATAAATAAAGCAAGGAGAAATAGCCCCATCCTGCTTAAAAGCCCTCATTCCTTCTGTTTTCAAAGCCTTAACAAATCATCATGCAATGAGCTAGGACTGAAGGTTGAATTGTATGTGCTGACGTACGAGACAGAAAGGGCAGAATATTAAAAACAGCCACAGATAACAGTCAGAGTCTGCCTACAACCCAGATGTGAAGAAGAGAGGATGCTCCTTAAAGGAAGTCTTGACAAGAGCCATCATTAAGTCAGGACACCTCTGCTAGTAGAACAGGTACCACTTATTGTGGAGTGGCAGAAAATAACACACTGAGAAAACAGACTTTAAAGAAAACTATGATTCTGAACACAGATTTCATTCAATGAAAAGTCATTACAGCAATTAATTCACATTATAACAAATAGTGTCCTAATGTGATCCAGACTTGTAATCTTAACTCCAAGTCATTAGGTTAATTCTGTCTCACTATTGTTCCCATGTAACCAACCATACTTAATTGCACTCACTTTCGTGATACCATGAAACCTGCCCACACATTTGGATAAAGTCTTTATAAATAAACTCTTCTTGAATTATCCTAATTTGAGTGTTCCATCTGTTTCCTGTTGGGACCCTGCTGGGGAGAACTTTCTAACACTATGTTGTGCAAATGATAGCCACAAGTCACATGTGGCAATTTAAATTGAAATGTAAATTAATTAAAACTAAATAACATTAAAAATTCAATCATCCACTTCCTTAATTTGAAATGCTCAATAGTCACATGTGTCTATTGGTTACTGAGTTGTACAGCACAGATAAAGAGAATTTGTCTCATTTCAGAAAGGTATGTTGAACAGCATATTTCTAAAACATATCTTTATTTGTTCACTCACATATACAGTTTCTATTTTCATGCAAGTCACCTTTCAAATGGATAAGAATTAAACAGGGGCAGGGCTGAAGCTATAGCACAATGGGTACGGCATTTGCCTTGCACGCGGCTGACCGAGGTTCAATTCCCAGAATCCCATATGGTTCCCCAAGCACTGGCAGGAGTGATTCCTGAGTGCAGTACCAGGACATAGCCCTGAGCATCACAAGGTGTGACCCAAAAAGCAAAAGAAAGAAAAGAATTAAACAGGGGAGCAATAACAGAAACACCAAACACCAAAGTGTTTGGTCTCTAGTAAAGTTCTAATTAGTTCTTCCTTTTTTCCCAAAAACCCTTTGCTTTGTTGTTGATAATACACACACACACACACACACACACACACACACACACACATACACACATACACACACTAATAAATCCTGGGGTTCAAAGCCTAATGTCATATGTTACTGTGTTTACTCATCAATGGCAAATAAAATTCCTTGATTTGTCCTTTGTTTTCTTAGCAATAAAATTACAATTCAGAAACTCTGCAAATGGAAAATCTTTTGCATGTCTTGTATTCTATAGTTACTGACTTCGTGGTGGTGGCGGGATGGGAATGGGCCAAACAGCAGTTCTCAAGGGTTAGGGTTATTTCAGGCTAGGGTTTTTTCAGGAAGGGTTTTCTCAAGCTATGTGCTACAGAGAGAGAGATCAGAAGAAGAGCGATCGGAAGTGACCAGAGGAGAGACTACAGAGACAGAGTCAGAGATAGAGAGACAGACAGAAGAGAGCACAGCGGCACATGCAGAAGAAGAGCACAAAGGAGGAGCCATCCTGATTCAGTCCATACACAGTGGCTCAAGAGCACTGAATCACTGAATGCTGAATGTGAGTGGTGAGAGAGAATGAAAGAGAGAGAGAGAGAGAGGAGGGGCCCTGAGAGCCCGCAAACATACATCATCACATATCTTCTGCATGCGTTTCTATTTTTTTATAGGTATCCTTATATGGACTGGAGCAATAGTACAGCGGGTAGAACGTTTGCCGAGCATGTGGCTGACCCAGGTTCGATTCCTTCCTCCCTCTTGAAGAGCTGGGCAAGCTACTGAGAGTGTCCTGACAGCATGGTAGAGCCTGGCAAGTTCCCCGTGGCATATTCGATATGCCAAAAATAGTAACAAGTCTCACAACGGAGACGTTACTGGTGCATGCTCAAGCAAATTAATGAACAAGGGGATGACAGAGCTACAGTGCAGGGGACAGAGATGGTCTGAGAAAATGCACAGGTCCAAAATATGGAAAGAGCCCACAGAATGGGAAATAATATTTACCCAATACCCATCTGATAAGGAATTAATATACAGTATATACAAGACACTAGTAGAATTGTGTAAGAAAAAAACCTACAACCCCATCCAAAAATGGGGAGAAGAAATGAACAGAAGTTTCTTCAAAAAAGAAATACAAATGGCCAAAAGGCACATGAAAAAATGCTCCACATCGCTAGTCATCAGGGAGATGCAAATCAAAACAACAATGAGATATCATCTCACACCACAGAGACTAGCACACATTCAAAAGAACAAAGGCAACAAGTGCTGGTGTGGATGTGGGGAAAAAGGGACACTCTTTCACTGTTGGTGGGAATGTCGACTGGTACAGCCTTTCTGGAAAACAACATGGACAGTCCTTCAAAAACTAGAAATTGAGCTTCCATATGACCCAGGAATACCACTTCTGGAAATATATCCCGAGGATGCAAAAAAGCACAGTAAAAATGACATCCGCAGCACTGTTCATAATAGCCAAAATCTGGAAACAACCCAAGTGTCCTAAAACAGATGACTAGTTAAAGATACTTTGGCACATCTACACAATGGAATACTATGCAGCTATTAAGAGAGATGAAGTCATGAAATTTGCTTATAAATGGATAGACATGGAGAGTATCATGCTAAATGAAATGAGTCATAAAGAGAGGGACAGACATAAAAGGACCGCACTCATTTGTGAAGTATAGAATAACATCACATGAGGCTGACACCCAAGGACAGTAGAGATAAGGGCCAGAAGGATTGCCCCATAGTTGGAAGACTGCTTTATGAGCGGAGGAGAAAAGGCAGATGGAATAGAGAAGGGATCACTAAAAAAATGATGGCTGGAGGAATCAGTCGGGATGGGAGATGAGTGCTGAAAGCATGGACCCAACATGATAACCTCTCAGTATCTGTGTTGCAAGCCATAAAGCCCCAAAGTAGAGAGAGAGTATGGGGAATATTGTCTACCATGGAGGCAGGGAGAGGGTGGGGAAGGGGGGTATACTGGGGATATTGGTTGTGAGGAATGTGCACTGGTGAAGGGATGGGTGTTTGATCATTGTAGATTGTAACTCAAACATGAAAGCTTGTAACTATCTCACGATGATTCAATAATTTTTTTTAAAAAAAAGAAAATCAGATTTAAATACACATTAAATTGATTTTCTGATTTATCTAGAAAGAAAAGTAGCTGGAAAATAAGATTGTACAAATTTTTTCACAGAAATTTCCTTAAGTATTAGTTTTTATGAAGTGGAATTAGTCAGGGTTATCTATTAACATTGGTTGAATGAAGGTTGTTAATCTTGCAAATAAAAAAAAAGAAAATGCACAGGTCCTTAAAGAGTATTTGATAGGCTTTTTTTTAAAGATGTAAAGGCTAAGGAGATAACTCACAAGGGTGGAATGATGCCTTGCATGTGCGAAGCCCCATGTTTGATACTTGCCACTCCAAGGGCCCCTGAGCACAGCAGAGGTTATCCCTGATGGCTTCCAGAATATCTAGTTTGAGTGGTACCTCATTGCAGGGCTTGGGCATCATTGAACTATACCAACAGGCTGTTTTGCTCCCAAAAGCCATAAAAGGAAGAAAAAGGGAAAGAAAGAAAGAAAAGAAAGAGAGAACTAAGAAACGGAAGGAAGGAAGGAAGGAAGGAAGGAAGGAAGGAAGGAAGGAAGGAAGGAAGGAAGGAAGGAAGGAAGGAAGGAAGGAAGGAAGGAAGGGAGGGAGGGAGGGAGGGAGGGAGGGAGGGAGGGAGGGAGGGAGGGAGGGAGGGAGGGAGGGAGGGAGGGAGGAAGGAAGGAAGAGAACATTGCTGGGGACACCCTCCCTCCACCTGCATCACCTAAAAATGAGAGAACAGACAACAGCCTTGAAAGTTTTACTGTGTAAAGAACTAAATGATATCTGGGAGTCAGAGAAGTTAAGCAGGTGAATGACACATACAGATCAATCTGATTGAAGTTTGGTCCATGCAATGCATTTGAGGAGACAGATATAACAGTTAAATAATCTTAGCGACAATACAGAACAGAGATAAAACTTGCTCAAGTTACTGCACTGGCTGTTGGGGTGAAGGGAACAGACAGAACTAAGGACTCCGTAGCATTTTGGATAGGATGATGGCTAGCAGATACAGGGAAAGCAAAGAAAAGAGAACAATCTGGGGCAGAGTTCAGGCTTCCAGCTGCAATGATAACTAGGTAATGGAGCTGCAAAATGAAATAGCGATTTCAAAAAGGCAAAGCCAGGTCAAGACTTTGTCATATGAGTGCAATGATTTCAGGTGTGGAACTGCTGGAGGACTCTGGAAAGCTCACGTCATTAGCATCCGGTTAAACATCGGAACTCACTTTGCTCTCTATAATATTTTTAATCTTTGCTTTTGGTGCTCAGGGTGTGCACTCAGGGATCACTCCTGTCCGGGTCATGGGTGAATACCTGGGCGGGCCACATACAAGTGATTTAATCCATATACTAACCTTCTGGATCCCATCCTCTACGATTGTTGAGGAAGATAAATTACTTACATGTGATTCATTCCTCATGATATTGAAATTAAGTGATTTTCATATGTACAAGTGCACAACATTTATTTGTAGGGAAATAAAGAGAGGAAAAACAACATAGGAACTCTTTGGAAAATCCCATAACACAATTCTGGTGCTTAATTTCCACACCCATCAAGCAAAGAGTTGCCCATTCTGAACTTTTCTAACTTGAAAATTTGATGAAGAGAACATGATCACTAAAACTGAATTATAGAATAAATATGTGCTTTTTTATTGTACAATGACTTGTTTAAACAACCAATGAAAATGTGTTAGAAACTTCTCTTCGTGATATAAATCTGCAGTGGCACAAATAAAAGACATTTGAACTAGGAAGGCCATGATGCTAACATCAGGAAAAAGTAAAAAAGAAGAACTACAAACTCTGAAGCACTAAGGGATGTGGTTTAAATCAAAAGTACATTTATCAAACTCATAATCAAACTAAAATATTCCCATGGGACGGGAATCCATTCCAAATAATTGGAACTTATTTATTGTTTTGTTTTAGGGTCATATCTGGCGATGCTCAGGGGTTACTCCTGGCTCTGCACTCAGGAGTCATTCCTGGTGGTGCTCAGGGGGACAAGACAGGATGGTAGGGATCAAACCCAGCTTGTCCTCGTGCAAAGCAAGCATCTTCTTGTTATACTATCTCTCTGGCCTCAAACCTATGTGCCATTTAAACAGCAAAAACACAACTGCTTTTGCTGTTGTTTTGCTGTGTTTTATAAATAAGTGTCAATTTATTCAACCTATTAAAATGGCAGAGAGTCTCTTGCCCGCACACCTGGCTGTCTTCCCCAGGGCCCCTCTGAGGGGATGGGCTCCAGCTTCCCTCCCTGCCCCAAGCAGAGCTCCCGGAGGCCGAAGACCACCAGAACCTATCCACAGCCATGCTCGAGGCCCCTCTCCACACGTTCGGATAAGCCTCACGTGTGAAGGTACTGGCAGAGGAACCCCAGCTGTGTGTAATCCCATCAACGGCCAGCATCCAGAGACTTAAAAGTAAGCTCCCAGAAGCTCAAGGCCAGAAAGCTGCCGCTCGCTCGATATCTTATAACCTACTCCTCCCTCTGGGAGATACTAGCAAGCTACTGAGAGGTTCCTGCCCACATGGGACAGCCTAGCAAGCTTCCCACGGTGTATTCATATGCTAAAGCCAGTAACAAGCTGGATCTCATTCCCCTGACCCTGAAAGAGCCTCCAATGCAGCACTGTTGGGAGGCCGGAGTGGAGAGAGGCTTCTAAAATCTCAGGGCTAGGACAAATGGAGAGGTTACTGAGCCCACTTGAGAAATCGACAATCAACGGGATTTTGTGATTCATGATTTGTGATTAAAATGGCACATTTCCTTTAAATAAGAAATATTAAGCTCATGGTAAACATAAAATAAGTCTTTAACATAGCTTCGTGTAGAAATAGCTTTTAAAATACTTTATGTTCAACACATACACACAGATTCTATTGCACTTTTTTGTTTGTTTTAGGCATGAAAGAAACATATGGGGCCATGCCAGAGTTCAGCAGGCCGCATACTTTGTATGCAGAACAACTGCATTGCCCCTGAGTACTAGGTGGAAGTATCTGATTACCACCAGGAGTACCCCAAAAGTCATAAAAGGGGAAATAAAGAGGAAATAAAGGGAAAATGAAAGAGAAAGAAAGAGAAAGGAAAAAGGAAGGAAGAAAGAAAGAAAGAAAGAAAGAAAGAAAGAAAGAAAGAAAGAAAGAAAGAAAGAAAG
Source organism: Sorex araneus (assembly GCF_027595985.1). Lineage (NCBI taxonomy): Eukaryota > Metazoa > Chordata > Mammalia > Eulipotyphla > Soricidae > Sorex > Sorex araneus. The sequence goes on from NC_073306.1 coordinate 107,226,090, forward strand.
AAAGAAAGAAAGAAAGAAAGAAAGAAAGAAAGAAAGAAAGAAAGAGAGAAAGAGAGAAAGAGAGAAAGAGAGAGAGAGAAAGAGAGAGAAAGAGAAAGAGAGAAAGAGAGAGAGAAAGAGAGAAAGAGAAAGAAAGAGAGAGAAAGAGAGAGAGAAAGAAAGAAAGAAAGAAAGAAAGAAAGAAAGAAAGAAAGAAAGAAAGAAAGAAAGAAAGAAAGGAAGGAAGGAAGGAAGGAAGGAAGGAAGGAAGGAAGGAAGGAAGGAAGGAAGGAAGGAAGGAAGGAAGGAAGGAAGGAAGGAAGGAAGAAAAAAGGGAAAAAGGAAAAAAGGAAGGAGAGAGGGAGGGGTGGAGGGAGGGAGGGAAAGAGGGAAGGAAGGAGGGAAAAGACAAAAGATATACACATAGATAAGCACAAAAAATAAAATATTTTACAGAAATACACTGGCAATGTAGCTTAAGAAGTTTTAGAAGCAATCTCTGTGCTATGATAAGAAAACTTACAGAAGCTAAAAAACTTAACTCTCAAACTTTAAACAGGTTTTGAAAAATAAATGTATAAGGATAGAATGATTATACTATCAAAAGGAAATATACTGAAAATTATAAGTGTATTGAACTTTTGTATTGTTTGTGAAAGAAAGGTGCCACCCCAAGTGAGATGGAATTGGTGAAAATCAGCTATGGGCAACCAATGTTTGTCAAATATTTTTAAGTGAGTCACTTCATATGTATAGTCTCAGATGCCATTCACAGTAATTCCTCACAGTTTGCAGACTGGGACTCAGAGAATTTAAATATCTTGCCACAGGAGGAAACTCAGTTAAGTGGTTAGATTAAATTTAGCTGGGACTTATCTCAGGTTTTATCTACCACACTACCACGCAACTTGAATAAGCTGGAACTTAAACCCACAATGGTATTTTTATAATTATAGAAATCTCTCGATGTCCTTCTTTCCGGAAGGGATCATATGGTTCACCATAACCATGCCACCAGATCTTGTGCCAGGTTGTTCCACTTGGTTCGCCCCAGAGGGGGGTGGGTGAGAGCCCTCCTTGCCCCAAGGGACCCAGCCCTGGCAGCTGAAAACCACCAGAACTCAACCTTCTCATGGCCGTTCTCCACACTCTTGGGCCAAGCCGCAAACATGAGTGAACCTTTTCCTGGACCAGGCGGCCACAACACTTCATAGGACACACCCTACACATACTCCAAGAGTACCGTACCACATTTGATAAGATTCAAAATAGGAGAAATCAACCTTAGAGAGAAATATATTATTTCAGTTCTGCTTTGGGGCAGGGATTGGGGTTCGGGATGGAAACACCCGAAATATGGTGGTGGGAAGGTGTAATGGTGGTGGGGTTGGTGCTGAATATTAAATGTGATCAAATATTGTGAACTACTTTATAAAATTAAAATTTTTTTAAAAAGACATTTCTTGAAAATGAGCAGAATAGCATAGATGTTTGTGTGATCAATTAAAATTTGGTTGAATCTATGTTCCCTCACTTGACAATATGTGTTCTTGGACAAGTGGCTTAATCTTTTTGAAGCTTTAACTTCCTTACCTAGTAAATAGAGATCATATCACAACCATAGGGTTATTATGAGAAATAAAATGAAGTGTGTATGGGTGTGGCTAACAGTGAGAGCTTAAGAAATATAGCAGTTATACTAGTCAATTATATTACTATCATTATTAACAAATACATTTCCTGAACATTATCAGGTGACTGAATTCTCTTTCCTTTTTGAAATACTAAATCCTTATTCTGGAAAACCCTATTCTCTTAACCAGATAATTATCAAGTTTCCTCAAATGCCTCCTCTCTAGATCATCTTTTCTAACTCTTCTCAATCTCAAAATAAAAATAAAAAATAAAATACACAAATTAAATACATTATCTTTTATACATCTGTACTTCTATTGTATCTAAATATTTTGGTTATGATATGTGTAAAGCCTTTTGACAATTTCAATTTATAATGTAATTCATTTTTAAGTCAGAAGTTTAAACTTAAACTCAATCTTAGAATCTAGTGCTGTCACTCAGTTTCTGGATAAGCTAACATAAACAAATGGAAAAATATCTACCTGCCCACACTTTTATTAATAACAAATAAATTAAATTTTATTAATAAACTCAGTGTGTACATTTTAAACAAAAGTAATTAACATCCATTCTTCCATAATGTTAATTATTAGCTTATTGAAATTGCTTTTACTCAAACTATTATTAATATTTCCTTCAAGAAGAGAAACTTGATTATAAGGAGGAAATCTAATCTATGAATCAGAAAATGGCAGTTCTGAAATAAGCTGGTGACCTTATGTTGAGTCACCTTTCTTGTCCTTATTCTGCACATCTATTTAAAAAAGGTCACTGCACTGAATGACCTTTATAAGTTTTTTTCCCAGTCCTAAGATTGTGCGGTGCCAGAGTTTTCTTTTGATATATAGTCTAATAAGCATTTTGTCAAGTACTAAAGAACACAACATCACAAACTGTTACATGCTTTATCAGACCAGAGATATTTATGGGAGACTGTAGAATTTCAGCAGATAGACACCAAACATAAAAGAAATATTCATGAGTTTGCAGCACAATAAAATTCAAAATGTTTTACTTGTGATATTACTCACCTTCTTCCCATCTGAAATGGCCCCAAATCACTGCTTCTTCATTAAAAGATGATGCCATGCATTAGAACCAGTCCTATAAATGTTCTGATGCAAAGAGTCACTCCATTTTCAGTGTGTAGTTTTAAAAAACTATTTGCATCAGAAGTCACCTAAAACTATTTCCCCCAAACAACAGGGGTTTTCCCTATTTCTACTTTACTGTTATGTTTTGTGATAATATGTTTCATTCCCTACCTTCACTTTCCCCCTTCTTTTAGAATTTCTTGTCCTCAGCCCAGGCCTGAAACTCTGGAAATAACATTGTTCTTAGGATAAAGTTTAGACAGAGTTTATAAATTTTAGTAATCTGACATTAAACTAAACTTATGATACCTTCTATAATGAGTTTTAGAAATTGTCATCAGTGACTAAATTTTTTTTGGCTTTTTGGTAATACCCAGCTATTCACAGGGGTTACTCCTGGCTCTGTACTCAGGAATTACTCCTGGCAGTGCTCAGGGGACCATATGAGATGTTAGGAATCGAACCCGGGTCAGCCATGTGCATGGAAAACACCATATCTGCTGTACTATAGCTTCAGCCCCATCAGTGACTATTTCTATAAACCATGCTATAGTTAGATTAAATGACTGGACTATATTCAAACATGGGGCTTTTATTAAGGTTCAAGTCATTATTGAAAACATTGAATTAAAACATCCCAAGTATTTGTTTTAGGACTCAAACCAGAGGTAACTGAATGATTAACCATAAATATCATTTTTAAATCTGACAGTATTTCCATTTTTATGTTAAAGATTTTGCAATTTCTTTTATAAAATATCTACTTGTTGATGTCATCATGTTTATATTTTATATTGAAAAAAATAAAAAGTAATTAATCCCAACAGCATATTTGTATGTGTTTGTGATTGTTTCTAACAATTTGGATAATTATTTATCTTTGGATATTACTGGTTTAAAACAATGAAATGAAAAATCTGTCTTATCTCACAAGCACAATGGGTAGGCATCTGTTGGCATATAAACAGAAATTATAATAATATCTATAATTTTTGAAACTCCACTTATTGACTAAGGAATACATTTTATATCTTTGGTACATTTTATAACAACTGTATTGTGTTTAAAGTAACATGTTAAAAATTGACATAGTATTTAAATCAAGTAGATATTTAAATCTTATTTATAAACAGTGACCATGTGCCAGCTATGTAAGGTGTCAGTCTACTAATATCTTAGATAAGAATGACAAATACTTGTTTTAGCAATTGTTGTGGTAATTAATTAAAAATGTATGCTCATGAGAAATATAGTGCAGAAATCTTGTTAACTGACATTGAGTAAATTACATTTATTGTCAAAAATAAAAATTATAACAGCACTAAGTGTGAGCTCATAAACAATTTCATTCACTATTATTTTACCCAATAGTGGTTGGCCAGGACCAATATTCAATATTTATTGATTTGAAAATCATTTTCCCAATAAGTGAACAAATGAATATATGAATCATTAAATATTTTACTTTAAGAGGATTATTTTATGGTCATTAGAAAATTATAGAGCTTGTTACATAAGACACCCAGTCTTAAAATATATGATCTTCAGAATAGTCAAATATAAATGAAGCACAGAATTCTAGGACAAATCTACAAAACCTCTAATTTCAACTAATGGTTAAATTATGCATTATGTCTTACTGGTATTTCAATTTCTAACATCTCTTCACTGACACTGCTAGATCCTAGCATATATGTGCATATGCAAATATCAGAATATCTGTAAGACTGGGAGATGCAATACTTTATGTTGCCTATTATGCCTTAAGTTTTCTGAGCAGACATTATTTATCATATTCAAAAACCATTACCGAGTCTAATAAACAATTATATGGTATTATACACATACCAAATAAATTTTCTTACATATTTTAAATAGAACTTCTATTCTCTAATAATTTTCTCTCTCTCAGTCTATGCTATTTGGGAGGTAGAGTGCACAATAATAAACTCATTAAAATTTTATCATCTGTCATTCCTACAGTTCCTTAAATCTATTTTCCTCTCTTTTTGTTTCCTAAGTCAGATTTTCATAGTGCAATTAAACTAAGTCAAGTCAAAGCAATAGTAAGCTTTACAGAGTTTTGGCAACATACTATTTAACAAAGTTTTTTTTTTTATGGCCTATACATATAAAATTTGGCCAAACATACATATTTCCATTTTTCTGATTACGCTTTCAACAGCAATTGTAATGTTTTCCAGACATATTTACTTTTAAAAATATAAAATAAGAAACTTAAATGTATTTTTTACTGATTAAAATAAACACTTTCAAGCATTGCTCTCTTTAGCATTTTCAACATTCATAATTCAGAGTTTCAGATTCTATGGCATAGAGGAAAATTAGAAAAATAAACTGTGCTTTATAAGAACAACACATGAACACTTTCCTTAAAAAATAAATTAATGAGAACTAACATTCCTTATAATTTAAATTTTGTAAATTAAGATATTTCTAAGAGAAGAGAAATATTATTCCTATATTTTATCAGCTTTTCTGATATTCTAGTTATGTTAATTCCCACAACTTGGATAAAGAGCGAAGTCTATGTTGATCAGTTTTGCACTTCTGTAAAATGGGGTGTTTAAGAATAGAACTCTTGGGGAACCCCTTTCAGATATGTTCTTTCTGTACCAAATATTACTATTGGAGATACTGCCTTCTCATTCTCCCGATAAGCAATATGATTTTTATTTCATTCCTTTCGAGAAAATCTAGTAGAGGAAAATTTCCTGTCTATTGTCACAACTAGTAACATTCTTGGGAGTGGGATTGGAAGTAGACAGGAAGACACATTCACAGCCCTGGAGCTTCGGGATTGTTCTCTCTGCATGTCACTCCTGTGGCAGAAGGTGAATTCTCAGGGAAGTGATGAACAATTAGTGAAGAAGGAATACCAAGTCCTTTTCATGAGCAAACCAGTACCCTGTCTAGTTTTTTTAGATTCCCTCCTTCTCCTCTTCTGGAATAGGTCAGTGACAAGCCATATTGAAAACACAAAAATAACTAGGATCTGTTGGCAAAAAAAGTCACTCTAACCAGCAAGACTTAAAATGAAATATCATTTGTTGATACACACAATAGATTTACGTGCTACCACATTCTCTAAAATATGCCGATATTCTGAATGATTCCTACGTAGCAGAAATTTCTCTGATCCTTCAATAGACTCTAGTTAACTCTACTGAACACAGCCTAGAGAACACCAGCATATCTGACAGGCAAAACTACACACTGGAAATGCAAAAAATAAAGATCTATAAACTAACCATGTAAAATGTGCTTATGCGTTTGGAGTAGTTACTGCTGCTATTTTACCATTTCTTCAGAAAGTGAATATGTCATTTTTCATGTTACAAATGTAAGGTAACACCTGTAGTTCATTAATAGGCAGCGCTGAGCAAAGCTCAGTAAATTTAACCTAATAAATAACATCATCTAGTTTGGTTCAGAGGACTTCATTATTTGTTTGCTTGACCACTGCTCTCTTTCCCAAGGGTCAACTCTCCACTTCACTCCAACAGTGAACCTGCCTACCCAGCAGGAAAGACAGACATCTGGGAGTCATAAACCAAGCCTCTATGAGCTGGGGTGATTTGGACGCGGTGCTATATGTCAGTTCCAGACATGAGGGAAGACTGATAAAACAGTGCAAAGCTACCGATGAAGCAGAGCTGAACTGCAGGAGATTGCTCTGATGATAATCGCCAGAACAAACCATAAATTCTTGACTCAGAATTAGGAATGGCCTGTAAACCTCAAATAATGGGTCTCTAAATTGAAAATGAAACTATCTGTTGCCTGTAATATTTCTTGCAGCGTGGCTTGAGAGCCAGTAACATCAGAGACAGGCATGATCCTTTGCAATGCCTGCTGTTAGAGAGCTAAGGATATTAACTCCTCATTCCGTCAACCTCAGGGAAACACAGCTAAATGAACTAGCTAAAAATCATGAGGCATACAATACAGATTTAACATTATGCAGCAGGGGCATCAGGTTGACAGAAATACACAGAAACACAAGTACTGCACTTCAAAGGCTACACTAGAGAGCTACAGAAGAGACCAAATAATTTACCTGGTCACTCTCACACTTACACACTTACATAGAATAAAAATTTGTTGACCTGAGTAATTTAGATTTATAATTAAAGATAGGTAATGTTGAATAACTTTGAGAAATTAAGAAAGTGTGTGTGTGGGGGGGTGGGTGGGGAATGGAAGGATTACCTCTTGCAATATTAGGGTATCAGATACAGTGTTTGGGATCAAATTGGGGTTTGTCTCATGCAAGTCAAGTACTTTAACCCCTATATTATTTCCATATTTTTATAAGAATATAAAAATTCTTAAGGAATTTTTAGGCAAAATTTGTTTGTAATAAGCATATATTTAGTGTGGTCATTTACAAATAAAAATCTTATATATAATAAAGACTTTTCTGGGTCTTTTTGTTTGGTTAGTTGTTGGTTTTAGATTACACCTGGTGGTGCTCATATTTACTCCTGGCTCTGTGCTCAGGAATTATTCCTGACAGCATTCTACAGACCATATGTGATGCCAGAGATCAAACAGGGAATTGGACCAAGGATCTGCTATATGAAGGCAAGTACTTTAAGCCCTGTACTATATCTCCAGTTCTTCATTTTTATAATGATGAGTACAAGGTCCAAAGGTATGATTCTTGGTACTGCAATTAAGCAGAATATTTTCCACCTTGGTGTAGGCCAATTCTGTGCATTGAGCAATTAAAAAGAAATATGGGATGGAGCAGGGATGATGTTAATCAAATTCTTTGAGCAGGGGGAGTGCAGGAGCATCAGTAGTTATAGGGCACAAAGAGGCAAAGAGGCTAAGCACAGCAGGAGAGAAGCTATCACCATGAAAGCATCTTTGTATTTAAGAAATCTGCTCACCGGTAAGGAAAACTTGCTAAACGTTTACTCAGCAGCACCTGCTGTTATATAGGTGAAAGGAAAAGAAATTAAAGTTGATGCACAGCAACTCCAAGACATAGTTGGTGACCCTTTATGTTGTGCCTCAATTATATCTACTCAAAAGAATGTTCCTTCCCTCTTCCCCAGAGTCTCTAAGGCCATACATACAGACAGCAGCAGTATATAATATTAATGGTTTACTTATAGGGTATTAAGCACTGGATCTACAGATATTAATCTATTGAACCCTCTCAACAATCCTGCTAAATAATTACCGTCATCTGTTTTTGGCATAAGCAAACTAAAGCACAGGGGTGCAAACTATTGAATATGAAAACAGTAACGAACAGAACCAGGCTTAGATATCAGTACATCCAGCACCAGAGAGTTTTAATTATTATGCAACATTTCTCCTATAGAAACTAGTTGCTATGTGGTTCTAAGAATGCACCTGAACAAGATAAGCAGATTATTAATTATACCAAAAAAGCAATATGCAAAGATCATTAGGCAATAGGAAAAATGGGCACAATCTAGTCCAGAACGTAAGGGTGAGTTCTTTGTCTCCTGACTGCAAAGGAAAATTAAATATAAAAAATTAGAGTTTATACATTTGGTGACATTCCATAATTAATGCTCACAAATAGATACTTTTCTTAACTTAGACTTAGACTGGTTATACTAATCAAGTAATCTTACTACACTAATATCAATTTGACCACCAAAATGCCTTAATATCCAAATCCAAACTCCTCTATTTCCCACCTAAACTTAGTCCTTTTTTCTGTCAGCTATTCACACACATGATTCTCACACACAAGATTCACACACATGAAATCTAGACACTATCCAGCTCCATCTTTCACCAAAGTTAATGTATTTTTTACTCAACAGTATGATTTAAAAATAAATAAATAATGATAAATTTCCTTCAGGTTATATTCATTCAGCCCCTTTATTTTTTTTTTACTGGTTTTCTTGTCTTTCCAATTTATTTAATGGAGCACCACACTTTTAGTCACACAAAATAGTTTTATCCTTTGATTAATTCTTAAGCACATATTTTATATCCAATTCACTAGAAGGCTTTTAAGATTCATTTTAAAATATTATTTTGATCCACTGACTTCTGTACCTTTTTATTTCAAATACCTTAGGCCAAGACAGCAACATTTTTCACAAGCACTACAATAGTCTCCTAAATACCAATTTGGACTGTCAATCCTTATGATTTCATGACTAGTGTGATATTTTCTTTTTTTTTTTTAATTCTTTTATTAATTCACCATGTGGAAAGTTACAAAGCGTTCAGGTTAAAGTCTCAGTTATACAATGCTCAAACACCCATCCCTTCACCAGTGCACATATTCCACCACCAAGAATCACGATATACCTCCCCCTTCCCCCCACCTCCCCAGACATTCAGCCCCTTTAAAGCCTTGATCAACATTTTTACTTTTAGTACTTAACAAGGATGCAAATCCCCACCTTCTAAAGCTTAGGTCTTACATCCAAAGGTCATAATTTGTCTTCATAATTCTCTCCTTCAGCTCCCTTTTAAGCCATCTCTACACTATTGTGGTTCATTTATTAAGACTAATACATTTATTAGTGGTGATTCATAATATCTCATGGCAATTCATTAAAAATATTAAAAAGTGTCAAATAATGCTGAATTAAAATATAAAAATGAAAACAGTTGCTGAAATATAAAGATATATACAGAAATGAAAATATAATTTTTGGTAAGTAACATAAAAAACATTCTCTAGTTTTCACAGAGGTTCTCTTATGCTTATCTTTCAATGAAGAATTCACAATTCTCTCTACTTTCCACTCTGTAATTTATGTTAACTGACCTTAAGACCTAAATTTCAATGCTGCTTTTTCAGGAAGCATCCCCAGACTCATAGAAATTACACATGCCTATTAAATTCTGTAATTACAAATTTGATTTTGTGATTAATTGTTTAAAGTGTGTCTTCCTCAATAGAAAGAATAGTAATTATAGCATTTTAGGTTCTTCTAAAACTATCTTTAGAAGTTTGTCACTTAAGTATGAGCAAAAGTTTACCTAAAGGAAAATTATTTTAAGTAATAATCATTTCTTGGGCTGAAGTGATAGCACAGCAGGTAGGGCATTTGCCTTGCACATGGCAGACCCGGGTTTGATTCCTCTGCCCCTCTTGGAGAGCCCTACAAGCTACCGAGAGTATCTCACGCACACTGCAGAGTCTGGCAAGCTACCCGTGGCGTATCTGATATGCCAAAAACAATAACAATAATGTCTCACAATGGAGACATTAGTGGTGCCCACTCGAGCAAATTGGTGAGCAATGGGATGACGATGCAGTGAATAATCATTTCTTAAAGATTTTGAAATATTTTAAACTCTAATTTTTCATTGATGAATATAATCTTACAAAATATTTATAGAAATAATTTCATTTTATAAATATGAAAACTGTTATAAACTCACCAATATTTAAGTTAATGATTCTTAGAATATAAGAGATTTTGCTTTATAATCTACCAGTATTTGATGTCAAATGGTAATATAATGGATTAGTATTTTTATATTCTTAAGTTTCTACTTTAAAACAGGCTTAGAGTCATTTTCAGTTTAAATAAACATACCTTAATAGCAATGCTAATTTCCCAGTAACTATTATCCAAAACTCTTATTCTCTATATATTATCTATATTAGTAATTACTCAGAAGTAGAATATATTTATATTTACTACATGAACAAATAAGTTAAATACCTTAATTTTTATGGATGCAGTCTTTCTATTAAACTGTATAATAACATTTTATTAAATGTTTCTCTGTGTTCTTAAAATATTAATTGTAATATCCTTTGAGCCTAGCTTTCGGATGCCTATTAAATAGACTTAACATATGCTCTATTGACATGTCAGTATAGTAACAGTTCTGTGATGACATGAAAAGCATTTCTATTTATTCCATGTTTTGGGTCATATCATTGACCTTCCCCCCATTGGAGTTATATCTAGCTTGGTTGTCTCATAAAACATTAGTCACAAATGCAGCAATGCACAAGCAAATTTGGAATTTGAGTCACCAAAGATCAAAGTTTCCCACTCACCTTCTGTTGAGACAGTTATTTAATTGCATGCTAGCATATTTTAAATATTGAAGATTTATAATCAAACTACCTACCCAGAAGAAACAGATGCTAACACATCTAGTTAATCCAAAACTAGGCCAAGTTTCAGAAGGCATAAAGATAACATGGTAAGAGAACCAGAAAGAAAGAGAAGACCCACAGAACTTAACTCTCAGGGTCTAAGCAACTGGCATTCTTTTTTCTTGAACAAACAGGAAAGTGTTGTGGATAAAAGGGATCACCAACTATAATGTAGTCGAAGGCCATTCGGGAGAAGGGAGTTGCGGGCTGAATGAGGGCTAGAGACTGAGCACAGTGGCCACTCAACACCTTTATTGCAAACCACAACAGCTAATTTGAGGGAGAGAACAGAAGGGAATGCCCTGCCACAGTGACAGGGTGGGGTGGGGGGAGATGGGATTGGGGAGGATGGGAGGGATACTGGGTTTACTGGTGGTGGAGTATGGGCACTGGTGAAGGGATGGGTTCCCGAACTTTGTATGAGGGAAGCATAAGCACAAATGTGTATAAATCCGTAACTGTACCCTCATTGTGATTCATTAATTAAAAATAAATAAATTTATTATAAAAAATAAAAAATGTGGACAAAAAAACTATTAAGCAAATATAAAAGATAATAGACTAAAAGATCAAGTAAATGTCAACAATAAAATGAATGAATGCAGTAAGTCTCAACTAAATCCAAAACATCAGAGGCTTAAATCCAAAACATCAAAGGCTTCTGTCATGAGGAGTCATAAATGAAAGAAACTGATCTCAGGCCTGGAAAGATAGCTCTGTGGTGAGCACATAGTTCCCTTGCATGTGTAAGGCCTTGCAGGGTCCCCACCATTGTGGTGTTGCCTTGGGCCTTCAAGCACCACCAGGTGTGACTTTTACATAAAATAATACAAAGCAAAGCAAAGCATAAAGTCTTTGCAGTATGATTAGCTAGAAGTCTCTTGCATAGAATGATCAGTGATTTAACCTAGTTTATATGCTCTGAAATATATAGATTTTTCATTATCATTTTTATTATCTCTCTGCATTATTTTTCCCTCTACACTTCTAGTCTTGAAACACATAAAAAAATGACTACTATTTGGATTTAGAACCTGTTGATACAATTTCAAGAGAGAAAGAAAGATAAAGGGCACCAGAAAGAATTTGTCAATTTGCTATTTCCTAATGAATAGCAAGGGCAAAGAAGTCAATTTGTTGACCATCAAAGTGTCTGAACTGGTTATATTTTCTTTCTTTACTCTTTTTGCTTGTTCTAATTCTTCAGAATCACAATCACTCTACTTCACAGGAGACACAGCGCTTGAAACAAGGAAATAATTCAAATATACCTCCCAGCATTTGTATGGTAGCCAAGTACCTTAAGCTAGGTGATGGCTAGGTGGTTATACTATAGTTCCCAGGACAGCAATCCTGCATTTACACTACACGAGCAGCCCCACAAAGATACAGTTCACTGCCTCAAATGTATTCAGCAATAAAAAGAAACACATTTAAATACTGAAGCCATTGTGCATGAATAAATGGCAAAATAAAGGAAACCCTTTAAGTGCTTTCCAGCAGTTTAACCCAGAACCATTCAATTTCCTTTTATTTGTTTTCCTAATAACTTTTTCCCTAGGAAAGCTGGGAAGATACAGAGCCACAATGACCTTGAATTTGCCATGATGCCAATAATATGTATTTAGACTGTCAACAGCTGCGTGTGAATATGCACACGTGCCCATAATTTTTCTCTTTTTTAAAGGATAATTTTTAAGGGGAAATAAAATCAAAGGTATGGGACTTGCTTTTCTAAAGAATCTATGACAAAGCCTCGAGAGATAGTACACAGGCTTCCAAATATGCTGTCTACTTGGAATGTTCTTTTCTTCCTACTTCATCTATAAAATTTTCATTTATTGTCTTTATTTTCTTTATTTTCATTAAGAACTTTGTAGTGAGGTCACATCCTCTCCAAATGAATAAATAAAACAACTCTCTTTGGAAAGAAAAATAGTATCTTCTACTTCTGTTCTGCACATCGTATGTCAACCATTCGAGAAATAGTTATATGCAACTTTACATATATAGTTTTTAAAGTAGGAACCATACCTATTAGCAAAACCAAAACTCTTTTATTGAACAGATACTTTATACCTAGCACATAGGCAAGCACATTCATAGATACCTAATTTGATTTTCAGTGAAATTCCTATTTTAAAGGTGATCAAATTAAGACACGGATAAGTGGGTGCACATCAGTAGTTGCAGCACTAATACACGAAGTGAAAATAAGTTTACAATATGTCACTGGTTCCAAAATCCTTGCTTTGAGGTATTGAATAATTATTCAGTTTAACTGGTAAAAAATATATACCTTTATTATAACACTGAAAGCAAAAATTAAACCAATCCTTCACCACCCTCCCAGCCCCCAAAAGAAGTAAAACCCATTGAAATCAATAATTTCAGGGTTTTTTTAAAGCAGAGGTCTGTGTATATTTTTTATCTTTTTTTCTGTTGCTATGAACATTTGTGAAGATTTTAAAGAAAATGTATACTCTCTGACCTCCCTAGGCATTTGGTTTTTTTTCATAATTATTACCTGCTATAATTAAGTGTGCATGTAAAAAATGGGGGGGGAGATAGATGTTCAAGATTTCCTCACGGCTGTGAATTCAAGGATCACTCCTGGAGGGGCACATGGGTACATATGAGGTGTCAGGGATCAAACCTGAGTCAGCTGCATGAAATGCAGGTGCCCTAATCACTTGTATCACTCTGGCCCTTCAAATGTTTATATATATATATGTATATTTATATGTATATGTATACATATATATACATATCTTAGATATGCTTCAGTGATTCACCCACAAGAGCAAGAATGCTAAAATCTCTTAAACTTGGCTAAAAATATATTAATATATTAAAATCCTGTTTGACAAATCATGAATTTCCAGACAAGATTTTATTTTGAGTTTTTATTTTGTTTATTTATCATTGGGTTCTGTGACTTTGGCCATGATCTCTCCAGCTGCTGTAAATCTTCATTAGAGAATGCCTATTTCAGCCATCCCATTTTTTATCTATCTCCTCACTACTGATGCACTGAATGACTTCTGACAGTACTCTATCTTCTGATCCATCAATGAAATTGATATATTGAATTCTGTGCTTTTACTATACATACTCCTTGATTACCTTTATAATCCATATAAACACATAGCTTGTTTTTCTCCTGGTTATATACATAATAGAATACTATGCAGCTATAAGGAATGATGAAATGATGCATTTTGCTACAACATGGATGGAATTGGAGAATGTTTACATTAAATATTTACATTAATTTAATTACTTACTTCATTTAATTACATTAAACCAAGTAAGCCAACACGAAGTTTTCACTTATAGGTGGTGTTTAGAATAACTGGATGAGGAAATGTAATGGCTCAAAGGGAGGATGCCTAGAAAACCATTGGCCTCAGAGTATAGGGAAGAGAAGGAAAGAAATAGAAAAAAGCAGGGGAGAGGATATAAATTAAAAGCAACAGGGACAGGGGTCCAGGGGATCTTGTACGTTGGTGGTGTTAAGCAATAATAGAGATAAATATCCAAACCACAGAGTCAAAAATACTAAAATTGGAAGACCCCAAATTTAATAACCAAACTTAAAAGGTGCTGGGGTTGGAGGACAGGAGAGCAAATGTGGTGGAGGGAGGTTGACACTGGTGGTGAGATCAGTGATGGAACATTCTCTATCAAAAGCCCAACTATGAATGACTTTGTAACTCACAGTGCTTTAATGAATAAAATTTGGGGGAAACGTCTAAGATAAATCTAGTGAAAGTATCACTTCTTTCATAAAGTGTGGAGAGCCTCCATGGAACCGTGCTTCGTGAACACCTGTTTCTTGTTGGTTGCACCGTGCTTCGTGAACAACACCTGATGAGGAATCAGGATGTCTTGTCACGCTCACAAGTTATGGCTGGTTTATCAGCTGCAGACACTTGAGGGCAAACAGGCAGGGAGAAGTATATAAGGGGGGAAGTCACCTGGCTGGTCGGTTCTCCCTCATGCGTCCCCTTTTCCTCCTTACTCCACGTCCCCGTTCCTGATTTTTTCTCTAACGCATGAGAAAGTTCCTGAATAAATCGCAGCCAAAAGGATCTCCGAGTTGCGTGTTTCTTCGCTGGACGAAGCGGCGCGCGACAGCTGGTGGCCCGTACGGGGAACCCGACCTCCAGTACCCCCCCGGTGGATTCAGAACTTGCTGTGATTTATTCAGGACTAAGGTTCACGAGAAATCGTGACGATCCGGTTCCTGTGGTAAGTCAGGACGAGAAGTCGCGACGATGAGGTTCCTGTGGTAAGTCAGGACTAAGGTTCACGAGAAGTCATGACGATCAAGTTCCTGTGGTGAGTCAGGACAATGGTATCCATGGATGTGTATGTTTCGTTTGTTGGTTGGATGTTTGTTTGTCTTTCCCTTTGTCTTTTCACTTTTGCTTTCTATGATTACTTTAAGGATCAGAAGTGCGATAAGGCCGTACGATCAGGACAAGTAGTGTTAGAAGAGACAAAGAAGGACAGAGGCAGCCGTCATGGCATTGTAGCCTCTGAGCCAGAGGAGGGTTCGGACGTGGAAAGCGAGGCCTCTAGGGGAACCCCGCTGATGGAGGGACGCGCCCCAAAAAAGAAAGGAAGGCCCCAAGAACCATCCATGACCCGTCCGGCTCTTTATCCCTCGCTACGTCAATTTCAGCAGGGACGGGCTAACGGGGATTCTGACCCCCCTATTGAAGAGGAAGCTGCGATACATGATAGTGACCGATACTTACCGCTAAAGGGCTCTAAGGATGATCCGCCCCCTTACTTTAACAAAACGGGAGGCGGACTTTCTTTTGCAAAACCCGGGCTCTGGGCAGAAGTTAGGCGAGAGCTACAGTTAACTTACCCAGTTTTTGAAGATAATAATCAACAGCGATATCATGAGCCCCTAGATTTTAAAATAATTAAGACCTTGGCAGAATCAGTAAAGACTTATGGAGCCAACGCCGCATTTACTATAACTCAAATAGAAGGCTTATTCAGGTACTGTATGACCCCAAATGATTGGCAACAGGTGGCTAGAGCGGTGTTGACGCCTGGACAATACTTGGACTGGCGCACCTTCTTAATGGAATTCGCAAATGAGCAAGCAGCAACCAATCTAGCCCAAGGAGGGGCACGAGCAGTCTGGGATAGGGACATGTTATTAGGACTTGGCAGATTCGCCAATCAGCAGACCGGGTACCCCCCAGAAGTTTATACGCAGGTGAACCAAATAGGATTGAAAGCGTGGAAAGCTCTACCCAACAGAGGGGAAGTCCGAGGCAACCTTACTAAAATAGTTCAAGGGCCCCTGGAACCGTTTTCCGAATTTGTTGCCCGTGTAGTCGAGGCTGCCAGAAAAATCTTTGGAGATTCGGACACTGCGATGCCTCTCATAAAGCAGTTGGTATTTGAACAATGCACTGCTGAGTGTCGCAAGGCTATCGCCCCCTATAAGAGTCTGGGACTGGAGTATTGGATGAAAATATGCCGAGAAATAGGGGGTCCCCTAACCGCCACAGGCTTAGCTGCGGCTGTCATGGATATTACCAAGAAAGTTACGGGACTCGCTGTAACCTGCTATACGTGTGGAAGGACAGGGCACTTGAGGAGACAGTGTCCTGTCAATAACCAAGTTGTAGGATCTAGACCCAGACTTTGCCCTAAGTGTAAAAAGGGAAGACATTGGGCAAGTGAGTGTAGGTCAGTGAGAGATGTCCACGGCCATAGGATATCTCAAAGCAATATAAGAAGGGATTCAAAAAACGGCTTACGGGGCCCACGTCCCCAGGGCCCTCAAATATATGGGGCAGCGCAAGTTTCCGAGGAATGGCCATCTCTGCAACATCCCAGGGACTCGGGGGAGCCTCTAAGGCCTCCCCCGCTGTGACCCTACAAGCCGTCAATCCCATGGTCCTCACTCCGAGAATGGGAGTACAGATTTTAGAGTTAGGGAAACTAGCCCCTTTACCGAATGAAGTTATAGGATTGCTAATAGGCTCCCCTGAAGCAGTTTTGAAAGGCTTGTGTGTATATCCTGGTATAATTGATCCCAACCATTCTGAAAGTGTGAGAGCCCTGATTGAGTCTCCCCGTGGGATTACTGCTATCAGCCCAGGGGACCCTGTTGCCCAGGTTATTCTCCTTCCCGCCGTGGGTGGACAGACATGCAATGGTAAAAGGGCTTTAAATCAGGAACAAATTGAGGGAGCTTTTCTTGCATTAGGTATGCATACCAGACCCATGATGCAATTAATAGTAGAAGGAAAAAGGATCATGGGACTCCTTGACACTGGAGCAGACCGTAGCATAATAGCCACTAAGGATTGGCCTTCTGCCTGGCCCACACAGGCTTCTGCTCAGCAGTTGCAGGGTCTGGGGTACCTCAGTACCCCAGAAGTAAGCGCACGTCACCTCACCTGGAAGGATGACGAGGGACACCAGGATAGCTTCCAGCCCTTTATACTTAATTTGCCCTTTTCCCTTTGGGGACGAGATGTTCTGGCTAAGATGGGAGTTAGGCTTTGCACTTCTTCGCGCCCTACTGCTGTTTCTGCTGACCAAAATTTATTCTAGGGGCCGCTGTGGAAATCATCCCCCTAACATGGTTAACAGAGGACCCGGTGTGGGTTCCACAGTGGCCTTTGTCCTCTGAAAAGTTGGATGCAGCTGAAGCCTTAGTTAATCAACAATTGTCAGCTGGACACTTACGTCCTTCTGTATCCCCTTGGAATACTCCTATTTTCGTAGTTAGAAAGAAATCCGGTAAATGGCGTTTGTTGCATGATCTTCGAGCTGTTAATGCTCAAATGCGCGTGATGGGGCCTGTACAACGTGGCCTGCCTTTATTAGCCACTTTACCAAAAGATTGGCATGTAATTGCCATTGACATACAAGATTGCTTTTTCTCTATCCCGTTACATCCACAGGATATTCCCCGTTTTGCGTTTACATTACCCTCTAAGAATCATGAGCAACCAGATAAGCGATATGAGTGGGTAGTCCTCCCACAAGGGATGACAAATAGTCCCACTCTTTGCCAGCTATACGTAGGTTCCATCATAGCTCCTTTGCGAAAGTGTTTCCCGAAAGTACAATGTGTGCATTATATGGATGATATCCTGCTGGCAGCAAAATCCGAAAACGCTCTTAATAATGCCCTACTCAAATTAACCTCGCTCTTACAAAGTGCCAATTTAATTATTGCCCCTGAAAAAATTCAGAAAGGAACAGTTGTCCAATATCTAGGCGCTAAGATAACCCCCAAAGCAGTACATCCCCAAAAAATTACGCTTCGGCTTGACCACTTACACACACTTAATGATTTCCAACGTTTGTTGGGAGACATTAATTGGATAAGGGGATACCTTAAATTACCTAACTATGACTTAAAACCTTTATTCAATATGCTTCAAGGTGATCCTTCTCTTTCTTCCTCACGGACTATCACACCCGAAGCTAGAGAAGCCCTTTGCAAAATTGAGCAAGCTCTTACTGCTGCTGGCAATACACGCGTGCAGCCTGAGTTTCCTATTTTACTTTGTGTGCTTTCAACTTATGGGCAACCTACTGCAGTCCTATGGCAGGAGGGACCCCTTCTGTGGATTCATCCTAGGGTCTCTCCGGCAAAAGCCGTGGAATTATACCCTGCAGCTGTAGCCCGTTTGGCTATGATTGGTATTCAGGACTGCTTGCAATACTTTGGAAAACTTCCAGATGCTCTTATTACCCCCTATAATTCCACTCAAATAGTTTCTTTGTGTAACTTACATGATGATTGGGCGATTCTCCGATTTTCTTTTCCCAATGTTATTGATAATCATTATCCCAAACATCCACTAATGACCTTCTTTAAAACCCATCCGGTAATTTTCCCCAAAGTCACCTCTTATGTACCCCTTCGGGATGTTCCGAACATTTATACTGATGGTTCAAGTACAGGCTGGGGGGCTTATATGATAGAGGGTCAAGATCCTATTCGTATGCAATTTCCAACTATGTCTCCTCAAGTTGTGGAACTCCGCATTGTCTTGACAGTGTTTGAGCATTGCCCCTT
The DNA here is from genome assembly GCF_027595985.1 of Sorex araneus. Classification (NCBI taxonomy): domain Eukaryota; kingdom Metazoa; phylum Chordata; class Mammalia; order Eulipotyphla; family Soricidae; genus Sorex; species Sorex araneus. The sequence continues at coordinate 107,245,027 of NC_073306.1, forward strand.
TGCTTTCAATTTGATCTCTGATTCACGATATGTTGTAAATGCTCTCTGCTCACTTGAGGTGGCAGGACCAATAAAGGCCTCCAGCTCGATAGCCTCCTTGGTTATCTGCTTTACAGCAAATTCTTTGGACCCGTGAAAAACCATTTTTTGTCACACATATCCGCTCTCATACAGGCCTTCCGGGTCCCTTAGCAGAAGGCAATGCTTGTGTTGATGCACTCACTAGACCATCTTGTTTTGTTATTCAGTCTCCTTTACAATTAGCAAAAAATTTTCATGACCGTTTCCATGTTTCTTCTCGGACCCTTCAACATAGATTTCAAATCCCTCGAGCCGAAGCTCGGGCAATTGTTTTACATTGTCCACACTGTGTCCCTTTTCTTCCTGCCCCCTCCATGGGCATAAACCCTCGTGGTCTTGTGCCTTTACGCATTTGGCAAATGGATGTTACACATTTCTCGGAATTTGGCAGGCTCAAATATCTCCATGTATCTGTGGACACGTGCTCCGGTATCATTCATGCCACTCCCCTTTCTGGGGAGCGGTCCGCAAATGTTATCTCTCATTGCCTTGAAGCATGGGCAGCCTGGGGAATCCCAGCCCAACTGAAAACAGATAATGGTCCGGCATACACCTCTGCTAAATTCACCGCATTTTGTGCCCAGATGGGAGTCTCTTTATCTCATGGCCTCCCATATAACCCACAAGGACAGGGCATCGTTGAGCGTGCTCATTCCACCCTTAAAGCATGCCTAATAAAACAAAAAGGGGGAGTTGGCCTGGGACGGCCCCCTCGAGAAAGAATCTCTATTGCACTTTTTACTCTAAATTTTTTGATCATTGATGATAAGGGCACCTCCTCTGCAGACAGGCATTCTTCAAAGATTCCTGTGTGCCAAGGATATGTTAAATGGAAAGATATCCTTTCTGGTGAATGGCACGGCCCAGACCCCGTGTTAACCTGGGCCAGGGGTTCTGTTTGTGTTTTTCCACAGGACAGGGCAGAACCAGTGTGGATTCCTGAACGTCTGACACGAAAGACCGCACCTCCAGTAGACCAAGAGGTGGAAACTGGTGCTCCTGCTCAGCCTGGTTCCTGTGATGTTACGAGCTGAAGAAGCAGCTTTTTGGGCCATTGCTACAACTTGGCCTGCTCTAATCCCTTCCGTTCCCACCTTAATATAGACCTGAGTAGAAGTCCCCTCTATTTTATCAAAGAGTGGGTGGAGGTGGGAGTAGTACTATCCTTATTGCTTCTCACTGCTTTGGTTTTTGCCTGGTGTCTATATAATATGCAGCAAGTACAACTATTTACAAGGGCGTGATATTTGCAGGTATCCCGGCCCTGGAGGCACAGCAATCCCCCAAGCTTTGGCTTGCAACTTTGAATCAATAATCTCGCTGAGAACAATCAAGTCTAGCTGGATGTAGCAAAGGTATTGTGCAGCTGAGAACCCTTAACTGCAGGGGACCTCCTGTAGTTGAGGAGTTTGAAAGGGTGCATTATACCCACCTGACCCTTGGACCAACCTAAGACAGGGACCTACAAGCGAGAGGGCTCCCAATGACGGGTAAGGCCAAGGGCGCCGAGGTCGCTACACAGACTTGCTGTTCTAAAACAAAAAGGGGGAACTGTGGAGAGCCTCCATGGAACCGTGCTTCGTGAACACCTGTTTCTTGTTGGTTGCACCGTGCTTCGTGAACAACACCTGATGAGGAATCAGGATGTCTTGTCACGCTCACAAGTTATGGCTGGTTTATCAGCTGCAGACACTTGAGGGCAAACAGGCAGGGAGAAGTATATAAGGGGGGAAGTCACCTGGCTGGTCAGTTCTCCCTCATGCGTCCCCTTTTCCTCCTTACTCCACGTCCCCGTTCCTGATTTTTTCTCTAACGCATGAGAAAGTTCCTGAATAAATCGCAGCCAAAAGGATCTCCGAGTTGCGTGTTTCTTCGCTGGACGAAGCGGCGCACGACAATAAAGTACTAGAGGATGAAAATCATGCTACTAGGTTTTTTTATTCAAATAAGTACTTGAATTGATTCATTTTTAAATTGAGAATGAGTGTAGTGATCATACAGCAGGTAGGGTGCTTGTCATAATGTGACCAACACAGGTTCAATCCCTCACACCACGTTTGGTCCCCCAAAACCTGTCAGCCATAATTCCCTGAAAGCAGAGCCTAGAGTAGACCCTGAAAACTGCCAGGTGTGATCCAAGAACACACCAAAGTGAACAAAATCCAAAACACAAAACAAACAAGAAGGTAAAATTGACTTACTTCTCAGGACGGTGTTTTATGTATTAATGTTACCACATGGAAATTAAATATAAAAAAGAAAGGGGATGGAACTACAGAATTTTGAGACTGAACTAGACTGTTAAGTAACTACTGGATCAAAAGGGAAATCACAAAAGAAATTAAAAAGAATTAAAAGAAGGCTGGAATGAAAGTATAGCGGATAAGGTGTTTGCCTTGCACATGGCTGACCTAGGTTCCATCCCAGGCATCCCACATGGTCCCTCGAGCACTTTCAAAGTAATTCCTGAGTGCAGAATCAGAAGTAACCTCTAAACATCACTGAGTCTGGCCCAAATACTCACCCCCCAGAGAAAAATAAATAAAATATTCCTCAAGTGCTGAAGAGAAAAGTTAGTCTATGAAATGGAGTAAGGAAAATCTCTTCAACAAATGGTGCTGTGAATACTGGATAGGCACAATCCCACTTCAAGGCATTTTACACTCAAAACACAGCATTGATTTAAAAAGATAGATCCATTTTTTGATTTCTGTAGCACTTAGTTCAATCGTTGAGATATGGGCACAACCCAAATTTTCAACAACAGATGAATGGAAAGAGAATCTGTGATATATATTACAAAATAGAATAATTTGAAGCTATAAGTAAAAATAAAGTCATGCAGTGTGTGGCAATTAAGATAGACTATGAGAATATCACATTGAATAAAATCAGCCAGAGGTAGATGGACAATTACCAGATGGTCTCATTCATCTATAGTATATAAAGAAACAAATGAAGGATGGGGACAGTGTCAGGACTGCAGATTTGAGAATGCCAGTCTGTGGGGAGGAGCTGCGAGTAAAGGTGAACTGGAAAGTCACATAAGGTGGAGGGTCTCAGCCCCATAAAGTGAGGTCATAAAGTGAGTTAAAGTATGCACAAAACCATAATTGTCATTTCCAGAAAGTAGGGAGAAGGGGAAGGAACAGGGGCAAAGGGTGGAGGACACTTCAGTAGCAGTGGTGTACAGTAACTTTGTACACCAATACTATAAACTTAAACAAAATTGTAACCTTATACTTAAATTATAATTTATGAAGTATGTTACTCCCAAGAACTATCACCCAAGTATAAACATCCATCCACCATGGTCTTTAAACCACCTTCCCACACTGGCTTCCACCTGCTCTGATAACCTTAGTTCTACTTAGTTCAAGGTTTTATTTAAAAAAAATTAATCTGGGTGTAATTATTATCAAACTTTTATCATTTCCATATGTCTTCAGTTTTTTTCAGACTAATCTTTTGTCTAATAGTTGTAATTAAAACAAAAGTTTAAAAGATTATATGGATGTAGAGATATGTTCAGAGCCTGGCAAGCTACCCGTGGTGTATTCGATATGCCAAAAACAGTAACAAGTCTCACAATGGACACGTTACTGGTGCCTGCCTGAGCAAAACAATGAACAATGGGACTACAGTGCTACAGTGCTGCAGAGATATGTTAAATTTATAGCTCAAGGACAAAACAGTAGAGTTAGCACAGTAGATCGGAGAGCAGATAGCCTTTCCCTAGTTAGTACAGCTTGAAAGGTTGGCTTTCAGCTTCAATTTAATTATTTTAATGATAAGCAGTTTCCAGTAGATTCCCCTAACAAATTAAAAGGGCTATCATTGTGCCTATTTATCTGTACCAATTGTCACTTATGCTGAAAAACAAGTGTTTTTCTTCAAAGAATCAAATCTTTGGTAGATGTTAGGCAGAGTATGATTACATGGAGAACTCCTAATAATTTTTCCCAGACATATCACACAAGTCTTCATAATTTAATTCTTTGGAGGAGTGGGGGCATTGGCCACATGGGATCACTCCTTGTAGTATTCAGGGGCAGCTGGATAAAATGTGTTTTCTGTAACTCTTGTGTGAACAGACTTCTGGAAGGTCTGAACCTAGTTTCTTCCACATTTTGCTGCTTTCTCTTTTCCCTTTTGTTGACTTGCTTTGTTTCTTTTCAGCATAATAAATTGTTGCCTTGAGTATAATTACACCGAGTTCTGTGAATCCTCTTAGCAATTATCTAACCTGGGAGTGGTCTTGCGGAATTCTTGAATAAATAGTTAATTTTTACACTTTAACAACAAAAGAAAAAACCCATTAAATTAAAATCCTATTTCCTTGATAAAATTAAATTTTATAAAAAATACTATTGCAATTTTTCAGGTTTGTCTCTAGACTTTCATAATATACTCCCCAACCGTATTCTTTATAATACAAATAAGAAATAATAGTAATTGAAAGAGAAAAAAAACATAAGAAAAGGCAGTCTGATAAGTGTTATTTTGTTGGAAAACTCAAGCGTATTTATCTAAAAACTCAGATTACTAAGAGAAATTGAGTCAACAATATCATAAAAATGCTAATTGAATGTCTAAAGAATTGGTTCCTTGAAAATGATCATAATACTCAGAAGGAAATAATATTTGGAAGGAGTTATAATACTTATTTTCCAGAAAAATAAGTGCATATCTGTTTGTTGGTACCAGGAGTGAAGAAGAATGAAATGTAATGAGTACTGTGGGACCAACTATAATGGTGGGTATTGACTAAGTTCCAGCAACAGAATGCTTTGTATATAGTTTCTTGATTATATACATATGCACAAATTCATCAAACTGTATACATAGGTACGGTTGGGTGTTTTTATTTTCTATTTTTTGGGTTTTGAGCCACACTTGATGGTGCTCAAGGCTTAATCCCGACTATGCTCAGGGACCATATGGGCTGCCAGAGATCAAACTCAAGTCAGCTGCAATCAAGGTCCTACCCACTGTAGTACTACTCTGGTTCAAGTATAATTTAGACTATGTCAATTACATCTCAATAAAATAGTTGGTAAAAGGACAAAACACAAACAAAAACATAGACAAAATGCAACCATCCAGGTGAAAGTAATAAGGAAGGTTGAAAAATAATCCCAAATCTTAGTGTTCATTGAGACAATGAAAATATTTGATCTATCATAGAGAATCTTCAGCAAATCAAAATTGTTAACATCAAAGTGACTTTGGTGGAGTAGTAATTACATTACCTCCCAAATAGTACCAATATGCAATGGTGGAAAAAAATGAGCTGGATTTAATTTCACTGTGGGAAAGAGACTAAACTAGTGATAAATCAAGTTTTCCCTCAGTCCTTTTCACACACACTCTAGATGCACTCCATCCATGATTACTTATTTGAAAGCTTTATTCCCCACAATAAATATTTAATTATTAGCAAGCTTACTGATTTTACCTCTAATCTATATCTTCAGCCTATTTTCTCTTCTTCCCCATTTCCATTATAAATCTACAAATAGTAATATAAATACATATGATAAGTTTTCTAACCCTGAATCACTGTTATGGTTTGCTTACAAAACTTCTTATTCCGCATTTGCCCTTCTTCCTATAAAAACCAGTCTTCACAGAGCAGCTATAGCAATTCTTAAAAACGGCAAAACTATTATATAGCCCTATTAATTTGTCTAAATACCAATGGCTTCCTACTAGCATAAAAACCTCCATGCCTGCCCTCTCTTCCCTCTCCCGCCAGTCTCCACACTTTACATGCTTATCTCAGAGTATTATCATCACCTCAACCAATTTGACTAAATTCCACCTGGACTCCCAGTTTTATTGCTCACAAAATACACACAAACTTTTCCCTTTGATCATCTCTGTGGCCTCTACTGGAAACTAACCCTCTGAGTTGTTGCTTGCTTGGCCCCATCTGATCACCTAAACTTTGACTTTGGATGAGTTCTTCATATTTTTATATAAAACCCTTGTCAGATGAATGAGTTGGAAATAAATAGCCTTACCCACCAGCTAAGTTGCATATCTGTTTTTATAAAAACTTTGGTTCCATTTTTTTTATGATTCATTTGTTTAGTATTGTTCTCTGTAGTCATTGCCAGGGGAACAAAATCTCTGATAATGAGAGTCTAGTGGTATCACCTATGTCTTCCATGTACCTTGTGCCTTATGAGTTGGATTTTAATATCTAAGTTATTAATCTATTTTGAATTACTTTATGTGCAAGGTATTAAATTGTGACTAATTTCATGTGATTTTCAGGTTGTATGTGGCTAACCTGTTTCTGTAACACCATTTGTTGATTTGCTTTCTTCATTGTATGATCTTGTCTCCTCTGTCATAGATTATTTATTTATATATATATGCTTATTTATTTCTGGGTTTTCTATTCTATTCATCAGTCTGTGAGGCTCTTATTTGGTTTTTAATACTATACTGTCTTAATAACTATTAATGTAATGTAATTTGAAATCAGGGAGCATGATATCTACTTTTACAATTTTTTCTCTCAGAAATGCTTCTTCCTCTTTGGGGACATTTGTGCCCCATAGAAATGCCAGAATTAATAGTTATATTTTCTTGATAAGTACCCGTGGTGTTTTGTTGAGGATTGGATTATATGTAAATTGCTTTAGGTAAGATGGTTATTTTAATATTGTTTACTCTATCAATCTCTTAAAATTTTTCCTAGTTTTATGTTTTTATACCTAGTTGTTTTATAATTAGGATCCATGAACACGGATGTGTTTCCATGTCTTTATGTCTTCTGTTTCTTTTGGCAAAGCCTTACATTTTCCTGTGTATACTTCTTCCAACTCTTTTCTTAGTTTTACTCCTCAGTATTTTAATTTTTTTCTCATTAAATTTTAAATAGGATTGGGTCCTAAATTTTCCTTTCTTCCAAGTTGTTTATGTAAATATAATACACTGAAGTATATTTATGTTTTTAATCTTTCCACTTTGCTGAACTCGTTATTCTAGTAATTTATATTAGCAGACTCATAGTGTTTTGTCTCACATCATCTTCAAATAATGATAGTTTTACCTCTTTTCTTATATAGATTCCTTTAATTTCTTTTTCTTGCCTCGTTGTCTTGAGTAGGACTTCCAATATTACAAATATTGATCCTTCTATCTAAACTTTGAATTGTACTGTCAGTGTTTATTTAAATATCATCACTGTGTCACTGTATCACTGTCATCCCGTTGATCATCGAATTGCTTCAGTGACCCCAGTAACGTCTCCATTCGTCCTAGCCCTGAAATTTTAGCAGCTTCTCCTTACTCGTCCATCCCAATGGTGTCACATTAGAGGCTCTTCAGGGTCAGGGGGAGACCCATCATTGTTACTGTATTTGGCATATGAATATGCCATGGGGAGCTTGGCAGGCTCTCCTTCCTGCAGGCAGTAAACTCTTGGTAGCTTGCCAGGTTCTCCAAGAGGGAGAACTAGGTTATCAGATGATGCATATATTTAAATATATCATATATATTTATATCAAATATAAATAAATTTAATATTTATCAGGTATTAAATATCAGATATTTAAATATCAGATATTAAATAGCATACTTTGATTTAAATTAGAGTAAATGTATAAATTTATCTGACAGGGATGACATTTCTATGATGAAATCTTCTCATCTGGAAGATGAGCATTTATTTCAAGTGAATTATTTTACTTTCTTGAGTAATTATTTTAATATAATTTTATGCAAGCAGCACTAAATTTAAATCCAGGAGGACCTGAGCAGTACGAGGTATTGCACTGGTGGTCCCTAAGCACCATGCCGCAAAGCAGCACCAGGTGGCCGGCAGCGCCTCACTGCTGACTGCAGCTTTAGGTTTCCACCCTCTACACCTGGCTGGCTATTTCTGGGAGTGGCCCCTGGCTTCCCTGAGCACTTCTTGGAAACACCTCTGCCCCAGATTAAAATGTACGTGTATATTATTAAAAGGCTTCCTAGTCATTCTATGTTTATATTGCTCAAGTGAAGACTCTATGCTTCCAAGTAATAAAATTTTACTTTGCTTCATTTTCTTGTATTGATTTCACTAAACTCTCATTTTTGTTCTCTTAAGTGATTTTATTTGAATTGTTTTGATTTACCATCAAATTACCTATAGTTATTATTTTCATTATATAAGGTTTAATCCATCTACTGTTATTAATCAGAAATATCAAATAGCATAGTTTAATTATGATAATAGGTCATCGTTGTTTCATTTTCTTTCTTTGGGCTACATCTAGCAACATTTGGGGGTGACTTCTGGTGGTCTCAGGGACCATGCAGTGCTAGGGATTGATCCCAAGTCACTGTAGTCTTTGAATCATTATCCCACTCCTAATAAAACACCCTTGATATGTGGGACAGAGAGATGGTACAGATGGTAAGGTGCTTGCCCTGCATGTGGCAGACCTCTGAACCACATACGGTCCTTGAGGACTGACATGGGTCACTCCTGAGAACAGAGCCAGAGCATTGCTGGGTGTGGCCCAATTCCTCATCCCATTTCTCTCAATACACATATTCACAAAATTCTTGATTTCTATCTTTCATAAAAGTTTCTGTCTATATTATTTCATTATACTATGTGACCTTTTTTTTGTATTCTTAGTAAGTTATCTTCTATTCCTATTGGATATGTTTTTTTAATCAAGAATGGTTACTCATTTTTTTAGAAACTTGTTATGTCTCTATTTCTAAAATTATTTTATTTTTCCTTGTAATTGTTTTACTATAAAATATATTGAATTTTTCCAATTATGAGGTACTCATCACTGTATCACTGTCATCCTATTGTTCATCGATTTGCTCAAGTGGGCACTAGTAACATCTCCATTGTGAGACTTGTTACTGTGTTTGGCATATCAAATACACCATGGGTAGCTTGCCAGGCTCTGCTGTGTGAGCAGGATACTCTTGGTAGCTTGCCAACTCTCCAAGAGAGGGGCAGAGAAAATGAACCAGGGTCAGCCACATGCAAGGCAAACTCCCTACCCACTGTGCTATCACTCCAGCCTTAAAGTACTCATAAGTGAAAAAATACTATTTTACATAGAACAGTCAAAACTATAATTCTAAAACTTACCTATATGTACCAATATGGTATTGAGGTATTCTGTTTTAGTTGCAGTTCTTGAAGATTCATTTGTTTTTCTACACCCTTAACATTATAATTTTTAGGGAGGACATACCCAGGTATATATGTATATATAGTACTGATCAGACACTAAAATAATGTTAGATCAATCTCTTTTTCTGAACCCTTTATTCATTCTCTTCCTGTGCTATGCTGATTCTACTTCTGAAGAAACTTTTGATCGCAGTATCCCATCCATTGTTTTATGCAGACCCTCAATATCTCTGTCACTTTGGCTAGAGATTTCTAATTGAATTTGTGGTTTCCTATATTGCTGCCACATTCCCAAAATACCTCTCATATTTCAGCTGGAATCTGAGTATGACATTCTATTCCTTAAAATGCTTCAATGTCCTCATGAATAAGGAAATGGTTTCCAAACTCCTTAAAATAGAACATAGGCTCTGAATAATTTGTCTCACACCTCTGCAAGTCTCTGCTTCCATTCCTTATACATGTAACCCACTAATAGGATAGGAACAGCAAATGCATGAGCATTCTCTTTATTTTCTCATGCCTCCTTTCAGTTATATATTTCTTTCCAACCTCATCACTAATAAAATTACTCCTCACAGTCACCTCCAATTATGTTGTAACATCAAATAAATGTTACCTGATTAGCACTTATATACAATGTTTTACTTAGACTTTAAGTCCTCCTCCTTTCTCCTCTTTATTTCATCTTGGAATTTTCAGTATTTAGAATAACATACTGCACAGTGTGGTGGTTCAGTGGGTTTGAATGCATATACTGCAATTTAGGTGGAGCACAAATTGAATTTAGAAATGTTGGTGCTCACAAGTTAATACAAAATGTGAAAATAAATAATAAGATCCAAGTATACTGTGAATATACTGGCCCAAATTTCTGACCATATAAAGTCAAATTATACATATTCTATAGAAAGCAGTTTACCAGGCTCTGCCGTGCGGGTGGGATACACTCGGTAGCTTGTTGGGCTCTCCGAGAGGGATGGAGGCTTTTATTTTTTTTATTTTTTTATTATTATTATTTTTTAATTCTTTTATTAAGTCACCATGTGGAAAGTTACAAAGCGTTCAGGTTAAAGTCTCAGTTATACAATGCTCAAATATTGTGATTCTTGGTGGTGGAATATGTGCACTGGTGAAGGGATGGGTGTTTGAGCATTGGGATGGAGGCTTTTAGGATGGCCTCTAATCGCTCTTACAGATGTTCCCAGTCTACCAAATGCAAACTTTTGGTCGACTGGCATGTTGTAACGATCTGCACGATGACAAACACGCACCTGCCTTCGTCTCTGGACAGCAACTGTTGGTTCACTCTTCACCGGTTGGCACCGTTGCCACCATTGCCACGATGAGGTGGTGAACCAAAGCAGTAAAAATTTAGAATGAGTCCAGGGAAAACACCCAATAAATTGAGGACCCGAGTTTTTCAGGATGTTCCAGATTAGGAAGCAATAACAACATACCTTCAGGAAATTTCAGTGTTAGATTAGAAAAATAAATACAGGTTATATTTATCTTTAGAATTTAGAATTTTAATTTAGAGTTTCTAAGAAAAAAAGGAATAAAATGATAGATTACAAAATAAAGAGCTAATTCTCCTTTATGCAATAGGAAATTTAAGAACTTTTCTTTCATATGAAAGAATTCATAGTAACATAGTAACAACTGTATTTAGCTTTCCCTATATGTCTCAAAGTAAATGACAGTTTTAACTGAAGTTCTTAAATTATTCCTCACCAAACATTTTCTATCACAGGTTTCTACCCACAATCTGCCATTAATAAATAAGGTCCTAAATTATTGAGGACTATCAAAAACAATATCCACAAATTTAAAATTGTGTTTCAGTTGTGAAGTCCCAAAATTTTCAAAATTGTTTTTGAAAACTGCACAAGGTATTTTAACACGTTTTTAATTCTTGTGTTACCAAGATAGGAATTTTCATTTCCACATTTAGATAAAGAAATCGACGTTCTATTAACAGGTAGGAAATATTTCTGTGCTCAAAAGTTACTCCTTGTAGTGCTCAGGTGCTGAGGATAAATCCAGGTCAGCTACATACAAGGCACACACCTAAACCATGACTAGAAAAACTATTTTATAATAGAAATACTATTTATCCAGCACTAGGTAAATTCTTCTGAGTCAGGTTGCCTATGTGAACATCTGCTAACAAAACACTTGAAGAGTTCTCTTAGATTACTTTATCTATTCACCAGAGACGGCGTGTTAAGTATCTGTCATGCTGTTTCACTTCTGTTCATATCATTGACATTCAGAATTCTGCCTCCTAAGCTGATTTTTTCATTTTTTGCTGTAATAACTTTACCATATTTAGATGACTCAGTTTCATGTTCTGTATACTATTGGTTTTATCTATCTGCATTAAGTCTTACCAAATAACTGTATTTGAAAATGTGTAGCGATAGCACAGCGGGTAGGGCATTTGCTTTGCACGAGGCTGACCTGGGTTCAATTCCTCTGCCCCTCTCAGAGAGCCAGCAAGCTACTGAGAGTATTCCACCCACAAGGCAGAGCCTGGCAAGCTCCCTGTGGCATATTCGATATGCCAAAAACAATAACAACAAGTCTCACAATGGAGATGTTACTGGTGCCCGCTTGAGCAAATTGATGAGCAATGGGATGACAGTGACAGTGCACAATGGATTCAGGCTGGATTCCAGGCATCACATAATGCTCCCCTGATCCCTGCCAGGAGCTAAGATCTCTGAGCACGTACTCAGGTTTAAGACCTAAATATCACTGGATGTGACCTCAAAACTAAAACAATAAAAATTAAAACAAATCAAGTTTAGGGACATAAAAATTAAAAATTTGCCAAAGAAAATTAAATTATGATCAAATTTCTAATTGTAAGGTAATGTATATATTAGGATAAGGAAAATCATATTTAGTATTATATAAATAAAATGTTTATAAATATTTAGCATTATATAAAGAAAGCAGAGCCTGGCAAGCTATTCGTGACATATTCGATATGCCAAAAACAGTAATAATGGAGATGTTACTGGTGCCTGCTCAAGCAAATCGATGAGCAACAGGATGACAGTGATACAGTGATATAAAAAACTGTTTATATGTATTTATAGACATATTCTAAGAAATACTTCAAGCCTGATTGCTAAGTTCAGAGTTCACCCTAAGTCCAGTACTTCATTAAAAGAAAATATAATTATAAAATATATATTACAAGACTGATGCTAAATTATAGTTTATTTATTTGGCAAAATGAGTGACATTAAATTCAATATGAAATGATATCATACGTAAGCGATGCATGGTATCATATATAAAACTAATAGAACGCTAAAGGGTCACAACCTGAAAATAAACATTCTAAGTTTGAATTTAACCTCTACAATTTATTAAATTCATGACTTTAAGTAAACCACTTAACCTCCTCACCTCAATTTCATCATTTGTGAAATGATACCATTGTAGTATCTACTTTGTAATGTGTGAATTGAATAAATAGTACATAAAGAAGGCCTTAGATTATTTCTAGGGTTCTCTTTTTTGTTACTTTTATTATTATGAAAGAGCTTATAATTCCAGTTCTATCACTTATTATCTTGGGAAAGTCATTTTTCTCAATGGATTTCCTTGTGAATAAATAATTTATAGAAAACCTTTCATAAATTCTACTCTTATGAATATAAATTCCTCAAAATGTTTTTATCTCAAAATTTTGCCAGTGGGTATATTTCATTGATGCTTCAAAATTAAGATACTAATAATGATTTCAAAACCCTTTCTAAGATCATATAAAATTTTGTTTAAATCACTTCTTTGCTGGCAACCAGGCAGCAATTATTCTTGGTTGTTTTTTGAGTTAATAAGTGCTCTCAACACCTTATGACAATTGTACATGTCTCATACTTTATAGCTGCCCACCCAAGAGACATAAAAATGCAACCCAATATCAGAGTTCTCTGTGCTTAATGAGAAAGTGGAGGATATAATAATGCTTGCAAGTACAATGTGTTTTGGACTACTCAATTTGTTGATTGTCATAGAGATTTGCTCATGAAATGTCTATTTTATGTCTTATTCTTTTATTTTTTTGCTGCAAAAGCTACACTCCAATTGTTGCATTTTATCCTGTTAGCTGCTTCTTTGTGATCTTGTCTAATAAAGTATAAAAGTGTCTTTTTACCTTCACATTCATTATTACCAAAAGTATTTCAGTCTCTTATTTGGTGATAAGGGGTGTCTAGTCAATTTGTGAAATGATAGGAAATCTATGTTTTAAGGAATGCTTGTCAACTATCTGAGTTTCCACTAGAGCTAAAAAGTTTGACTCACAAATTCTGCTATAAAAAATTAGTCCCATGTATTATCCAATACAGCATGAAATAATAATAGCTGATAAAAAGAAGTACATACTATAATTTGATAATAAATAAGTTCTATAAGTTATTTATAATTCTTTTATTAAAATTATTAATATTACATTCTGGGCTGGAACAATAGCACAGCAGTTGGGCATTCGCCTTTCATGTGTCCGACCCGAGTTCGATTCCTCTGCGCCTCTCCGAGAGCCTGGGAAGCTACCGAGAGTATCGAGCCCGCACGGCAGAGCCTGGCAAGCTACCTGTGTGTGTTGGATATGCCAAAAACAATAACAATAAGTCTCTCAATGAGACACATTACTTGTGCCCACTCAAACAAATCGATAAGCAATGGGATGACAGTGACAATGATATTACATTCTATAATTTATATGGAATGTAAATATTTTAAAACATAATAATAAAAATTAATAATTATTGCCTTTGTCAAAAGAATTAGAATCTATAGAGAGTGTAAGAGAATTCTAAGAAATGGCTGGATTTTGAAAGACTAGTGATTCCAAATATGAAACTGAAAGAAATAGGACCAAATTTGCCTCAAAGAATTATAATCCTAGGCTGGAGCGATAGCACAGTGGGTAGGGCGTTTGCCTTGCACGCAGCTGACCTGGTTCGATTCCCAGCATCCCATATGGTCCCCTGAGCACCGCCAGGAGTAATTCCTGAGTGCAGAGCCAGGAGTAACTGCTATGTGTCGCCAGGTGTGATCCAAAAAGAAAAAAAAAAAGAATTATGATCCTAGTCACCCTGGACAAGAATTGAGTGCTTCCAGTAGGTAAAGACAGAGACAGAGAGACAGAGGGAGAAAAGAAAAGTGCCTACCTTAGAGACAGTCTGTGGGGAGGGGATGGAAGAGAAATGGGGACATTGTTGGTGGGAAATGTACACAGATGAAGGGAGGGGTGATGGAACATTGTATAACTGAAACTCAATCATGAACAACTTTGTAACTGTGCATGTCATGATGATTCAATTAAAAAATTAAGAATTTCGATCATAGGGAAATGGGGTGTGTGTGCGCTTGTGTGTGTGTGGGGGGGTGTGCACGCGTGCTTACACCACACCTGGAGCTTGGAGCCATCAGGGCCACACATGATGGTTCTTGGGTGATCATATGATATCAGAGATAAAGCTTAAGTTCTTGCACATAAAAAAGATACACTCTGCACTTGAGCCACATTTCTAGGCCCAATTTTATGGATTGTTTCAAAGAACTAGCTGTTGGTTTCATCAATCTTTTGTTTCATCCATTTAGTTCCCATTTTATTTGTACTCTAAATTTTTTATATCCTTCCTCTGTCTGCTGACTTTTGGGTCTGTTTGTTTCTCCTTTTATAGTTTCTTGGGTACAAGGTTAAATTGCTTACTTGAGACTATTCTTTTTATTGCTGTTGGTCTGCACAATAATGAACCTCCCTCTTAATACTACTTTTGATGCATCCCAATAGATCCAAGAACTTGTTTCTTTGTTTTCATTGTTCTCCAGATAATTTTTTATTTCTGCTTCGATTTTTCAATTGACCCAAGATTTATTCAGAATAATATTTAGTTCCTAGGTCTGAGGTTCTTCCTATTCTTTTTGCTGTTGTTGCTGATTTCTAGTCTCATAGCATTATTAATAAAAAATGATGCTTGACTTTTCACTTTACACACACACATTTTATATGTAGATAGGTATTCTATCTATATAATTATCTATGTCTACATATGAAGCCTTTTGCATTCTACTTTGTGGTCCATTCTTGAGAATTTTTCACATTTACTTGATAAAAATGTGTCTTCATTTCTTTGGGATGGATATCTGTTATATATCTATTATTCCCATCTCATAGATCATTTCATTAAATGCCATAATTTCCTTGCTAGATTTTTCAATGGATTGTTAAAAGTAGAGTACTGAGATTCCCTAAAATTACTGAATTGTTATCATTTATTCTTTGCTATCTGTACATAATTATTTTGTAGATTTGGGTGCACATTGGATGTATCATTATTAATGACTGTTATATCTTCTTAATGGGTTGACTCCTTAATATCTATGTAATGACATGTTCATGTCTTTTTACTTTAATTAATATAATTTTATAAATATAAATGATAATAGCAGTTTCTTCCCTTTTCTCTGCTTTATTGGCATGAATACCTTATCTAGTCTTACTCCTAACTTCGCTTTAGTTACACTAGTTGAACATACTGCCATATGCATAATAAAGATCAGTATTTCTCAAGTAGGTGCCATATGGCCTCATGGGCACAGAATATTCCAAAAGGGCAACAATCACCTGTGGGGGAGAAACACATAAGTGGGGGACCATGCTCAAGACTGGGACCAAACCTTTATTTTTTTTATTTATTTATTTTTTAATTTTTTATTGTGGAAAGTTACAAAGTTACAAAGTTTTCAGGTTTAAATCTCAGTTATACAATGCTCGAATACCCATCCCTTCACCAGTGCTCATATTCCACCAAGACTGGGACCAAACCTTTAGAATGGAGAAAACAGGGTCAGAAGGGGACCGTGGTTGAAAAGAGATTGAGAAGCACTAGATTCTGTTAATATTAGATATTTTGCTTGCTTGGTTATTGTTATTAAGTCACACCCAGCAGTGCTCAGTGGCTACTCCCAGCATTTTTACTTGGGGGTTGCTCCTGGACATGCTTAGGAAACCATGTGATACCTAAAATGTGTCTGAACTCCAGCATGCAAAGTATGCATTTCTACCCTTGGAGTTATTTCGCTGGCACTTCTTTTAGCTTTTAATTGGAAAACTGACTATATATTAAATGATTATTGACATGTTTGACTGACTTAGCAAATTCTTTTGTGTTTCTTTCATTTTTCAACTAATTTACCCCATCACCACATTCTTTCAATTTGCCTTTCGATGTGGTTGGTATTCCCTAGTAATTGATTCCAATTCTCTGGTTTTTCTTCTTTGAGTTTCTGCTTCAGATTTCTATTTTGTGATTATCATGAGGGATGCATAAAACTTACTAAATGTAACAAAGTATTTTTTGTCCTAGTATTGACTCATCATGTTTAACTGTACAGTTTCTTTGTCCCTTTTCATATTTATATCTTTTACTGTCCTGTGACTGATGTTTTAATTTTTGCTACTGTTTCTATTTCTCACCTTGCTCACAGTTTTGTGCTCTTTATTTTTTACTTGTCATGAAGAAAACCCATTTTTGCAACTCTTACAGAAAAGATTTAGTGATTATATTGTTTTCATCTATTAGTTTTGTTTCCCTGAAAAGAGATTTATAATTTGTTTCTCTGTCATATTTAAAAGACAATTTTTTCAGAAGTAAAGTATTAATAAATAAAATATTTTTCTTTAAATAGTGTAAAAATACTCTTGAACTCTGATAGATTTTAGGGTTTCAGATCAGAAGTCTGACGAAAGTCTGATATAGCTTCCCTCTGGTGAGGGGCTACACAAGGCGATGCTCAAGGGTTACTCCTGGCTCTGCATTCAGGAATTACTCCTGGTGGTGCTTGGGGGACCATATAGGATATCAGGTATTGAATCCAGGTGGACCACGTGAAAGGCAAGTGTGGTACCAGCTATATTATGACTCAGGCCCCTGCTGTAGCTTACTTTGTATATTGCTTCCTTTCTTTTCCTGAGGACTCTTAATACTTTTTATCATTGACTTTTGATCATTTAAAATGACCTATCTTGAGATAAATCAAATTGGACTTAGAGATTTGGGTTTTCTCTCAGATTCCTGGATGTTTTTATTAGTTCTCTTCTTAGTTTGGGAATCTTCGCAGTTACTGTTTCTTTGGATATGGTCTCTGCCCCTTTCTCCTCTCAGAAACTTCTAAAGTTCCTATTGAATTCATGCGTTCTTCTAAGAGAGCAATATATCTCATACTTTGTTAACTTTTTCTAAATTATGTTTCTATAATCTTTGATATTTAATTTATCTTTGTTATTTTTATCTTCAATTTCAGCAATTTCTTCTGTGAGATTGAGTCTACTGGTTCTACTTTCCATGTTAGTACAGACTTTACCCAAGATAAATATAATATGTTAGTACAGACTTTACCCAAGATAAATATAATATGTTAGTACAGACTTTATCCAAGATAAATATAAAAGAATTGAGTGTCAGGAAAAATAATACTTCTATGATTAATAGATTTTTTGTGAGGGTGCAAAGACAATTTAATGAGGAAAAATTGTTTTTCAATAAATTTGACCGTGACACCTTCATATTAACATGCAAAATAATGAAACTGAACATCTTACTCATATCATATGTAAACACTAACTTAAAATACATCCAAAATTTAGATGTAAGAGCAAAAAAAATTTAAAAATTCGGATCTGACATGATATGGTCCATGTTAAAGTTCATGTCTTACACATAAGATCTAAGTCTAATAATAGCACCATTATTTTAATAAACAATAAATACTGTGATCTAGTTTAGGTTGAGGTCCCTTAGTATGATAGCATGAGCAACAAAAAGGTAAACTTCAAAACTATTTAAACATTTCTGTTCTTTAAAGAACACTGTCAAGAAAGTAAAAGAATGCAGCAATGATAAAATACAAGTCACCATCTATTATGAAAAATGCATATTTTAAGTGATTACAACTCAATGAGAAATTTAGACAACTAAAATATTGCAAACAAGACAACTTAAATATTGATTTGAATAGACATTTCTCCAATGAACACATACAAATAGCCCTTAAGCACACAAACAGGGGCCCAACTTCATTGGTCATTAAGAAATGCAAATCAATATCACAATGAGTTACAAAATAATAAGTGTTGGCTAATCTGTAGAGAAATTGAATTTCTTGCAAATTGTTGATATGAACATAAAATGGTGCAGCTGTTGTGCATTCAAGTAATTTATATACAAACTAATTTTCTAATAGCAATTCTTAGAAATAAAAATCCAAATATTGTATAAGATTCCCACTGGTAATACAAGAATGGTGAGTCTTTCTTACAAAGCATGTATTTACACTTTGCCTCAGTTTTTACTATATTACTAATCCATATGCATCCCCTACAAAGTCATTAAAACAATTAAGATTATATATTGTTAATTCAGTACATAATTAGAATATACCTGTTCATTTAAACCTGTGTAACATTTCATACACACAATCATGTGCCAAAGCCTATTCATAAACAGAGGTTTGTGAGCTCAGAAGCAGCAAATCTATAGATTTGTGCTATTATAGCATTAGTGAAAAATGTGATTATATTGTCATTTTAATGCAAGGGGAAATATAGATATGACAGGCTAACCAACTTGAAAACCCAGAAGCCCATATAAGGTAAGTCATGTCAAATTATTTCCAAATATATAACGCTTTGCCATCAGCTCCTGTATCCTTATCGACATATTCAACTATAAATATCTGAGTGAATACAAGAGTTGGGACAACAAAGATCAATACAAGCAAAGCAGTGGCATTTAATAGAAATTGTTCTAGATGAATTTGTAAGGGAAGAGAGAAAAATAAGTTGAGTCCAAGTATTCAGAAGTTCCAATTGAAAATCCACAGTATCAAGTTAAAACAACAATGGCACTAGGAACCATACTAAATATTAAAAGACATCTATTTTTTTTTCTTGTGAATGGGTTTTGTGCCACACCTGCCAGTGCTCAGGTCTCTGTCCTGGATCTTGCTCAAGGATCACTATTAACAGTACCCAGGGGATCATATGGGGTTCTGGGGGTCAAACCCAGGTTGGTAGCATTGAAGGCAAGTGTTCTACCCTCTGGACTATCCCTCTGGCCCCCAAATCAACATTTTGGAGGGTTGGTTCAAAATGCAAGTGCAAATGATTCCTATGTACTCACATTATAGAAACTAGATAAACATCATACTTTGAGGCTTTCCTCTGAACATTAGCAGAGTCAATTCCCGCATCTTTCCTGTGAAAATTCTAACATGTGCATTTATTATTAATTTTATTTATGAAATAATTTGCACATCATTTCCTCTAGGCTAAAGAAGCTCTTCAAGATAGAAACAAAAACTGACTCCATTTTAGACTCATGGCACCTACAAAACAGAAGATGCTGAATAAGTTTTGGCTGAAAGGAGGAATGAACAGTACCTGTAACTCATATTTGTTCCTTATACTTCATGAAGTGCATGTTTAAAGTTTTACACACACTCTGGATATAGAAAATCATTGCTATTATATTTTAGTCTAGCACAGATAGTGATTATAGGGATGGCAACTATTCACTATACAAATTGCCATTTTGTTGTCCCACATGCCCAGTGGAGCCTTTTTATCAATCATGGCATTTTCACTACAAAGGAAGAATGGCTCTTCAGAGTATTTTTCATTACAGTATCTTAGTGAGCCACCACTTGGCACAAAAATTCTAACCAATTACTCTACCTGATCTTCTGAACACTCTCAGAGGAATTTCATTTGGATATCTATTGCTTTTCAATTTACAAGTATAATTAATTCAACATAACCATTCCCTTCTGAAGAGTACTCTAACACACCAGCATACCCCTTATGTATTGTAAAATTCTTCTGGAGTGCCAAGTTAAATAAGGCTCCAATGAGACTTCCTATGGTCTGTAATTAAGTGTTTTCAATATTAGACTGTAATCAACAGCCTATTTTTAACCATGGGGCACAGGTCCTACTAGAGTTACTAGTTTTACTTCTAAAGTTAACGAAAAAGAGAAACACACACACACACACACACACACACATGCACGCACACACACATGCACGCACGTACTTGCGCTTGTGCATGAGCACTCTTGATTATCTTATCCCTGTGCCAGCCAGGTCTGCCCTGGCTGTGCAAAGCAAGCCCTGCTGATTGGTTTGGTGAGTAAGAAACCTTTGCATTCCTATGGGGGGATTATCCTCTTGCTGCTCTGAAACATCTGATCCACAGGCCAGTACAAAGAAAGCTTTGGCCTTTCATTGGGGCAGTAACAGACTGAACAAGAAAGGCTCCATGGCAGGACATTCTGGGAAGACAACTAAAATTCCAACTTCCTGTAAAGCCAGGCTTTGTCAGGCCTGGCAGGAAGCCTGCAAGAGCTCTAGTAATGGTGCAGTCCCAGACCAGATTCTCAGACCCTCCCCAATAAATACGGAGCTCAGGAAGACCCTTTTATCAACAACTTGTCCACATCCCTCACTGGTGATGAGAACTAAATGGTGATTCTGAGAGAATGCCAGTGGTAGAATGCCACTCCAAGTGGTTGTAAAACAGTAAAGCAGAATCCGGCAGTTTTAAAAATTATTTTTTTCCTCATAAGCTCTATGCAACCACCTAGCAAATCCCTGAGAGCAAAATTCTCTCATCATTAATTTTCTAATTCATATATTTTGGGGTGCATTTTTGACAGTTTTAAGCATCATTTGTCTTCTAAATGGTGGAAGCAGTCATTCTCCTTCTGCAAGCAGGGTGAATATCGAATTTAGAACTCTGCTAGAACACTGGCTGTCAGAAAGTGGAAAGCTTCAGCAGTGGGCCACGGGCCACCGGAATGTGTAAGCAGGATACGAAGCTGAGAGTACAGTCAAAATGTCATCTGCTATTATCTGAGTCATGGTTGATGCAGTGAGTGTTTTAAAAATCAGTTTACCATGGAAGATATCAGGAATAGCAAAAATACAAAGAATAGTTAAGTTTTACTGAGATGTTTGTATGTGCCAGACTTTCAAGTGCCAGAACTTCATCTACCAGACCCATGCTTCATCCTAATTGATTGTCAAATAAGATGGATGACATAGACATTCTTGTCCAAATTTTATAGATCATAACACCAGAGAATAGAGAATCTAAGTGACTTAGTGTCTCTATGATAATCAAAGTGGCAAGAATGGACGTAAGCAGTTAAGTTTGTTTAGAGCATGGAGTCATCAGGAATAAAATGTTAAGAGGGTATATTTTATCCAAGGATTGAAAAGTATCTAGAACAGGGGCTAGAGCAATAGTTCAGTGGGTAGGGTATTAGCCCTGCACATGGCCAACCCAAGTTCGATTCCCAGCATCCCATATGGTACCCTGAACACTTCCAGGAGTGATTCCTGAGTGCAGAGCCAGGAGTAACCCCTGAGGAAGAAAGTTTAATTGTTCTTAAGTTGGTCCCAGAAGAGGAAAGTTTAAAGTGTAAAACCCTAGAGATAAGATCTGGAACTGCTGCTCTCGAAACGGACCCTCTGCTCCTAAACACTATGATCCGAGAGGTCTTTTAACCCATTTTGACACCCAGAGTGGCTTCTTTAAAAAATGCATCTAGACTTTGAGCTGTGGTACAACCCCGTGCCACCCGGGGAGGGATTTTCCCTCTCTACCCTGTTTTTCTGCATGGAAAATGGCAGCAGCGGCAATATCCACGTGGCGAGAGCCACCTCCTAAGACTCCCAACCCAGAAATATGATTTTGCAGTGATGTGGCTCGTAGGCAATCATGGGAGGGGGGGCATTACCGGCACGCCTTTTGCCCAGATAAGATCCAGAGCTGCCACGCACGAAACGGACCCTCTGCTCCTAAAGATCCAAGAGGTCTTCTAACCCATTTTGGAAACCCAGAGCGGTTTCTTACAGAAATGAATCTAGACTGTGAACTGAGCTAAAATATCAGAAATCCAAAACTCATAGAGTCTTCATTTTCAGCAATGAAAAGAAATTATTAAATGATGCCTTTTCAGCAGGCCTAATTATTGGGGGAAATCCCAAACAATAATAGTGAGTTCTCTATTGAAATATTGAATGCATTCAAAGTATACAGAGAATAAAGTGAAGACCATTAGCTACTTAGGTGGGGGGTGGGCAGGAGGGGGGTATATTGGGGTTCTTGGTGGTGGAACATGTGCACTGGTGAAGAGATGGGGGTTTAATCATTATATGACTGAGACTTAAACCTGAAAGCTTTGTATATTTTTCACAGTGATTCAGAAAATAAAAACTTAAAAAATAAATAAATAAATAAATAAATAAAGTGTAAAGTCCTAGATCACTTTATTTCAGGGAGTAAACATGAATCCATTGACTTATTTATTTGGGTTTATTGGGCCACACTGAGTTCAAGGATTAATCCTTGCTCTGTGTTCAGAGATCAACTCCTGGAGGGGCTCAGGGAATCAAACCTGGGTTTCTGCAAACAAGGCAAATGTTTACATTCTGTACTATCTCTAAGGCCCCCAAATCTATTTCTGAATAACTAGAATGTTGTATTAAAGAAATAGTACAGGTTCTTATTCAGAATATATTGCTCAGAATTGTGTGTTTCAATTCCTAAAAATGTTTGGTACATAAGGAAATGGTTTCATAATATATATGTCATATGAGTGGCTACATATGTACATCATCCATCATCCCAGTTGCACCAATTTGTGATATGACAGCAAGCAACTTTCGGAACTTAAGCTAAACCATACTCGAATCCAGTCATGGATCAGCACAGTTTCTGTTACTGAATTATTCACAAAGGTGACTAAGATATAGTTACCAAAGACCTTTGGAACTAGGTACTAAAAAATTTTCTTGCCACTTCATTAAAATTCTTCCTGATTTGATAAAAATCCCTCCTTTCCAAAAACCCCTGTAGGCTAAAAAATAAATATGACACCTCCGCTGAACAGGCAAGATAATATCTTATAAAGATTTTGAAAGTTATTGCTCAAAAAATTAAAGCTACTTAACATAAAAAACAAAGTTCATTAAGTTAAACATTTTTTGGAGGTGAGGTGTTGGAGACATCCTGTGATGCTCAGGGATAACTCCTGGTAGTGTTCAAGGGATCATATGGGATCCCAGGGATCAAACTCTGGTCAGCCACAAGCAAGACAAGTGTCCTGCCTGCTGTATTATTGCTCTGGCACCCTCCTTTTGTTTGAAATCTATTCTGAAGTAATATTTTCTCTTTCTCTTTCCTTTTTTTTTGGGGGGGGAGAGGCAAGGTGGGAAGGCATTTTGCCACACCTGGCAATGCTCAGGGGTTATTCTGCACTCAGGAATTACTCCTTGAGGTGCTTGGGGGGGGACCATATAGAACTCCAGGGATTAAACCAGGGTCAGCCTTGTGCAAGGCAAGTTCATGAACTGCTGCAATTACTCTGGCCTGGTATTTTTTCTTAATGTGACTTTAAATGGGACTGTTTTCATTCTCATCTAGCTTCTTGTTTTTGTACAGAAATGCAAATCTTTGTATATGGATTGAATAACTTGCCACATTAATATCCTGATTTAGTGGTTCCAATACTAAGTTTTATAAATTTTTAATATTTTCTATCCATATTATCATGTTATATGCAAACATAATAAATGGAATTCTGGGAGAGAGAAAGAGAATTAAAAAATAACAAATATAATCCAAAATTATGTCTGGAGTTTGGGTAGCAGTAATAACAATAATAATAGCAAGAGTTTCTTGTTTGTGTGAGATGTTAACAACAGTATGGAGCTCAGCCAACAATAATCCAAATGTAAAATTTTCACATACACCACAGCCTATTGCTAATGCACTTCCAAAAGTCAGCATAGCAAAATCACATTAATAGAAGTTAAGGTACAGCAGGCATTCAACAAATAAATACTTAAATGAATCAATGAATTAACTGGATCACTTAGTTGAAAAAAATCTCTATGGTTGTTCTTCATGTCTTAAACCTATTCTCAACCTTGATTTCATGATTTCTCATAAGCAAATTTTTTTCCTACAGATTATCAGCATTTCTATCTGAGCAAATGAAGTCTTGTAAGTCTCTTAGTATTGTATAGCCTTCATCTGTGACTTAACTTTGTATTCTCTTTGCCCCGAGATAAAAATGCTCTCAGACTTAACCCATCCATTCCAACCTGGACCCAAACTATCCCAAGTCTAAGAGCCATTCATCCACATACTGCATTTAATTTTTTTAATTTTTTTCTCTTTAAAACATTTTTATTGATGTATTGAGGTTTATAATCCAGTTATATTTTTATGCATACATCATTCCAGTGCTCCACCCATCATCAGAGAGTCCGCTTCCCTCCCAGTGTCCCAGGGGCCCCTACCAGCTACCCCCCATGTAAATTCAGTTTATAGAAAATGTCTCCAGTTCTGATGAACTTACCCTAGTCTTTTAGGCACCATGATTTACAAAATTACCTTTCAGTTGAATTCCAGGAATATACTGTTCTAGCACCAATCTAATCAATAGTGCCAGTTTCCCTCCACCAGTGTCTTCAGTTTCCATCCCAGCCCCAACCTGCCACCTTGACAGGACATTTTAAAATTTGTTTGTTATAGTTCGCATTTCATGCTTTCATTTATATTGTATCAGAGATATTGATAAACCACACCTCTACACCACCAACAAGTCCTTTCCTCTGTTACTTCCAACCATCTCTTCTTACTTTCCTCCTTGGTTTTGTTCTCTCCCTTTTCTATAATCTCGGGACCAGGGTAATTTAGGCGTCCACCCCCTGTGAATACTTTGAATTCCATTGGCCTGTTATTCTGTATACTAAAGATATGTGAGATCATCTGGAATTTATCTTTTTTTTAAAAAATTAATAGTTTATTTTTAATTAGTGAGTCAACGTGAGGGTACAGTTACAGATTTATACATTTTTGTGCTCATGTTTCTCCCTTACAAAGTTTGATAACCCATCCCTTTACCAGTGTCCATTCTCCACCACCAGTAAACCCAACATCCCTCCCCCCCTCCCCAGTCCCGTCACCCCCCACCCCACACTGCCACTATGGCAGGGTATTCCCTTTTGTTCTCTCTCTCTGATTAGGTGTTGTGGTTTGCAATAAAGGTGTTGAGTGGCCATTGTGTTCAGTCTCTAGTCTATATTCGGCCCGCATCATCTTTCCCCCACATGACCTCCAACCACATTTTACTTGGTGTTCCCTTCTCTGAGTTGCCCAGAATGAGAGACCAGCCTCCAAGCCATGGAGACAACCTCCTGGTACTTATTTCTACTATTCTTGGGTGTTAGTCTTATAGTCTATTATTCTATATTCCACAGATGAGTGCAATCTTTCTATGTCTGTCCCTCTCTTTCTGACTCATTTCACTTAGCATAATACTTTCCATGCTGATCCACTTATATGCAAACGTCATGACCTCATTCTTTCTAACAGCTGCATAGTATTCCATTGTATAGATGTACCAGAGTTTCTTCAACCAGTCATCTGTTCTAGGGCACTCGTTTTTTTTCCAGATTCTGGCTATTGTAAACAGTGCTGCGATGAACATATAAGTGCAGATGTCATTTTGACTATACTTTTTTGGCTTTTCTGGGATATATTCCCAGCAGTGGTATTGCTGGGTCAAATGGGAGCTCAACCTCTAGTTTTTGAGAATTGTCCATATTATTTTCCAAAAGGGCGGAACTAGCCGGCATTCCCACCAGCAGTGTAGAAGGGTCCCTTTCTCCCCACATCCTCTCCAACAGCGGTTGCTTTTGTTCTTTTGGATGTGTGCTAGCCTCTGTGGTGTGAGGTGGTATCTCATGGTTGTTTTGATCTGCATCTCTCTGATGATTAGTGATGTAGAGCACTTTTTCATGGGCCTTTTGGCCATTCATATCTCTTCCTTGGTAAAGTTTCTGTTCATTTTTCGCCCAATTTTTTGATGGGGTTGGATGTTTTCTTCTTGTAGAGTTCAACCAGTGCTTTATATACCATTGATATCAACCCCTTATCTGATGGGTATTGTGTAAATATCCTTTCCCATTCTGTACACTATTACACAGATACAGTATTCTGGTCACTGTATCTTTTGCAGTGCAGAAGCTTTTTAGTTTAATGTAGTCCCATTTGTTGATCTCTGTTTTTACTAGATTGCTTAGTTCCATGTCATCTTTGAAGATACCTTTATCTTCAATATCATGGAGGGTTTTGCCTACCTTGTCTTCAATGTACCTTATGGTTTGTGGTCTGATGTTGAGGTCTTTAATCCATTTTGATCTGACTTTTGTGCATGGTGTCAGGTCGAGTTCTAAGCCCATTTTTTTGCACGTGGTTGTCCAGTTGTGCCAGCACCATTTGTTAAAGAGACTTTCCTTGCTCCACTTCACATCTCTTGCTCCCTTATCAAAGATTAGATGATCATACATTTGGGGTTGTGTGTGGGGATATTCCATTCTGCCTTTGTTCCAGTACCATGCTGTTTTAATTGTTACCACTTTGTAGTAGAGTTTAAGGTTGGGGAGGGTGATGCCTCCCATCATCTTTTTCCCAAGAATTGTTTTAGCTATCCGTGGGCGTTTATTGTTCCATATAAATTTCAGGATTGCTTGCTCCGTTTCTTTGAAGAATGCCATGGGTATCCCTATAGGGATCGCGTTAAATCTGTATAATGCTTTTGGGAGTATTGCCATTTTGACAATGTTTATTCTCCCTATCCATGAGCAGGGGATATGTTTCCATTTCCTCATGTCCTCTTTTATTTCATGGAGTAGCATTTTATAGTTTTCTTTGTAGAGGTCCTTTACTTCTTTAGTTAAGCTGATTCCAAGGTATTTGATTTTCTGGGGCACAATTGTGAACGGGATTGCTTTTTTCATGTCCCTTTCCTCTGTCTCATTGTTTGCATATAGGAAGGCCATGGATTTTGGGGTATTGATTTTATAGCCTGCGATTTTACTGTATAGGTCAATTGTTTCTAAGAGTTTCTTACTAGAGCTTTTAGGTTTCTCTAGATAGTATCATATCGTCTGCGAATAGTGAGAGCTTGATTTCTTCCTTTCTGATCTGAATCCCTTTAATATCTTTTACTTGCCTGATGGCTATTACTAATACTTCCAGTACTATATTAAAGAGAAGTGGTGAGAGTGGACATCCTTGTCTTGTCCCCGATCTTAGAGGAAAAGCCCTTAGTTTTTCTCCATTGATGATACTGCTTGCCATAGGTTCATGGTAGATGGCTTTGACTATCTTCAGAAAAGTTCCTCCAAAACCCATTTTGGTGAGAGTTTTTATCATGGATGGGTGTTGGATCTTGTCAAATGCTTTCTCTGCATCTATTGATATGATCATATGGTTTTTATCCTTACTTTTGTTGATGTGATGGATTATGTAGATTGATTTCCGAATGTTAAACCATCCTTGCATCCCCGGGATGAATCCCACTTGGTCATGGTGTATGATCTTTTTGATGAGTTGTTGGATTCTATTTGCTAGTATTTTGTTGAGGATCTTCGAATCAGTGTTCATCAAGGATATTGGTCTATAGTTTTCTTTGTTAGTGGTGTCTTTGTTTGCTTTTGGTATTAGGGAGATATGTGCCTCGTAGAAACTGTTTGGAAGGGTTCCTGTCTTTTCGATTTCCTGGAAAAGCTTGAGGAGAACTGGCAACAAGTCTTCTTTAAATGTTTGGAAGAATTCGCCAGTGAATCCGTCACATACTGCATTTTAAAAAAATATCTTCCTCCGCAGAATTTCTACATTCTACCTTCAGTGTATGTGTGTATATAAAATTAATTATATGAGCCAATGTAATTTCATATGCATTTTGATCCATAAGTCATTTAGAAAGAAATGTTAGAGTCAGGGATGGTTGGGACAGATGAATTACAAAAGGACACAAGAGGAAAATAGGGTATAGTCTATATGTTCCCTACTCTGTGATGATTTCATGAATGTACATTTATGAATATTAACAGTTGGCACACTTTATGCAGGTTTGATTTTTATGCTAATTGTAGAATCATAAAGTCATTCAAAATGGCTGTGATGAGATATTTTGGCTGACAATTTAGTTATTTATGATTTTATATAATGATTATAAAATAATGTTTATATTGTTTCATATATTTTACATATCATTTCATATATAAACAGATATATTATTTTATATATAATAATCATATCATTTTAAATATTTTTTAAGTTTTAGGCCATAAATTCTAATTTTAAATACTAGATAAGCACTAGAGAAAAGGTATGTATGCTGTCTAATAGTAAATGTTTTGAGGCTATTTTATCATATTGATATGCTAAGAATTAACAAAGTTTAAATTTCTTACTTCAATGGTATCTTGGTAACCATCAGAGTTATTGCACTTTTTAAAACATTGGCAGCTCATATCACTGCCAAAAGCTAGTGGTATGTCCATTACATATCATAGAGTCATATCTTCATCCTTTACAGTCTTCTCTAATGGAGCAACGCAGACCCTTTAACAATTTTCCGTTACTACTATCACCTCTAATACTCTCTCATCAGAGGATGGTGACATGACTTGTGTGACTAAATTGTAATGAATTACTTTTATTTTTTCAAGATCTGCCTCCTTTCATAGATTTCTCATTGACCAGTAGTTGTGGCATCAAATTTTCTCATTAAAATTCAATTTCCTTGCTTCCTGTCTACATCTATTCCCTATACACTAGCCATTGGTCTCTTCTATTGCTGACTGAGAGCTCTTTCAACTTTTTCTCTTTTTTTTCTTGTCTTTATCTATTCTGCTAGTTACAGTCCTCCTTCATTCAACACTATATCAGCTTCACCATTTCATTGTTCTTCATCAGACTCTTCTATCATGTTCAATCTGGCATGGCTATTAATTTAATATTTTTCATGTTCTAAAAATCTTATCCACCTAAACCATTAATAATTATTATTATTATATCATTTGCAACTGTTTTGTCAAACAAAAATTCCACTTCTTCATTTTTAATCTTTCTTAGATATCTCATATATTACAAGATAATTCTAAGTTATATGCAATACAAGTTTTTAAGGAGCTTCATAATTATAGGCTGAAGATGCTCTGGGAAGTGGTTCTATCACTGAACTAGAGATACTATCTGGAATCAGTGACTAAATTTACTTAGGTTCTGTTTCTTCATATTTCAAATGACATTGCAAATTTAAATAATGAAAGTAAAATATTTCACAAGACATAAAGTGCTTTATAAATGCATGTTATTAAAAAAGGTAAGATGCATTTTATAGTAGTGCAGGTGTGTTTCTTTGGACTATAAAAAATTAAGTAAAAAATTCCAGTCTTGGTCTAAAAGATACTAAACTTTTCTGAAAACCTCAAAGTGGTTTCCTATAAAACTAGAGACCAAAAAAAAAAAAAAAAAAAGAGGAAAGCCTTTAAATACTAGTGCTTTATGTAGGATATGATGCCGAGAAGATATAAAACACAGGCTCCCTTCTATATGGAGAAGTGGATAAAATTGAGGTACTAATCAAAATGTTTGAAGACTGTCATCCTTCTCAGAATAATGCCATGCTTAAGAGCCATGTGCTCAACATCTGCAAGCCAAAAGCAAATGAAAAAATCTATTAGCTTGTACCAGAAATGTGAACGCTCAGCGGAAACTTGGACTATTGTGGGGGGTATAATTCAAAGTAATATCAAGATGGAAATGATGAGTGAGGAGAAAAGGTAAAAATTATTACATAAACACAATTTATTTTGGAAAAGTGTATAAGTACATGCAAGGCAGCAGAATTTAAACTTTCTCTTGGTAATTGAAGAGCAGAGTCAGCAGAGGGTTTCAGAAGAAAATCAGAAACCTAACTAAACCAAACCAGCTTTATCTGTGAAAATCTTCCTGATTTCCCCCAGGCCAACTTGGTGCTTTATTTTTTATGTTTCCATTGTCTCTTGTACTTATGCATTGTAACTAGTATCACAAAGTCTGAGATGGTTATACATCTCTGTATGTGCCAGTTTCACTTAAACTATCCTTATTGAAAATCAGAAGCCTTTTATTTTTCCTTTGTGTCCCCAGTGCCAAGCATATTTTCTGACACATGGCAATCAATAACTCTTATGAAATGATGTAGGGATGTTGGGGACTGCTCAGGACCCTGAACAAAAGAGGACCCCGAAACCTTTACCCTGGACAAACCGGAAAATTCCATTACCAGCTTTGCATAACCTGAGGCACAGGTGCCCTTGTGACAAAGGAAATAGCTAACTCAAGAAGTAAAAGTAGCCCGGGGCAGTTAACTAAGAGACCCCAAAAAGCCCGTAAAGTAGAGTGCCTTCCTCTACACGAAAAGCCTTGTGCATTCCTCCTGACAGATGCTCCTGCCAGATAAACCCTTGCCTTCCTCTCCCCACTATTTCTCAACCTACTCTTGGAGAATGTTGTAAGCCCACCAAAGTACGCCCCGAATCTTTCCTTATTTGGTCTGAGAAGACACTTCCCTGATGATTGACAACTTATGTACCAACCCCCTGCTAAGAAAAGTATAAAACCAGCATGGCTGTTAATAAACTTGCTCTTAATCGGCACGTTTCGTCTTGAGCCCCTGTTTACTAACCTCGCTAGTTTTATTTCAGATCGGGACCGCTCATAGAATCCACCCTATTAGGAGCGCTTTCCACTGTTGTCTCTCCGCGGGCCGGAGAGATCTCCGGGGGAACGCGCATAGGACCTATATTTTAGCCAGTAATACGTTTAATGATGAATCTCAGTTCCTTCTCAGGCCAGCATATAAAAATACCTTTTAATTTACTTAAGTATTGATGAATGAATTATGGCAACAACCTCATTTTATTAAAATCAAAGTCATATATTGCTATTCTAGACATAGTTTTAGGGGCCTATTATTTAGGGATTAATAATCTGGACAAGATCACTCACATGATTAATTTTTGATGACAGTGAAAGCACGATTTTTGATTGTGAAAGCACAATCACAGTCAGCTCCCATGCATTACAGTGTGGTCAGAGAAGTTTTGGCATCTAAGATTTGTACATACTACATAGCACCACATAGGTGTTGTCATCACATCAAGTAAATGTGAGTAATTATGGAATGTAATGTGTATGAGTTATACAACAGTACTAATATCAGCCTGTTGATAAAATCACTCTTCTTTCTGGCCATAAATATATCTTTATTTCCTCAGCATTTCAGAAATGTGGGCCTTTGTTTAAATAACAAAGGTCCAATGTCCTTGGAATTCTCCATGGATTGAAACTACATTTCAATGACTATAAACAATATCTTACTCACGTCTTATAAATTTCCATCATAAAATGCTAGTGCTATGGATTGTTTATGAATAATACTAGTAAGCATGGCAGTCTCAGAAAACTGAATCTGAGAAATATGGGAATAAGCTGAGTGACACAAATTCTTTAAATCCAAGAACCTCTAATAATTTAATGAATTCATCTACAAAAGATCACTGTGTCACTGTATCACTGTCATCCCGTTGTTCCCGTTGATTTACTCAAGCGGGCACCAGTAACGTCTCTATTCCTCTCAGCCCTGAGATTTTAGCAGCCTCTCCTTACTTGTCTTTCCCAATAATTGGAGACTCTTTCAGGGTCAGAGAAATGAGACCTATCATAATTGTTTTTGGCATATTGAATATGCCATGCGTCGTGTATAGTATAGAGACTATAAAACCAAGCTCCCAGAAAAGAGCCACACAGTCTCTTGCCCCTGCGCCAGGCTGTCTTCACCGAAGTCCCTCGGAGGGGGTGGGTTGAGTTTCCCTCTCTGCCCCAAGAAGAGCCCTGGCAGTTGAAAACCTCCGGAACCCAGCCACAGTCATGCTCAAGGCCACTCTCCACACGTTTGGATGAGCCTCATGCATGAAGGAACTGGCAGAGAAAGCCAGGTGTGCAGGACCCAGGGCTGAGATCTCCAAGGTTGCTCAGATTGGGACTGGACCTCTTCCACCCAGATTCCCTATTTTCCGGTAGCTAGGTGGTCACACCCAGAAAGTGCCATCAATGGCCAATATCCAGAGACTATAAAACCAAGCTCTCAGAAGCGTGTGGCTGCATCTGATAGCCTAGTTCTCCCTCTTGGAGAACCTGGCAAGCTACTGAGAGTTTCCTGCCCACACGGGAGAACCTGGCAAGTTCTCCGTGGCGTATTCATATGCCAAATACAGTAATAATGATGGGTCTCATTCCCCTGATGAAGGACGAGTAAAGAGAGGCTACTGAAATCTCAGGACAATGATGAGTGGAGACGTTACTGGGGCCGCTTGAGCAAATCATTGATCAATGGGATGACAGTATATACATACCTCTTGGAAAGCCGGGCAAGCTACTGAGAGTATCCTGCCCACACGGGCAGAGCCTGGCAAGCTCTGCCAGGCTGTACAAAAGATAGTACATTAAAATGTTTCTCAAATTAATTTTACCCCCACCACTTTTCAAGTAATATTTTGCAAGACCAGATTAAGATTCTGAGATGGATCATCATCAAAAATGCTGCCTTATAGCACAGCGTATATCCCTATTTTCTAGGTCTCTATCGCCTGATCAGAAGTTTTGAGGATGAGACCAATAGCCACTATCTTAGATTTTTATTTGTTTTAGGATTACACCCTGTGGGTCCAGAAACTATCCCTGCTTCTGTGCTCTGAAGTTGCTTCCAGAGGTGCTGGGGTAATCATGAGGCGCCAAGGATAGAAACGCAGGCCTTGTCTCTCATATTATCTGATTCCCCAATATTTTGAACAAACTTCTACAGGGAATTTTGATGTGATTCGAATCAGCACCAGTATATACACACACATATGAAAACAAATCACACTTTAGTCTAATTCATATTGCTCACTACTTCTATTCTCAAAGATTAAATTTCTATGGTTCATCTTTCAGACACCTAAAATCCTATTTTGTCTATAAGAAGTGTGCAAAATAGAAAGACAGCTTGCTTTTTAATTTTTAGTTTACTATTTTATAGGTTTCAGCTTTTCTTACTCTATTGTGGCTTCTCTCCTCTCTCCCCTCTCCTGTCCTCTCTCTTTCTCTCTGTCTCTCTGTTGCTCTCTGTCTCTGTCTGTCTGTCTGTCTCTCTGTCAGTCTGTCTGTCTGTCTCTCTTCTTCCTCCCTCCCTTCCTTCCTCCCTCCCTCCCCCACTAGTCTCTCTCTGACTCTAGAATTTCAAAATGTAAGCCACTAGGATTAAAGTACAGGGAAGATGTGCAAATAAACACCTGGAGCTTTTTCCTCCCTAGAGACATCAACAGAATCACAGAAGATTAAAATTGAAAGGAGTGCCTAGAGAGGTTAAGTTATTTACTTGTAGTCAAAAAGCACATTAGTAACAATACTTAAATTCAACTCTGACTCTTATTCTGGTATTCTTTCTTCTACTCTAATTAACACAGCATCTACAAATCTAATCTGAAAGCCGAAAATTCACACAGGTATGAGTTACTTCCTTAGGCTGGCAGTCTTTATATTCTCAAATTAGTAATAGTAATAATGAGGGTAGAGAGGATTTATATTTGATTTTTTAAATATCTTTAAAAACTATCACCTGAAAATGAAATAAAGATTCCAAATTACTGTTCAGATAAAACAGATTTTTCATCCCTTCTTACCAAGACTGACTCAGCATCTATAACATTATCATCATCATTTATTTGGACTACAACAATTTCCCTAAAATCAACCATTGTCCCTTCAAATCAATTCCCACCCTACAGAAAAAGTGATTTTTCAACAATGGAAAATCAATTAAGCTAGTTCCCTTCTTCAAACCTTCTGATCATTCTCTATTACTTTTCTGGTTCATAATAATGTCCTTGTAACATACTACTACTACCTATTCAATTTGACTTCTGGGTAAATCTCCCCTTGAAATCCAGGTTTTGGCCATATTGTAGCACTGTGGCACTGTCGTCCCTTTGTTCATCCATTTGCTCGATTGGGCAACAGTAACTTCTCCATTGTGAGACTTTTTTCTTTTTGGGTTACACCTGGTGATGCACAGGGATTACTCCTGGCTTATGCACTCAGGAATTACCCCCAGCGGTGCTCAGGGGACCATATGGGATGCTGGGAATTGAACCTGGGTTGGCTGTGTGCAAGGCAAACACTCTACCTGCTGTGCTACTGTTCCAGCCCTCCATTGTGAAGACTTGTTACTGTTTTTGGCATATCAATTATTCCAGGGGTAGTTTACCAGACTCTGCCATGTGGGCAGGATACTCTAGGTAGCTTGCCAGGCTCTCTGACAGGGAGGGAGGAATCAAACCCAGGTTGGCTGCATGCAAGGCAAATGCCCTACCTGCTGTGCTATTGTTTCAGTCCACATTGACATTCAAAAATTTAATTGTACTATACAATTTATTTGATTAATATTTTACAATATGGTTTTCCCCTGCATAGAATATTTCTTAAATTCAACCCAGCTCAACCACTAAATCAGTGTTTAGAATTCAAGCTAAAAATTTTTTCTGAGCTATCTTCTCAGCCATCATTGAGTCAGTTGGTTCTACTACTCTGTCTTTTATTTGTTTACTTATATGATTCTCCTGGACCCAAGTACTATGAGGGTAGACAACTTATTTGTAATAAAAACCTCAGTCTGCCTTAACACACAATGGTGATTCAGTAAATACTTACATACAATGGAAACAAAAGGTGAAAGAGAAGGAAGAAAAGCAAGGTAGAAAGAAGGAAGGCAGAGGAGAGAGGAAGGTAAAAGAAAGCAAAGAGAAGTCAAGGAAAAATAAAAACTCCTATGTTCCCTAACACAACAACCTTAATATAATGTGTTATTCTTTTAAGCTGTTCATTTAGGAGTCTTATTTTTTTTCTTTTTTTTGTCTTATTAATGTCTATTAATTTAATTATTTAAGACACAGTTCAAGGTTTCAAATATTGATGTGGATAACACAAATATAAAATGATGCAAGAAATCTAATTCTATGGAATATATCATAAACCCTATGTTAAATTACTTAATAAGCAAAATTTACAAAAACAATGTTGAACAATAGGTCACTGTAGGTGGATATTCTTTTAAAAAACCCTGCTGATACAAAGCCCTGAGACCCTGCAAACCATTGTTATTTAAAACTTACATGAAAGTAATAATACCCATAACTTAGATTCAACTCTCATTTTGGCAACAACAACCAAAAAAATCACTCCATAGTTTTGATTATAAATTGCTATTCTTACAAAGAGAGGTCTGGGACCCTGTATATGTCAATAGGCAACAGGCAGGACTTTAATTTTGAAAGTCTCAGGCTAGACATCTAACACCACACACTGTAAAAGTACATATAGCTCAATTTATCTGTCTTGGAATGAAAGTGAGTCAGCAGCATCCTGCTGGGATTTGTACCTGAAAATTACAGGAAGCTCAAACAAAGTTCTTCAGGCACACAGGAAAAATAAGTTGAGAAAGATATTATTTTTGAATAGGCCATAGGCTGAGTTAATAATATAAAAGTGCCACAATCACTGAGAAAATAAAAACAAATATACATATATTTTCATCTTAGATCTCAGTTATTTCTTTGTGCCTGGGAATTTTTTCTCTTAGCTATCCTTCATCAGTTCACAAGGGGAAAAAAAAAAACTTAAAAAGGCTTTTTTATGACCCAACTCAGAATCACAGATTCTTATAACTGGAAGCACTATCAGAAATAATTTATTCCAAATTCACATTTTATAAGTTATAGAAACTGGAGCCAAGAAACAGTAAATAACCTAAGCAGGTTCACACTGAGATACTGGAACAGTGAAGATTAGAACCGTAATCCCCAACTCAGAAGCTAGATTTCCGAACACCAGATAGTACTCTAGTGAGCTACCATCTTTTTCATTTAGCATACTTTTTCAGAGCACATGAATCACATTCTATGTGAGCCTGTAGACATCTAAAACCCCCAGATGGTTTCATATCAAGTTCCTCCAAGGCAAATCACCCGCATACTGAATTTGCACAGTAGACTATTTTTACTCTAAATGAAGAACTTTATTTATATCTATGTTATAATTTATCTTCATTCTTTCAGATCATTGTTTCCACTTTTTTTTTTAGATCAATTGCAAATTTGGATCAGCATTCTTGGTGTGAATTTCTCCTCTCAGATCTGAATTACCAGTGAATCGGAAGAGAATGGTTTCTATACCTCTCTTCAGGCTACAAAGAAGACACTGAAAGAAGGCAGAATCGCAGCAAGCCAGTTGCCAGGTGTTTGATGCATAAATCAAAACCTATTGCATATGATTATTCAGTATACAGTGAAGTCATCTAAAAATCTTTTCATTCAATGCACATTTTTCCTAGCCGGATTTTAGTTCTAAAATAATCATAATTGCATTGGTGACATAAAAAGTCAACTAGAATAAGAGTTTTGAAAATAGAATATTGCATTTCAATATTTTTTGTCTTTGCATTGACAAAGAACTTTCAATGTACTTTATTTAGGTTTGGGGCCCACACCAGATGTGGCTATTCCTGGCTCTGTGCCCAGGAGTGGTTTCTGGTTGTGCCCCAGGACCCATATATGACCATGGATTCAAACCAGTGTGGTGTGATGCAAGCCAAATTATTTAATCCCTGTACT
The DNA here is from genome assembly GCF_027595985.1 of Sorex araneus. NCBI lineage: Eukaryota > Metazoa > Chordata > Mammalia > Eulipotyphla > Soricidae > Sorex > Sorex araneus. The sequence goes on from NC_073306.1 coordinate 107,281,914, forward strand.
ATCGCTCCAACCACCACTATATTTCATCTGCAACTTATTGAAAGCAAATAATTTAAGGATTATTTTTGTTTTATAGATAAAGAAACTAAATTTCAAACAGGTAAACTTACTTAATCATGCTCACCAAGATAATTAATGGTGAGGCAGAGTATTTACAAATACTTCCACAATAGTTTTTACACAATCTATCCTTTGGCTAGAAAAGATCACTGTTAAATATATTTTAATTGAAATAAACTTTAGGGAACTGTACAACAGATATTTAAGTGCATGAGAAACTTAATTTCTGAACAAAATAAACAGGAAAAGAAATCTTTTAGAAGTTTCATGTGTATTCTCAAGGTAACCTAGAGAAATCTTCAAACCCTATTTCAAATGTTTAACAAAAATGTGTACATGCACACAGATACATACATATACACACATATATACACATGTGTATATATATGTGTACAGATAGATAGATAGATAAATAGATAGATAGATAGATAGATAGATAGATAGATAGATAGATAGATAGATAGATAGATAGATAGATAGATATACACACCATTTGGGGAGGTTTTTATTTTGAATACCTAATGTATCCCAGCTATCCTCTTGTCCCAATGAGAATGCCTTCATAGTTACAAAAAAAGGGTACTTTTCAGACCAAAATGTTATTAAGGAAGCAATGTCTCAAACATCAACAGCAGGTTAGATTGTTCCTCCAGTATATCTATATTGGCAGGGTTTAGGGGAATTTTTTTGGAGCAGGGCTATACCCAGCGGTGCTCAGGGCTTTGTCTTGACTCTGTGCTCAAGAATCACTCCTGGCTGAGGGCAAGGAGTCATACAGGCTGCAGCAATCAAATCCTGATTGGCAGCATGCAAGGTAAATGCTTTCCAGTGCTCTACCCATGGAACTTTGCTCTGGACCCCAAATCTGTTGTTTTAATGGATACATTTTATTAAGATGTCTTCTTGCTATGTATCTAGTTTTCAGGTAGAGACTATGAAAGTTGCAAATACTGGAGCAGAGAGACATTACAGTGTGTGTGGCACTTGGCCTGCACACTTTTGACCCAAGATCGAACCCCAGCATCACATATGGGCCCTGAGCAAGCCTTAAGCCCAGACAAATATGGCCCCCAAAACCAACAAAAAATTTCAAGGACTATAAGTTATCAATATTTTCTACCCTCTAAAAATCTAAAGATCAATTTCTGAATCTCCTATTATGCACATGGATCCCATGCTCAGGTAATCAACTAAATTCATAATCAGACTTGAAGAGTCAGCTTCCACAGACCTATAACAAAAACTATAACAAAAAATCTCTCACATACACATTCATTAGCCAGATATAACATCTCGTGTCTCCTCTTTGCACTGATTGTGTTTGAATATTGTAAGTCAGTGATTCCCGATGTTTTTCTGAAAACATTGACCTGTTGCCTTCTCACCTTGTTTCCTTCCTGTGACCTCCCTGCAGCCATCCCACAAGTTGGTCCCCTAGTATTATCCTTTACCTAATTTTTATCTGTAGCTCTTCGGAATAACATGGAGGTCCATAGAAAAACATATGGTCTCCAGTTGAAAACACTGTCATAAGTAACACAGTGCTTCAAAGTTGAATATTTTAGAGCTTATGGAACACTTTCACAGATATCATTGTGATCCTGATGGTACTTAAAATAAATAGTACAGACACCAATATTTCCATTTTTAGATGATAAAAATGAAACCCTGCAAATTAAATAATATTCTCAATATTACAGAACAACTGTGTATATGAGAAGGGTTTCAGGTTAACACACTTTTGCCTAATATAATGGTGGAACACAAGTAAATCAAAGATGTGACTTTAAAAATAAAATGAAACAGATAACATTAGCCACCATTTTCAAATATATGGTAACACTTCCTTATCGGGGCAGGGTTGGGGATATAGACATTCCTCTTGATGTCTAAAAATAAAGCATGCAAATTCTCCTAGAGACATTGTGACAATCTTTTAAAATCTTTTCACTCCAGACCATAGTTTAAGCCAGTAAACACTTTAAACTGTGCTTCTCATACACTGAAAAGAGCTTCTATTTCTGCTATAAAAGGGAAATCAAAAGATGAAACTTGGGTAGATTAAGTTAGTCTATTTATAAAGGAGATAAATCAAATCTATTCAAAGAAAGAGGAGAATAACCCTGTGCAATAGTGAGTGGTCTGATGGCAGGGAAAGATGTGAATTCTAAGGCCACAAACACTGCAATGAGGAAATAGCTGAGCTTCCTCTGACACAACAGCCAAGTGTCAGAGCTATAAAAACCTAGAAGAATGAAGAAAAATGGCAAAGCACATTATGACTCTGAATAATATCTTGATAGAAAATGGAGGGCTCAGCAGTTTCCTGAACATCAAAAATTATGCCCCAGATGATATGGGCTGAGCTGTACCTTCTCTGAGAAGAAACTACTGCCAACTTAAATGTAGAACAATAGAAATGAGATCTGAATAGCTTCAACTCACATAAAAACATCCTCACAAGATGTTCTACTAGAGCACAAGTTCTCCAAGAGCGGTGCCTGGGCCAGCACATCAGTCACCTGGGAAGTTGTTTAGAAGTGTACATTATTAGGCCTTATCCAAACTTACCAAATCAGTAATCCGCATTTTTAAGAAGCTCTCAAGGGGATTCTGACTGTTGGCCCATGAAAAAATGGGCTTGTTACCATTCTTATACACATCACAAGAATCTTGGCAGTGCTTTCAGTTGAAGAATGTGAGCATTTCATGAGGAATAGTGTGTTTCCATCTGCTATGTGTCCTGGAAATGATATAGCTTTAACACATCTTCACCATGCTTTAGATTCTATAAACTGCAGTCCTATTTAACCTGCTTTTTCTGAAAGTCTGAGAAGTACAACAGAACAAGGATGATATCATTGATCATTTAATTATGGCCAATATGCAATTAATTAAATGTAATTCTTTTCTCAATCATTTAACTTTTTGAGTAGTGGTTATAACATTTTATCACATATCGGATTCTCTTGGAGAGTCTTGTTAGAAGATTCCTAAGTCCTATCTCTAGAGTTTCTGATTCAGTTAGTTCAGAGAGGGTCTAGGTCATTTTCCCTTGTGACAACTTTCTAATAATCGATTCTATTGATAATTGAACAATTTTTTTTTAAAAAAAACTACTAGTGGTTTTGCTGAAAAATATTAACTAGTGAATCTCAAGGAAGGAAAAACTATGAAAGATTTGTAGCTCTTGCTAGTGTGCTGATGTAAGTACTCACCACTGTTTATTGAGCTACCAGCATGATGTCACTAAGCTCGGAATTAGGGTTAGATGTGCAAAATACACTTTTAACAGCCAGGTCCAATACATACTGTGGCTTTCTCAGAGTTCCCTGACCTTGATAAAATTCTCTTCCCAGACAAGTCCTCCCTATGCTACTAAAATTATATTATCTCTGAAGGAAGAAATGATCCAGGTCCAAAAGATGTTTCACGTTATTTCTGCTTCATTTCTTGTTGAGTCACTGACAGTAGACAGAGAGTGGGGAAAAATCGTGTTTCTCTCAACAAAACATAGCTAATTTTCCCAGCAGGAAATGCAACATTCTGGTACCCAATACTGAGCTTTGTTTTGGAATGAGCATAGCAGCACACTTTTTAAGTAGAAAAGGCAATTGGAGGCCGCCCTAAAAGCCTCCATCCCTCTTGGAGAACCTAGTAAGCTACCAAGAATAGCCCACCCGCATGGCAGAGCCTGGCAAGCTACCCATGGTGTATTCAATATGCCAAAAACAGTAACAACAATGGGCCTCATTTGCCTGACACCAAAAGAATCCCCAATACAGCAGTGTTAAGAAGGATGAGCAAGAAAGAAAGAAAGAAAGAAAGAAAGAAAGAAAGAAAGAAAGAAAGAAAGAAAGAAAGAAAGAAAGAAAGAAAGAAAGAAAGAAAGGAAGGAAGGAAGGAAGGAAGGAAGGAAGGAAGGAAGGAAGGAAGGAAGGAAGGAAGGAAGGAAGGAAGGAAGGAAGAAGAAGAAGAAAGAAAGAAAGAAAGAAAGAAAGAAAGAAAGAAAGAAAGAAAGAAAGAAAGAAAGAAAGAAAGAAAGAAAGAAAGAAAGAAAGAAAGAAAGAAAGAAAGAAAAAGAAAGAAAGAAAGAAAAAGAAAGAGAAAATGATATATATAGAAAGGAATAGAGAAAAAACTCATTGAGTAAAACACTCAGGATACTTACTTAAATTCAGAAAAAGAGAAGTCAAGGGAGAGGACCATATTCTACTTTCCTTACTTGTTGAGCCTTTACTACAGATATATTTTTCAATAAATTGTTCACTTTGTAAACTGGCATCCTCCCCACTCCCCATTGATTTTAAAATTAAATGTATATTTTCTCAACAGATCAGTCTTCCAATGTGGTCAGAAATCCTGATCAGAATCCTAACATATGGCAATAATGAGCCACAAAAAAATTTTTTTTTAATTGTAATTGTGAAGGTTAAGCATTTCCCAGGTCTTTCTGCCCCAAACCCAGGTTTCTCTAATCAACATACAGAGAAAACATCATGAAATTAGCAGCTAACCAGGTGATTTCTTCACATCTATTTCTCAAAATGAGTCGCAGAAAAATATCATTGCTTAATTTATAATATTATCTCAAATTGTTAAAATTACCCTTAAGAAGAATTTGGTGAAATAACTCTGTTACTTTCTTTTGTAGGATTATTTTTACTTGCTTATAAAATATTGAGAATCATGAATAGTTAGTTTAACCACATTAGCAACTAGCACGGAAAAGGGAAAATAGCTGATCTATGTAGGGAGAAAGCCAATTTTGGGTGTAGATCGCCAATACTAGACTTTCCAAACACTGAGTCAGGAATTTTATCAAGCTGACATTATCCAGCAGTGACTATCCCTATAGGATGAGCTTAACCCATATAGAATTCACTTGGAGTCATCCAGCTCAGTTCTGTAATTCCACACTTGAAAAGTCTCTCTTAGTGTGTTGGACCACAGCCAAAACAAAATTAAAGCATTTCCTATTCAATTTTGCCAACTGCAGGAACTCATTCACTTAAAGCTTGATGACAATGAGTTGATTCAATTGCCATTAAAAAAGAAGCTGTCTTATAAAATGTGTTTCCTGTCAATACCCACACTGCACTTCCATCCTCTTTCTCTTGCTGGCTCACTCTCCTCCACCTCCCACCCCCACCTCTACAATTCTCCCTCTCTCCTCCTCTTTTCCCCTACAGATTAGGGAAAGGTAAAAACCTAAGAATTAAGTTTTTCTGATGGCTCCACTGAGGCAAAATAATCAATGAATTTATATATACATACTATGAATATAACACTGTGTTCTTTGGGACATACACCATCAACAAGATATGCAAACTTGAAATTGCTTGAGTTATCACTCAAGCAGTGGACAGGGCACTTGTCTTACATGTGGCTGACTGACCCAGCAGGAATGATCCCCGAAAGCAGAGCACAAAGTAGGCCCTGAACCAACCTAGGTGTGGCGCAAAGATCAAAAGCCAAAAACAAAACAAAACAAAACATAACCATAAACAAGCAGAAACACAGTCCTTGAAACACTTTTATTTTGTCATGTTAGGTCTCATAGCTTCCTTCTTATTAATAAATTTTAAATCCACATGAATAATTTATTTTCCTATTTCAAACTCTAATAACAGTATAGGTCAAGACAAGATCTTCATTATTCTACCCCTTCATCATTTTTGTTGCACCACCAATTATAATATGTATTGAGAAGAAGCTATAGAACAAATAGGGCTTGTGTGATTTAATTTTATGTAGATTCTAGAAGAAACTTCAAACTTAAAGTCAATTTTAAGAGCTATAGATGTGTCTCAAGTGCCTGCCATGACCATGCTCAAGAACCTGAGCATGATCCCTGCTGTAAAATATCCCTGAAAGCACTGCCATGTGTGTTCCCTGTAGCCCCTAAGTATTGTGAGGCTCACATCACAGGGATGAGCATTTCAGGGAGAGACCCCAGGCCAACCAAGTATGGCTGGGTGTGCATCCCTGTTTTAAAAAGTCTCTTGCTTTACATAAATTAAAAGAATACAATAACAAAGTCAGAGACCATTAGTCAGAGCAAATGAAAGTTCACTTACAGAACATGCAGCAGAGTAGACACCATAGAGATTCATGTTTCTAAAATTCAGAACATACTAAGTTGATGCAAAATGATTTGTGTGTTAGCATTTTTTTCTTTCATCATTTTAGGTAAGGTAAATAGATGGAAAACAATAAAAACAAACAAATGGTAGCTCCCACACCCACAGAGTCAGGGACTGCTATAATTGTATCAATAAAAGATAGACCACATTCTAAGACACAAAACAAATAACCATATACTGATGACATTAAAAATCATAGCAAGTACCTTTTTTAGAACACAACATATGAAGATAGAAATAATCCATTAAAATTAATCTGGGGAAAAATTAGAAACTAAGCAACATACTATTAAGCAGATAGTATATAAAAGAAAATATCAAAAATATATAAGTATAAGCAAAGAACAAGAATGAAGATATAGGCTATGAGAATATGTAGAGCATAGCAAAAGCTGTACAAAGAGGAAAGTTCATAGCAATACAAATACTCAACAGAAAACCAGCAGAGGCTCAAATATATAATCTAAACTGTCTTAATAAACTATACAAAGAAATCCATGTAAATCCCACCAAAGTATAGAGAATGAAGGAATTATAAAAAATATATCAAAAATCAATAACCAAGAAATAAAAATTCAAAATATAAATGAAACCACAAGATATTTTATGAGAGAATAAACAATTGTGGCAAACTCTTAGCTAGATACAATAAGGAGTGAGAAAATTATAACATATTGGATCAGGAATCAAAGAAAATTTAATGTAAATGCTTCACAAATACAAAATATCATAAAAGATTACCATTAACAACTTGATGCCGCTAAGCTAAAAAATTGATGAATTTTTAGAATGTTACATCCTCTGTAGACTGAATCAGGAAGAAAAGAGAAAATCTGAATTGGCCAATCAGTATCAGAATCTGAAACAGTAATCATAAAAGTCCAGGTACAAATGGGTTTGATAATGAGTCCTTTCAAACATTCAAAGAGGATGTACTATTTTACTTCTTAAACTCTTTTAAAAAATTAAAAAATAGGTATTCCAGTTTTTATGAGGCAAAATTGCACTGATAACAAAAGTTGAGAGGCATAATTAAAAGTAAAATTCGCTTATCATTTAAATTTTATTGCATTTCGTTGGGAGCCACATCAGGCAGTTCTCAGGGATGACTCTTGATGACTCTTGACTCTCCATTCAGGGGTCACTCATGACAGTGCTTTTAGGACACCATGTAGGGTGAGTGAGACTGAACTTGCAGCAGATAGAGATCAAACACCCTGCCCACTGTACTATCTCTCCAGCCTCACATTACCTGGATTTAAAATATACTAAAAAGCCACAGTAATCAAGAACTGAAATCCAGTAATTATAGTACTAGAATAAGGGCAGTCTCTTGGACCAAAGGAAGAGAACTACAGACCAGAAGCAAAACTTCAAATATATGAACAGTTTGCTTAGAACAAAGTGGTAAAGAAAATTAAGTGGAAGAAGGAAAAATCTCTACAACAAAGGTCACAGGGAAAACTGGCTAGCTCCATGTAAAAAAAATGCAATTGAATAGCTACTTTATGCTATACTAAAAAATCAGTTCAAAATAAAGTAGAGTCAAAGCAGTTGTTAGGGAAGTATTTGTTATATCTACTGGATGAGTTTGAATCTCACTGCATAGGCCCCTGAAAACTGTGAGGCATATAAAACCCTGGAATCCCCCAAGCATTGCCTGGGTGACCCTGATATTTTCATTTTATTTTTTGACCCTGATATTTTCCAGCGTTGCTGAGTCCAACCAACTCAGCATCCTCAGACTCTAGCATTGAATCACCTAGAGATTCAATGGGCAAAGTATGGCTTAAATTAGCTCCCAGGAACCCCACTGCACTGTTTGTGAGCTTCCCCCCACAATGTATTAAAGACCTCAATGTTAAACCTGAACCCACAAAATATATTGAGATAAGCATTGGCAGAACTTTCATGACATTGATATCAGAAGTATCATCAATAATTTTTTCCCTTGGCACACACGCAAAAGTTAACAAGCATAAAAAGTAAAAGTAAACAAATAGGACTGCACCAAACTAAAAATCTGCACAATGGAGAAAAATTCTGTTCAAATTAAAACATCCTATAAAATGGGAGAAAACATTTTCCCACTATGCTTCTGACAAATAACTATATATAAAATATCTAAAGCGTTAAGAAAACTTAACAACAACAAAAGAAGAGTCTTCAATGCACTTAAAACTGTACTGCCATATGCCCCAGCAGTGTTTGAGTGAAGTAAGCCAGAAGAAGAAAGACAAACATAGGATGATCTCACTTGCATATGGTGTATACAATAACTGCATAAGGAAATGTATTGTAGTAAACAGGGAGGAATTGCCTAGATCACATTTGACCCGAGTGTAGAGAAGAGAAGAACAGAGAAGGAAAGAAATCAAGGGGGAAAGGAAGAAGGGAAAGGGGATTAATGAGCAATCTGCAGTCAGTGAGTCATTTTTACTGTATATATGGGATAATGGGTTAGCTATATATCCAAAACACAGATTCAAAAACACTGAAAAATTAAGACCTAAACTGAAACCATTGGAATTTTATCAAGGTGACAAAGGTTGGGGGTGGGACAGAATATGGCAACATCCTGGAGGGAAGTTGACTCTGATGATAGGATTGGTGTTGACACCTAACTTATCAATAACTTTGTAAATCATGATTCTTAAATAAAATTTTATTTAAAAAATAACAAAAAAAATTTAAATATGGGAAGAGGAGCTGAGTGGACACTTCCCCAAAGAAGACAAATGTTCAACTTGCATATGATGAGTGCTCATCATCACTAATTATTAGGGAAATGTAAGTCAAATGATGGTGAGATATCAACTCCTATTAGGCTGGAAACAATCAATGCTGACAAGAATGCAGCAAAAAATGAACTGTCATTCACTGTTAGTGGGGAATGTAATCTGCTTCAGCCTCTTTGGAAAACCATATGGAAATTTTTTAGAAAACTGAAATAAAGCTACCATCTGATGCAGTAATTCCAGTTTTGGGGATAAATCACAATAACACAAAATTGCAATTCAAAAAATGAGATATATTAACATCTCTCTTCATTGAAGCCCTATTATTATAGCCAAATTCTGAAACAATCCAAGAATCTAAGGGTAGATAAGTGATAAGAAAACAGTAGTATATACACACAACAGAATACTACTCAGGTATAAGATAAACTAATGCATTTCTTTACACCTTGGATGAAACAGGAGGATGTCATGTTAGTGAAGTGAATCATTGTCACTGTATCACTGTCATCCCGTTTCTCATCGATTTGCTCGAGTGGGCACCAGTAACGTCTCCACTTTTGAGACTTGTTGTTACTGTTTTTGGCATATTGAATGCGTCACGGGTAGCTTGCCAGGCTCTGCTGTGCAGGCAAGATACTCTCGGTAGCTTGCCAGGCTCTCTGAGACGAGTGAAGTGAATAAGAGGTACAAATAGTGACCGATCTGCTTCATGTGTGGAATAAAAAAAAATCAAGAGCATATACTCAGGCCAATGAAAACAAATTGAGTCTGCCAACAGTATTGAGACTGCAGGTAGGTGGTTTTGGGGTTAGTGAGAAGGGAGAGGCAGAGGAGAAGAACCTAGGGATTGAGAGAATGATAGGTGTAATGCAGTAACACTTTATGCAAAAATATAAATGTATTAAGAGTATTGTAATGATGTCTCAATGAAATATAATTTTTTGTTTAGAACCTACAACATAGTAATTATTATTAGAAGTGCATTTTCTTAAACCAATATAACCCTTTGTCTTTTAGAATCTAATTCTTTGAGAAAACTATGAATCCTTGGATGTTTAAAAGATTTAATGTGTATGAGAGTGCTCAGAACCAGTAACAACAAGTCCCACAATAGAGACGTTACTGGTGCCTGCTCGAGCAAATAGATGAGCAATGGGATGACAGTGACAGTGAGAGTGCTCATAGATAAGAAGAAAATGTTTAGAGAGCTATCCAGAGAAAAATATTGAAATAATCTGTAAATTTAACATAAGATCAAAAAGTTAGAAATTGAGCTCCCATTTGACCCAGCAATACCACTCCTGGGAATATATCCCGGAAGGCAAAAAGGTATAGTAGAGATGACATCTGCATTTCCATGTTCATTGCCGCTCTGTTTACAATAGCCACAATATGGAAAAAAACAGAGTGCCCGAAAACAGATGATTGGCTAAAGAAACTCTGGTATATTTACACAATGGAATACTACGTAGCTGTCAGAAAACATGAAGTCATGAAATTTGCATATAAGTGGATCAACATGGAAAGTATCATGCTGAGTGAAATGAGTCAGAAAGAAAGAGACAGACATAGAAAGATCGCACTCATATGTGGAATATAAAGTAGCTGAAAGGTACAAGCTTACAATGTTGTGATTCCTGGCAGACATTTCTCTGGACTTAATTACTAGATACTAAAATACAGAAATCCAAAACTATGCGGCTGCTAGTGCAGCCTCCTGACCTCATATCTCTTAATTCTCAGCAATGGAAAACAAATTACCAAATGCTTTCTTTTCAGCAGATCGACTTTAGGGGGGAGAAACTCCAAATCAATAATAGTGAATTTTTTTTGTTGAAATATTGAATGTAATCAAAGTAAAGTGAAAGTAAAGTGAAATTTACCAGTTACACATGCGGGTGGGGGGCTGGGGAGGTGGGGGAAGGGGGGAAGTATATCGTGACTCTTGGTGGTGGAATATGTGCACTGGTGAAGGGATGGGTGTTGGAGCATTGTATAACTGAGACTTTAACCTGAACGCTTTGTAACTTTCCACATGGTGAATTAATAAAAGAATTTAAAAAAATAAATAAATAAATTTAACATAAGAAAGTCTTTATCACATACATATGATTACCATAGGTTTCCATATCATGTCTGCCATGTATTTGTGCCAGCAATGGTCCCCAGCATTAGAAAATAAGGTTCAGGGGCTGGAGCGATAGCACAGCAGGTAGGGTGTTTGCCTTGCACGCGGCCGACCCGGGTTCTAATCCCAGCATCCCATATGGTCCCCTGAGCATGGCCAGGGGTAATTCCTGAGTGAAGAGCCAGGAGTAACCCCTGTGCATCGCTGGGTGTGACCCAAAAACCAAAAAAAAAAAAAGAAAATAAGGTTCACTAAGAAGGGTAATGTGCATGCACACAGACACATATGTTGCTATGTTTTTAGCATAGTGAATAGTTACCTTGTGAATAGTTACCTGTGTAAAACACAAAAATAAAAAGAAAGGGGCGCCACACCAGGGAGGTTGAATGGCGATGACGAGGCAGGTGAAGGAAGGAACAGAGCCAAGATGGTTGGTCTCACTTGCAGTTTATTCCGATCTTCCCTCTATACACTCTCTCCTCGCTTCTCTCTCCCTGGATCTCCGCTGGGACTCACCCCCAGCCCCCTCATACCGCCACCTTAAATCTCGTGCATCCACTCAGATGCCACAGGCCGGGGCTTATGCGTAGGTGTGGTTACAATCCATAGGGGGTAAAGTACTATCCCTTAGAGGATGCTTTCACTAGGACAGAATCTCTCTCAGCATGACATCTGCCCAAGAGTAGAATTCCATGGGGAATTCCATGGGTGCATTTCTCCTCTCTTTGTCCGACTAACATATAAGTATTCATATTATAAATCATTTAGTAAGGACATAGCAAGAGACGCATTAAGCTTATAGAATTGCTCTCCGGGGGTCACCTCGATCTCAGACTACAGCGCTCAGGCCAGATTAGTCTTTCCTAGCCCTAGCAGGGCCTAGTCTCCTCGTTGCTTTTGGATCATGACATGACATGCCCAAGGCCAAGCTCTTAATATATAGTTAAGCATTAGGCGCTTTGGCCAGGCCCATCTCGATGCTAGGGTAGCACACAACTCACCGCTTGCCCTGGGTCCTTCCTGTCCCTCGTTGGGACCCTGATTTTGAGGGTGCTAGGAAGTAAGGCCAGCAGAGGCTTAAGTCAAGAAAGCAGATGCCCGGGAATGAATAATATTTGAAGCCAATTAAATCCCATGTTACCAAAGCATATTAATAAATGTCTTTCTTTGTCCATACAAAAAGGATATTGTTTTAAAGTAAACTATTCAAAAGACATGAGAGGAGAAAGACAATATTAACTTACACTGTCCTAGCAAGGTCTGACCTTACAAATTAACAGAGTTTGATTAGAGGAAGAGCAGATAAACTGGTAGAAGTGGTTACAGATAAACGAAGGAATGGGGGTGACTCGGGAGCACTTTGATGGGCGTGACTGATAAACCTAAGCTCCTAATGGCAAGGGGGAAAGGACAAACCAATGATATCCAACAGTTACCATAGTGAATATTTACCTTGGTGAATAGTTCCTACAGCTAAATTTTAATTAAATTGAAAAGATTGATGTAGAACATTAAAATATTGAACAAATACTAGAAAAAGATGTAGGATGTCTTTGTTCTAGAGTCATTTGGTCAATCATCTGCAACCTCACACAACTGCAGCCAAAGTTAAGTTAAACAGGTTCTTCTCTAGGTGCTTTGGCAGCTCCAAAATCTAGCATCTTTTGTATTTGGAGAAGACATTTGTAAATTGTGTAATCTATCTATCTATCTATCTATATACATATATATATACCTATATATACATGCACACACATATACACACAGTATACATAAACACACATAAAACACTTAGGATTAAAAGTAAGGATTGTAATGTCTGACAGAGTTGAAAGTTGAAAAGTATCAAATAAATGGACTGCAAAATTCCTGCATATCACAGAAGATATAAAAGGAAATCTTTTAAATTCCAATATTTCATTTGTTGCTCTTTGGGGTTTGTCATTGTTTTTTGTTTTCTTTTGTTTTGTCATTTTTGACACACCCAGCAGTACTTAAGGGCTAAGTCCTAGCACAGACAGCACTCCCAGAGGACTAGTCAGGCTGGGGATCAAACCTAGTCCTCCAGTATGTAAGCCATATGCTCCTGCCCATAGAGCTATCTCCCTAGCCTCAACTGGCTTTTTTTTTTTTAATTTTATTGAACCACCATGAGATAGTTACAAGCTTTCATGTTTGGGTTACAATCACACAATGATCAAACACCCATCCCTCCACCAGTGCACATTCCCCACTGCCAATATCCCTCGATATACCCGCCCCCTTTTCCACCCTTCCCCTGTCTCCATGGCAGACAATATTCCCCATACTCTCTACTTTGGGTCACCATGGCTTGCAACACAGACACTGATCATGTTGGGTCTATTATCTACTTTCAGCACACATCTCCCATCCCGACTGATTCCCCTAGCCATCATTTTCTTAGTGATCCCTTCTTTTTTCCATCTGCCTTCTCCCCTCCACTCATAAAGCAAGCTTCCAGCTATGGGGCAATCTTACTGGCTCTTTTATCTACTGTCCTTGTGTATCAGCCTCATGTGATGTTATTCTATATGCCACAAATGAGTGCTGTCCTTCTATGTCTGTTCATCTCTTTCTGACTCATTTCACTTAGCATGATACACTCCATGTCTATCCACTTATACACAAATTTCCTGACTTCATCTCTCCTAACAGCTGCATTTTATTCCATTGTGTAGATATGCCAGAATTTCTTTAACCGGTCATCTGTGCTAGGGCACTTAGGTTGTTTCCAGATTTTGGCTATTGTGAATAGTGCTGCAATGAACATATAGGTACAGATGTCATTTCCACTGTGCTTTTTTGCATCCTCGAGATATATTCCCAGAAGTGGTATTGCGGGGTCATATGGAAGTTCAATTTCTAGTTTTTGAAGGACTGTCCATATTGTTTTCCAGAAAGGCTGGACCAGTCAGCATTCCCACCAACAGTGAAAGAGCATTCCTTTTTCCCACATCTGCACCAGCACTGGTTGCTTTTGTTCTTTTGAATGCATGCCAGTCTGTGTTGTGAGATGGTATCTCATTGTTGTTTTTATTTGCATCTCCCTGAGGACTAGAGAGGTGGAGCATTTTTTCATGTGCCTTTTGGCCACTTGTATTTCTTTTTTGAGGAAACTTCTGTTAATTTCTTCTCCCCATTTTTTGATGGGGTTGGAGGTTTATTTTTTTCCGGAAATAGAGACACATCCCCTGCTCATCGATAGGGAGAATTAACATTATCAAAATGGCAATACTGCCCAAAGCACTATACAAATTTAATGTTGTCTCTATCAATATACCAATAACATTTTTCAAAGAAATAGACAAAACACTACTGAAATTCATATGGAACAATAAGCCCCCACGAATAGCTAAAGCAATCCTTGGGAAAAAGAAGATGGGTGACATCACCTTCCCCAACTTCAAACTCTACTACAAATCAGTAATAATTAAAGCAGCATGGCATTAGGCTAGAAACAGACCTGCAGACCAATGGAAAAGAATTGAATATCCTGTTATAGACGCTCAAATATATGGCCACTTAATCTTTATCAAAGGAGCAAGAAATGTGAAGTGGAACAAGGAAAGCCTCTTCAACAAGTGGTGCTGGGAAAACTGGATAGCTACCTGCAAAAAAAGGAACTCTGACCTCTGTCCAATACCAGGCACAAAAGTCAGATCAAAGTGGATTAAAGATCTCACTATCAGACATTAATCTATAAGGTACATAGAGGAAAATGTAGGCAGAACCCTCCATGACATTGAAGCTAAAAGCATCTTTAAGGATGAAACAGCACTGACCATGTAATTGGAAGTGATCATCAATAAACCCAACTACATCAAACTAAGAAGCTTCTGCACTTCAAAAGAAACAGTGACCAAAATAGAGAAAGAGCCCACAGAATGGGAAAGAATATTTACCCAATACCAATCTGATAAGGGATTAATATCCAGGATATACAAGACACTAGTAGAATTGTACAAGAAAAAAACCTTCAACTGGCTTTTTAATGTAGCACCTCTCAAAGCTGGTTTTATACAATCTGTGACAATTTAAAAAGACAAATTGTTTTATAATATTTGAGTTATGTATTTATATTGGTGATTAGAAAGAAAGAAAATGGGCACCCAGAACTGCAAAATATCATGCTGAGTGGTTATTCAGGAGAGGAACAGGATCAGAATGATCTCTTCATTTGTGGGATATAAAGAATCGGTGTAGAGAGATAACAAATATCCAAAACTGAGAACATGTCTTCAGTAGCAGGCTTATGACTGGGAGGGGGTGGAGTGGAAGATTCTGGGACAATGGTAGAGTGTGTGGTGCTGGAATATTTTATGTATGGAACCCAACTAATAACAGTTTGTAAAGCCTAATCTAAAAATGGATTAAAAGAAAAAGGACTAGAAAATAGATCATTACTTAAAAGATATAAAAAGAAAAAAATATTTTCAGATGACATATAACATATGAGAATTTTTTGCAGCGCAGTCATAAAAATGTACAGAATTACTAAGCATGCAACCCAATGAAATGCAATCAAATAAGTGTCTAATACAAAAAAGACACAAAACTGCACAATAATAAAATCTTTCATCCATTATATCTAGACTAGAATCCAAAAGAATACTTAATGTTCCATGGAAGAGTGTACATAACAACTGTGCCATGATATTCATACAGCAAGAAGTGTGAAATTTAAATATCTAGGTTGACTTTTCAGATGTCAATCATCAATTTCCTGAAAAGTATCACAAAATAACATTCAGGAATTCATTAACTAGAAATGCAAAATGAAGAGACATATGGACAGCAGCAAAAGAGAACAAATTATAGTAATAGCAAATATCTTTCACATATAAACACAAAAGTATATTCTTCAGCCCTAAAATTTGCATACTGTGCTCCAATATTACAGCTCCAAGGTGCCAATCTCCTGACATTTGGAAGATATCACATTTAAGCATAAACCTAGAATTGTCTTATTCAGAATTGTCTTTGAAATTAAGATGTTTGACGTGTCTACTTTTAATTGCTAAGTTTTGACCTATTAATTAAAGAGTTCTAGTAATGAAATCCCATAAGACATTTTGATTAGAAAGTTTTTTTTCTTTTTTTAATTAATTAATTAATTAATTAATTTTTTGCTACAGAAATTATTTATTCGTTTATTTGGTTTGGGGACCATATCCATAAGTGTTCTGGGGCTACTCCTGGTTCAGGAATCATATGGTTCTAGGGATTAAATAAAGGCCTCTAACAGGCAAAACATACATTATAATCTATTGTGTTATTGCATTCGCCTTTACAATGGAATTCTTTCATTGTTTTTATACTTATCTAGTATGATAAAATAGCAAGTACATTAAAAGTTGGTCTTTATTTAAGAGCATTTAAGAGCATTTCTTGACCATACAATATTTATTATGTATAAGATAAGGGTCCAAGGCAGGGACTTCCCAGGTCAGGGCTGGAGGTTTGTCCTCTCTCTGCTCACAGCTCCTCCAGATCTTTGTTTGGAGTCTAATGCTGATCCTTGGGATTAACAGGTGAGGTAAGATGATGCTGAGGAATGGTTCTGGAGGTTGTTTGCATGGAATCTTTGTGAAGTTTATTCTTTGCATGAAAACATAAAGATTTCTGCTGCATGGAAAACAAATTACCAAATGATTTCTTTTCAGCAGGTTGGCTTTAGGGGGGAGAAACTCCAAATCAACAATAGTGAATTTTTTGTTGAAATATTGAATGTAATCAAAGTAAAGTGAAAGTAAAGTGAAATTTACCAGTCACACATGCAGGGTGTGGGGCTGGGGAGGTGGTGGGAAGGGGGGAGGTATACCGTGACTCTCGGTGGTGAAATATGTGCACTGGTGAAGGGATGGGTGCCGGAGCATTGTACAACTGAGACTTAAACCTGAAAGCCTTGTAACTTTCCACATGGTGACTCAATAAAAGAATAAAATAAAAAATAATTAAAAAAATAAAGATTTCTGCTGCATATGCCATCGGTTCAGTCCCTCTCTCTCCATTTATCCTGGACCTGGTGACTTCCAGATGTCCTGAAGCCAAGTAATCTTGACTAACCAAAACATCAACACAAAAGGCTCGACTAGGAAGAGCAACTTATTAAACCCTCAAACAAGGACTTAATGTCCCCATAGTGAGATACAATTTTCACAAATTCACAAATTTTCTTTTTTTTTATTAATTCTTTTATTGATTCACCATGTGGAAAGTTACAAAGCTTCCAGGCTAAAGTCTCAGTTATACAATGCTCAAACACCCATCCCTTCACCAGTGCACATATTCCACCACCAAGAATCACGGTATACCTTCCCCCTTCCCCCCACCTCCCCAGCCCCCCACCCCGCATGTGCAACTGGCAAATTTCACTCTACTTTCACTTTACCTTGATTACATTCAATATCTAAACAAAAAATTCACTATTATTGATTTGGAGTTTCTCCCCCCTAAAGTCGATCTGCTGAAAAGAAAGCATTTGGTAATTTGTTTTCCATTGCTGAGAATGAAGAGATATGAGGTCAGGAGGCCGCACCAGCAGCAGCATAGTTTTGGATTTCTGTATTTTAGTATTTTAGTAACTAAGTCCAGAGAAATGTCTGCCAGGAATCGCAACATTGTAAGCTTGTACCTCCAGCTACTTTATATTCCACATATGAGTGCGATCTTTGATTAGAAAGTTTTTAAGTTGCATTTTCATTAAGATGCTTTATAAGATTTTTATTTGTTTGTGGTGTAACTTCACACCTCTCCAAAATTATCACACACCCAACTCCCTGTAACACCATCCGTTATACCCCCTCTTTCAACACTCCCTAGTCCCCATTTAGAAACAAAGTTAGAGTTAGTTGACTATTTCCAAATTCATTGTTAGAGTCCAAGTTATAGAGTCCTAGTGTTTGTTTTTCTTTAACTGTCAATCTCCTAACTTTTGTTTTTTTTATATCCCATATATGAGTGAGATCATTTGGTATTTGTCTATATCCTTCTGACTTACTTTGCTCAGGATGATCCTTTCCAGTTCCATTCATGCTGCACCAGAAGACACAGCTTCATCTATCTCACGATCATGATCACAAAATCCCGTTAATTATCGATTTCTCAAGCGGGCTCAGTAACCTCTCCATTCGTCCTTTCCCTGAGACCTTAGAAGTCTCTCTCGACTCAGCCCACCCAATGATGTCCTACTGGAGGCTCTTTCAGGGTCAGGGGAATGGGATCCAGCTTGTTACTGGATTTAGCATATGAATACACCATGGGAAGCTTGCAAGGCTGTCCCATGTGGGCAGGAAACTCTCAGAAGATTGCCAGTTTCTCCCAGAGGGAGAAGTAGGCTACAAGATATCGATTCTGGGAGCTCACTTTTAAGTCTCTGGATGTTGGCTGTTGATGGGATTACACACACCTGGGTTCCTCTGCCGGTACCTTCATACATGAGGCACATCTGAACGTGTGGAGAGGGGGCTCGAACATGGCTGTAGCTAGGTTCCGGTGGTCTTTGGCCGCCAGGAGCTCTGCTCGGGGTGGGGAGGGAAGCTGGAGCCCATCCCCTCTGAAGGGCCCCGGGGAAGACAGCCAGGCGTGCAGGTAAGAGACTCTGCCCGTGATCGTGATGTTTAGAAACTGTCCCCAGTCATCTAAATAGTGTCCCTTTAGGATGCTAAAGCTAAAACATTATTTGAATTTCTTTTGGAGTCAGATATAAAAGAAAACTTCATTACCCAAGACTGTATGAGTAACCCCATACTGGAGTGAACTAATTGAATCCGATGGAAGATACTTAACTGACATTAAACCAGTCATGGCTGGTTTAGTCTATGGAGTTCAGTACTACATATATGGAGTTAGGTGCTTCATCACCTTGCTTTACGCAGACACACCAAACTTGTGAGTCCTTTCTTAAAACTGATTCCATGTTCTTTGTAAATCTTTACCACACCACCTGCATTTCATTTGTTTTAATTCCCAGCATCTCTAATTACCTGGCACTTTACAAAATTAGGGGGGAGAAAGTCTGATCAATGATGAATGAATAAACTCTAGTGTGTGTTGTGCCAAAATCCTAGGCAGAAGAGCAAAATTTTCATTAAAAAAACAAGGAATTTAAAATATCAATTTATTTGCTTTCAAAACATAATTAACTAAAGTGCCCTTGTAAAATGAATATTTAAAGCTGTTACTTTTGTTAAACTTAAATTTTAATTTTTACAATTGTACTCTCGTGGTATTATTTTTATTTTCCTAATTACAAATTATGTTGCTCATTAAATTTAACAAAGCATGGAATTTAAGACCCAGGAAAAATGAAAATCCAAAGAGACGCCTGGCTTGGCTCATGACTAAACATAGAAAGTATGTGTTTAATAAATTTCTTCCTCATATATAAAATTAAATGATTGGAATAACTAAGAGGATTCTTTTTAGTACTATTCAACAATCTCCTATAGTGTCTGGAATATGATGCTTATTCAATGTATCACATTGATTTTAACTATAATAAATAAGAGTGGGTCAGAATGTTGACTAAGATCATTAAGTCTATTATGGAAATTTTTTTTGCTTTCTCTCTCAAAAGGAAGGCAGACTAGATAAATTTACCACATAATGAAAAAGGTTAAGCATACCTCAAATCTGCTAAGAATGAAAAATGGTTAAGTGTTTTAGAAGGATCAATTTACTTACAAACAATGTAATTACAACATATGAAGAGCTGACACTGTTCATGGGTATTTTAATAAGCTAATTAGTGATCATCCTTATTTATTAATTAAAACTCCACTAGACAGTGTCTGAATAATCATAATAGCTGCAGTTATTATGGGTTCTAAAGAGATTATACCAAAAGCAAATATTCACCAAGTTAGTTTCCCTTCCAAATCTTTTAATTTTGGTATATTTGACTATTTTTATGTCAAATAAGCTTATTTGGGGCAGGGTATAAGAATTCTATAAAATTTTATTAGATTCACATATCAAGATTGCAATGGTAAGCATATTTGGTAGACAAACCTTATTTCCAGAGTATTTGGATAATTCAACAAAATGGACACTTGCAATGATTTAAGTCAATCTATACCAATTTATATAACAGCATTCTGTTGAGATTAAGTATTCTCTAGTAATGAGTTCATAAAGCATTTTAAAGCCTTATTTATAAATCACGGGCTAACATACTCAGTACAGTGATGCTATAATATATGAGGATAATAATACATATATATGTAAATAGACATACACAAAATACATATGTACACATTTTTGGAATTTACAATTAAGCTATAATAACAGAGGGAAAGTGTAGTAACTAATCTATCATCAGAAATGTGAAGTTCATATACTATGTGAGGGAGTATAAACTTCAAAGCTAGGAAAGATTATACTTCTTTGCCATAGAAGAGATTCAGATTTTTATTTCATGAGCCAATTTTTAAAATTCTGAACATCCAGCCCTAATTTATATATTAAATTAAAAGTGATATATTTCCACACTGTTTTCTCATCACAGAATGCAATCAGAGAGAAAACATGACAACAAAGAGAACCAATAATTGCTAAAAATAGGAGGAAATACCAAGGGGTAAGCATAAAGAATCAGGAAGAAACAAATACGTAAGTTTAGCCGAGCCCATAGAGATAAATGGTACAGAAAAGAATCAAGATGATGAATAAATGATAATAACAAGATAACAAAGATGAGGAAAAAATAGCTTGAATATGTCAAAGTGGTTATATCATTGCAAAACAAGTACAGAAGTGACTTTATTTTACTTATTAGGGGCTATAGAAAATCCTGATGAGGCATGAGTATGTGAAATGTCTGATTCAGGTGCAGTTCAAAATCTGAAAGTAGTATACCTTTCTGACAGAGGTGAAGTATGATCATTGTTGTGTTCCTATTGTCAGTATATTTTTGACATTATGGCTAAGGTATCTGTAACTCATCAAATTGCTATGTAGTGTGGACTATTTTGAAAGAAAAGATGAAGCTTCTATTAAAATCAAAGGTCAATTAAACAGATGACAGTGGAAATCTTCAGAGTGGAGAGAGCATCTTGATCAGGCAGTGTTACAGAAACCAGTGAAAAGAAAATTCAGGTATGTTTTTAAAATGTCTAACTTCAGAGCTAGGAAATTACTTATAAACAAGAATTTGACTCTTTTTTATTAGTTTCAACCATTGAGGCCTCCAGGTAATTTTCTTCTTCCTTCCCTTCTTATTAAGTAGATAACATTTGGAATGCTAATTTGGCAGGGACAGGCAAGCAGTATTTATCAGCATTCTGTGTTAGAAAGGAAACTTCAAGTATTCTATTTTGACTAATATAAAATGAAAGGAAAGAAATATGCTTATTTGCTTGATAGATCATATATGATTGACACAAAATAAGACGCCTATATTTATACATATACACATCTATATCTATCTTTCCAGCTAATTTATAACCACACCACAGATCCAGAGAGACCTGGTTTTGTCCTGTGTTAGAAAATACCAAGCTTGCTTGCATAGGTATCTAGTTATATGCCCAACTACCATTGGTTTTAATTTAGGTATAAATTATACTAATTTGATTAGATTTTTTCTACATAAGAATTTACTGTATACTTGAGCTTCACTGCTTAAATAAATTAAGCCTCTTCCCTAAACTTAACCCCAATCACTACCCTTGTTCTTTTTTAGTAGTTTATGGTTTTTCCAAATAATAATCATTAACCAACTCAATTATAGTATATGGTTCTGTTCCTGGTATTTGTAGTCAATATCTGAGTGAAAGTAGTGTATCCTTTTCTTGCTGCTGCTATTTAACACTAGTCATTTATTTGGTAACAGACTTGTCTATTGATTGGTGAAGGCTTGTAAAATTAATGACTGAGACAGTCATTTAGCCTTGGGTGTTCAGTGAAATCCCCCAGAGTTCCTTGAATCTTGTTTGCAAATTATTTTCCTTATATCACTTGCTTTTACATACATGGAACAGCTTCTACACCTTAGAAATTCGTTTCATGTAAAGGTTTTTATTTATCTCAATATTAGCTATTCCTTTGTGGAATCTTTAGGAAGATTTATATTGAGGAGTCAGTCAGTAGCCTAAGAGGTATGAAAAAATTGTTTCATGAATCAAACCATGTGTGTCTGTGGGAACATTTTCATGCTGTTCCTTTTCATTACATTATAAGCTGATGATTTACAATGTAATTCCCCCCTCCTTTGAGTAGAAGAACAGAGATTAAATTGATATTCTATTGTAATATTTGTTTAAAGATAACTCTGTACTGTGGTTCTAACATCTTGAAGAGTTGAGTTTCTTTCCCCCAACTGTTATATTTGCTTGATAATAAATCTGGTTGCAAATAGTCAAGATATCTTTGGGTATTGTAAAGCAGTACAATGAGAACCAAAAAGAGGTTTTGTTTTGTCCTACTTGTTCTGAGGCCATACATGGTGTTCCTCAAGACCATTCACAACTAAGTGCTTTGGAGTTGCTTTCCAGGTGCTCAGGAGACCATGAGTGGCAGGGTATTTAAACCAGGGTTCCTGAATACAGTGTGTACTCAGCTATTTAATCCAACTCCCCAGTCTTAGAAAGGTTTTTAAAGAGGTATACAAGTATTATTATGGAGCCAAGTGTGGAGAGCCTCCACGGGACCGTGCTTTGCAACAACAGTTGCACTGTGCTTGTAAATTGCACCTTTCTTGGTAAACAACACCTGTGTGCTTCGAAAACCATTCCTAATAAGGAAACAGGATGTCTTGCCACGCCCATAAGCTGTAACTAACCTATCAGATGCAGACACGTGGGCGAAAACAAGCAGCGAGAGGTATATAAGGAGGGAAGCTGCCTAGCTAGGGGCCGCCCCCTGGTTCCTTTTCCTTAGTTCGTCCTTAGTCCATGCTTCGTTGGTCCTTTTTCCTGTTTGCATGAGAAGGTTTCTTAATAAATAGCTGTAAGAGAACACGCAACCCGGAGATTCTTCTTCCAGAAGAATCTCCGGGTTGCGTGTTCTCTTACAGCCAAGAAATAGGTAAGTGTAAGCAAAACTTGAACTTACCTAAAACTGGCTATATACATATATGTATATATGTATATAGTAACATATATATGTATATATTGCATATAATATATATGTATATATGTATAATATGTTGTATATAATATATATGTATAATATATACATAATATATACATATATATATATTAGGAATGACCCTGGCAGTACTGGGGTACCATATGTAGTCCCAGGGATTTGAACCAAGGCTCAGAACTGCTATAGCCACATGCAAATTGTATTAACTTCTGTACTACATATTTGAATCTTCTCTACTTATTTTAAAGCTATGTCAAGAGCAACTTGCATGTTTATCAATATCATATCTTTCTAATGAATATTTTTCCTTTTATTAGGTACAGTCACAGAAAGTAGTAATGTTTTCAGTATCAACTCAATGTTTGAACATTAATAATGCTATTATGGATACCTTTGCATATAAGTATATTATATAAAAACAAAAGATTTCTTGAGTTATATTTGCATGATAAGCCTTGTTCTGTTTACCTTGTACTTTCTGAGTAAATTATTTTCTAAGTGTGATTTTAGAAGAAAATAATTGAATATTACCATGACTACATGTCAAATGATTGAAGAACAAGTTTGTTAAATAGCATATGAAATTAAATGCGTACTTTGAAAATGTGGTTGGTTGTAATATTCTTTGGGAGGACTGATGATATAGTACAGCAAGTGAGTTGCTATTGTAAGAAGTTGGGTAAACTATCTGGTGCTAGGGATTGAGCTCAGGGCCTCGGACATTCAAAGTATTCACTCGGGACATCAAGCGATATCTCTAACCCAAACTGCTTGCATCTGTATGCTATCTTTGTCGTGTTTATTTGGTGAGTCATTTTATCTCAAGTGCCTCAGTTTCTTCTTTATTGAAATTATAGTAAAATAATGCCAATTTAAGAGGTTTGATACAAAGGATTAATTATAAGACATGAAGTTCTTATAATAATGCCCATTCTTAGAGCAAATCTATTTTAATTATTCATCTTATTCATTCACTATAATGCATAACATTACTAGGTTTAGTAGGAGACATAAAAGGAATTCAGTATACACATGCTGCATACATGAATTTTATTTTCATTCAGCAAGGAGATAGCTATAAATAAATTAAAGAATAATAAAGCCATCGTGCCAAAAAATTCTGAAAACTATTTTACCCATTCTAAAATTTACAGTAATTTATGGATGTTATGAATTATAAGTACCAGGATATTTAGGAAAAGATCTTGGGGGAGAAAAGACTTGAACCAAATTGAATGAGACAAATAGAAAGGAAATCCCAGTCTAGGGAAGTAATACAAGTTGGAGCTCAGAAGAGGAAAAGAAGTACAATGTGTGGAGTGAATTCAACATATGAGAAGCACAGGGATTGTAAAATTGGGGAAAGGAAAATGGAATCAGCATGGAAGCAATTAGGGTATTAATGCCTAGAAGTCACACAAAAAAGCTGAGACCTTAAAAGAATTATTTTCCATATGAAGTTACTTTCAGATTGTTTGGTGGATTATTGGTAAAATAAAAATGATAATTAGCAAGACTTTTTCAGGTAGTGACACTTAATTTAATGAACCACAGAACCAATTTTATACTCAGATGACTGAATATTTACATATAAGACTCTTGGGTTTGAAATCGAATCATTTTACCTACCCTTGCCTAAGGTGTTAGAAAACTGAGGAAACACAGTCAGTCTGATTTCTCATAAGGGAATTAAGGGCACATTCTTCTTAGTCTAATTCTCATAAAAAATGAGAAGTAGGGTCTTGGAAGATCGTTCAGCGAGACAGAGAGAGAGAGGGAGAGAGAGAGAGAGAGAGGGAGAGAGAGAGAGAGAGAGAGAGGCATAACTTCATTTAAAGTTCACTTTGCATAATTACCAATGAAAATATTCCTTCACCTCCCCTTGCCCCTTTTCACTCTGTTTAAAGAATGCCACAGTTGGGGCTGAAGCGATAGCACAACAGGGAGGGCATTTGCCTTGTACCCTGTGACCTGAGTTTGATCCCCGGCATCCCATATGGTCCTCAAGCACCGCCAGGAGTAATTCCTGAGTGCAAAGCCAGGAGTAACCCCTGAATATAGCTGGGTGTGACCCAAAAAGCAAAAATTAAAAACAAAAAGTATGTTGCTGTTAAGCAACTACCAAATTTTTACAAATAAAGCATATTTCATATCAAAGATTAAACAAGAACATTAAATTAATAAGATAGAATGTGTTGGCATTGTTAAAGTTAATGGTAAGTAATTTACTACCTACTGAAGATATTTGAACTACCAGAACAATAAAAATATTGAAGAACCTTGGACACTTAGAAAAAAAATTCGGTGTGTCCTTGAGGAGTATCTACGCTACTATATTAATTCTGGAAAACCACCAAATGTAGCTATAATGACAATGATACAATTAGAGTTCCACATAATTATTTTCATATTTTATTTCATAGCTCAATCATACAATTGTGTATAAAATCCTCCGCCTGAGAATTCAGGAAATAATGAATGAATTAAAAGAAAATAGTGAAGCCAATCTGAAATTCCAGCTGGATATAAATCTAATTTGATCTTTAAGGTCCTACCATCTGTTCTTTTTATTTATTTTAATCATTACACATTTACATACCTTCAAATCAAGAAATCACAAAGCAGATGCATTCATAATGGAACACTTCACTCATAAAGTGAAAATGAAAAGAAACATAAATGTCTTTTATAAAAGGTTGGGAGAGTCTGCTACTCTAGGCATGAAATTTATTTCCCGAAGACAAATAATCCTGAAGACATCAGGCAGGAAAGAGAAAATGGTAATTAAAATGTAGCATATTCCATAAGATAGTGACCAAATCTTTAATGCAGTTTTAGAAATTATTATTGTTATATTAGAGATATAGGTCAAATATTAAGGTCCTTGCTTTGGCTTTTCACAGGGCTGACCCAAATTTCATCCCCCACACCATCAAGAATCCTCTATGAACTAGCAGGAGTTATTCCTGAGCGGTCCGGATGTGGCCCCAAACCAAAATACTCCATAGTTCCTGGTTCATGTTGCTTTGTTATATTTCTTCCATATTTGGTGAAATTGAGTCTTTCACAGTATAGAATCCATAAAAGAAATGTCTCCTTAAACTCAGGTCCACCTTGACTTTCAGAACTTATTTGGAAATAGGTTCTTTGTAGATCCATCACTTAAGGTAGAACTCTATATTCGATCACACTGGGATAAGATGGGCCCACATCTAATATATTGTCCCCTCATAAGGAAAGGATGGGTCAGCTGGAGACATGGTTCAAAGGGGAGAGGCACAAACACACGCCTGGTATGAGCAAGGCCTTGAGTTTGATCCAAAGCACCACATGGGCCCCTGAGCTGCTGGCTATGACCTGAAGCAGCAAGTCTGGGCACAGCACTGGACCTGCACCACAGGCCTGGTTGCCTACGAGTGATCACCAAGGACTCCCAAGTCCCACTGGTTGCAACCCTCTTACTAAAAAGAAAGGAGGAAGACACAGAGAGACATACCAGACACAGAGAAATCAAACATGTGAAGTCATCCCGTTGCTTATCGATTTGTTTGAGCGGGTACCAGTAACATCTCTCTATTGCAAGACTTATTTGTTACTGTTTTTGGCACATCCAATACTCCATGAGTAGCTTGCCAGGCTCTGACTGCCCTGCGGGCTCGATACTCTCGGTAGCTTGCAGCGCTCTCCGAGAGGGGAGGAGGAATCGAACATGTGTCGTCTGCGTGAAAGGCGAACACCCTACTGCTGTGCTATCGCTCCAGCCCAGACAGTGGAGTGACACGGCTAAAAGCTAAGAAATTATGTAAATCGCATACTAGGAACTGGAGAGTCACCAGAAGTTGTGCATTACACAAAACCTAGGGAGAGTTGAGAAAATACTGCTTTTTGGGTTGGTTTTTTATTTTTTTTTGTGAGGAGTGATAGGAAAGGGTCATATCTGTTCATGCTCAGGACTCATTCTTGGTACTATACTCAGGGATCACTCTTGGCAGAGTTTGAAGCACCATAAGTGATGCAGGGCATCAAAGTCAGGTTGACCATGTGCAAGGCAAGGGCTTTAGTCCCTGTACAATCTCTTTATGGAAGCCCTCAGAAGGAGAATGGCCCTGACAGTACCTTGATTGCAATTACTGAATCTTCTACCCTAAGAGAGCAGTGTTTTAAATCACTGTTTTCATGATACTTTATTATAACATCCTAGGAAACTAATACAACTGGTAAAAAGAATTGATTTTGAAATTTTAAACTTTTGACTTTGGAAGTATTTGCATAGTCATGAGGAAAAAGCAAAATGTAGAAGTTAAAAGATATGAAAGCTTTTCCTGCACTCAGAAATAGGAATTAAAACAGACTCATAAGGAAGTTAATTTTAAAATATCATGCATGGTTCACATGTTGAAATTACTCAAACTGTACCTAGGTGCTATTTTAAACTAAAGCATTCAAACAAAAGTTAAAGGAAATAAAAATTAAAAATAAGGTCCAAAGATATTTTAGGAGAAATAAATGGCAATTTAAAATCAGATAACCTTTACTGCTTTCCTATTATCTATTTCATCATATTTCACAGGTTATTAATTTCAAATCTGAAAATCAATGTATTCAATGCTTATAATTAATGAACTGTTGGTTCAGAGGGAAAGAGTATTTGCCTTGCAAGCATGAGGCTGTAATTCGAATGGGTCCACTGTGTTACCAAAAGGCATTGAGTTAGGTCTCAACAGCTCAGCTTTTTATACCAGATCCTGTAATCCCTGCCACACCACGAACTGTGTGTGTCTGTAGTGCAACCGATATTAAAAAGGCACCAACATGATGCCCAGGGATGCTACTCTAAAGAGTATGTGTTGTGACCATCACAGCAAACCTGAGTGAACACTACACTAAAAGTGTAGCTCACTGACCCCCAGTGAGCTTGTGGACAAGCCCTGCAGTGAGCACGTGAGCCCTGGTCGGACCAATTGCTAAAGCAGAAAAGATAAAGAGGGGCTAGATCTGAAGTTAAACCCTGTCCTATGCTGATAGGAATTCCAAAGTTGACAAGAGTGGAGAGAGAAGAATATATAAATATTATCTTTCAGTTCACCCTCAAAATGTAAAAGTCTGAAAGTTAATTTTTAATCTAATTTTTATTTAAATCTTTTAAGTCAAAAACCTTTGCTATTCTGTGGATGTTGTACTCTACATCTGTTCTCTCGGTATTTGGTTAATCAGTGTATAATACTGTGTCATGTCAGATTTAGGTATATCTTAAAAGCACTTATGACTCTTTCTTGATCACATTCTTAATATGCCTGTGTTTTAAACTACTATTCTTACATAGAAAAACAAATATTTTGGGTTTTGGTTGTCACTGAGCAGAGAAAGCACTCAATTAAAATCAAGCCAGGAGGGAGAAGATAGTACAGAAGCAAAGCACTTGTCTTGCAAGCAGTTACCCCAAGTTTTATAAGTTTTATACTGAGGTCCTAATAGATTTCCCAGCACTGCCATAAATGATCCCTGAGGGCAGAGTTGGGAGTAAACTCTAAGCACAATTGAATGTGGCCGAAAATCTAAAAAATAAATTAATATAAATAAGTATAATCAAGGTGAAAATTAAACACTTACAAACCCGTTTATTTGAAAGAGCACTGTAGCACTGTCGCACTGTCGTCCATCAATTTGCTCGAGCAGGCACCAGTAATGTCTCCACTGTGAGACTTGTTATTACTGTTTTTGGCATATTGAATATGACACAGGTAGCTTGCCAGGCTTTGTCGTACAGGCGGGATACTTTTGGTAGCTTGCTGGGCTCTCTGAGAGAATAATCATTGAAAAAACTGTATCTTGCTTTCTGGCTTGGTTTCATGTGACTAACACTTTGAATCCTGCATTTTTCTCCTCCATATTGAAATGAACTTATATTTTTCTTATGATTATTAAAAAATGCTAAGCTCTAATGGCAATAATCAGTCACATATTGTTTTCTTAGAAAATGGGAGGGTGTAGCACTGTTAAAAAGTGTCAGGAGCCCTAAAGTTACTCCGAATAAAGTTCATTTCAGCAGTGCAAACTTGGCAGTTTAATGATGGAACCTAGTTGATAACAAGGATATACAATACACTGGTTGAACTCCACAAGAAGAAAACTGCCAACCCAATCAAAAAATGGGGTGATGAAATGAACAGAAACTTTCCCAAAGAAGAAATCTGAATGGCTGAGAGGCACATGAGAAAATGTTCAACATCACTAATCATCAGGGAGATGCAGATCAAAACAACAATAAGATATCATCTCACACCACAGAGACTGGCCCACATCCATAAGAACAAAAGCAACCGCTGTTGGCATGGATGTGGGGAGAAAGGGACTCTCCTTCACTGCTGGTGGGAATGCCGACTGGTTCAACCCTTTTGGAAAACAATATGGACGATTCTCAAAAAGTTAGAAATTGAGCTCCCATTTGACCCAGCAATACCACTTCTGGGAATATATCCCAGAGAGGCAAAAAGGTATAGTAGAGATGACATCTGCATTTCCATGTTCATTGCCGCTCTGTTCACAATAGCCACAATATGGAAAAAAACAGAGTGCCTGAAAACAGATGATTGGCTAAAGAAACTCTGGTATATTTACACAATGGAAAACTACATAGCTGTCAGAAAACATGAAGTCATGAAATTTGCATATAAGTGGATCAACATGGAAAGTTTCATGCTGAGTGAAATGAGTCAGAAAGAAAGAGACAGACATAGAAAGATCGCACTCATATGTGGAATATAAAGTAGCTGAGAGGTACAAGCTTACAATGTTGCGATTCCTGGCAGACATTTCTCTGGACTTAGTTACTAAAATACTAAAATACAGAAATCCAAAACTGTGCGGCTGCTAGTGCAGCCTCCTGACCTCATATCTCTTCATTCTCAGCAATGGAAAAGAAAACAAATTATCAAATGCTTTCTTTTCAGCAGGTCGACTTTAGGGGGGAGAAACTCCAAATCAATAATAATGAATTTTTTGT
This sequence comes from Sorex araneus, assembly GCF_027595985.1. Taxonomy (NCBI): domain Eukaryota; kingdom Metazoa; phylum Chordata; class Mammalia; order Eulipotyphla; family Soricidae; genus Sorex; species Sorex araneus. The sequence goes on from NC_073306.1 coordinate 107,312,103, forward strand.
TGAAATATTGAATGTAATCAAAGTAAAGTGAAAGTAAAGTGAAATTTACCAGTTACACATGTGTGGTGGGGGGCTGGGAAGGTGAGGGGGAGGGGGGAGGTATACCGTGATTCTTGGTGGTGGAATATGTGCACTGGTGAAGGGATGGGTGTTTGAGCATTGTATAACTGAGACTTAAACCTGAAAGCTTTGTAACTTTCCACATGGTGATTCAATAAAAGAATTTAAAAAAAAATGATGGAACTAGTGCTGCATGGAACTCACCAGGACTACACTTGGAGGTGATTAGGAGTCATGTGATGCCAGGGATACAATTCCGGTTCTTTAACATGGAAGACATGTGCCCCCGCCCTTTGAGCTGTTTCCACAGCCCCCAAGAAGCCCCCACTGAAATATCATTTCTTGCCTGTTTTAAAAAGTTATTATTAAAAAACCAAAGAAATAATAACTGTTGAGCAGGCTATTGGGAAATAGGCACTTGTACACTGTTGGCAGGAATGAAAATGGTACAATCACCAGGAAAATGAATGGAATGTTATAATGCATTCATCTTTCAAAATATACTGTAGTATATTTGGATAGTCAATAGTAAGCAATAACTTAACTTTACCAATAGTTGTAATAGCATTATAAAAAATAAGTATACTGGCAATTTACATGTAAATACAGTTTTTTTTTCCCCTGTGAAAAATAACCCATCTGCTGATAAAGTTGGTTTTTGTAGTTAAAATTTATAGTGAGTTTGCAAGGCTTTACATTAGCACTAACAATTCTTTCCATTTATCTCAAATTCTTCATAACATTAAAATACACAAATCAAAATGGTCTTAGGACAATAACAAACAGCTTTTTGTTTTATAGTTGGAATTTAAGATCAAGATGGGCCAACTATGATCACAAGCTATATCTAGCCAGCTGCCTCTTTTTAAGTTTTTTTAATGGTCTGTGAGTTAGAAAATGGCTTTAACATTTCTAAAGTGTTGGGGAAAATCAAAAGAAAAATAATACATCGTGACACATGAGCATAATATGCAATTCAAATTTCTGTGTATGTGAATAAAGCTGTATTGGAAGATAGCCACGCTCATTCATTTATATAAAGTCTATGGCTGCTTTTATGCTAAGGGGAACTTGGAAAGAAGAATATGTGGCTTACAAAGTCTAAAACATGATCCGTTCTTTAATAGGAAAAGTTTGCTGCTCTAACTTCCAATAGGAAATATAAATGCAATTGAGCCTTAAAAATATTTTGTAAATCCCAAATAACTGTCTTCTATGTCCAAATAGATGAGAATATTATTCTGTATTTCAGTTCTACATATACTTCTCAATTAAGCATATAGTTTATTTAATCTTTTATTTCAATAAGTTTATTTTCCTCACATTTCATACTCATATTTTAATGCAAATCAACAAATAATAGTATACATAATAGCTGTGACCTGTAATGCAAGTAGCAGCCTAATGGTCCAGAAAACTTCACTAGTTCATATAATCTCTAACAAGTACAAAGTGGTGCTAGATAAAGTGAACAAAATGAAGTCATATATAGCTTGAATCATAAAAATTTTCTAAGTAAATCTGGAGGCGAAAAATTCTTCAGAACTATCAAGGACATTCAAAGCAATATATTCATTTTCTTTCTCTCTCATTATATTTAGCTATTAAGGATTATCTGAGAACTATTTCTTTTAGATATTGAGAAAATACATGCTCTCTGAAAACTATACTACATGCATTAGTGTTCTCTAAATGAGTACAACTTGTACATGTACTAAGTGCATCTTAAGTGCATTAAATGTAAAATTCTTCCATATAAATGTGAAAAGGAAATATTCTAAACAAAAGCATGCTACTGTTCAATTACTGGTGATTATATTTTTATCCTACACTATCAAAAATATGATTCTTTTTTCCAGTTCCTTAAGCAAACAACCAGAAAGAGAGAAATATCTATTTCTTATTTATCAGCCCCCTACTTTCATTTTAAAAGTTGACACATTTGGGAATCAAATAATTTTACATAAAATAGAGAGCTTTCTAAAAATAGGGATGTTTTGCCTTATAGCTCGTATTATATTGCAATTCAGTTCTTATTCTTTCCCAAGTATAGTTTTGTAGGTGACCTTAATCAAATTGCTTATTCTTGTCTCATTTGCTTTTTTTTGCAAATATTTTCTCAGTATCTGTAATAGGGTAGGCCTGTGTACAGTATTATGTAGAATAAAAAAGATGGATCAGACATACTGGCTCTTAAGGATCTAATAAACAAGGAAGAGCAACCCTCATATGCACAAATATATATAAGGCAGAAAAAGATGAGTGTGCTGAGGGACGTACAGATAAGACACTCTTGAAGGCCAAACAGAGAAGCAATTACTTGCATCTGGGAAGATCCAGGAGAGATTTACTGATGTGGCTGAATTTGGGTTGTACTTTAACAAATGGTTAAGAAGGTTAAATTGTTGGACAAGGGCATTCAACAAATTAACAGGGTTTACAAGTCACAGATGATACTGTGAAAAGAAAAATGACATATGTTGGTCCATAGTTTAGGATGCCTATAATGGAATAAGTTATAGCTAAGTCTAGAAGGGTAACCAGTTGTTAGAAGTAAAGACAGTGAAATTTGGGGAAAAAAAGTCTTGAAACTAGGCAGTTCTGAAATAGTTACTGGGTCTCTGAGTTAACTAAGAAAACGTTCCTAAAGAAAATATACTCCAACCAAATGCTAAAAAATGCTAATTAACTTTTGAAGGAGGGGTCATTGTAAAGATGTAAAATATGTATATCTTTTTCCTAACACAGTTTTTGTACATTATAAATGCTAAATACAATGATAGCTATTACTTTGTTGATTACATATTGAATAACAAGCAAATAATTGTCTATGCTTTTGTAAGAATTTATCACATCAACTATGGGACACTACTACAAGGTCATCACTTTTTGGAACAAGGAAATATTTGGAAAATAAGACACTCAGAAATAAGACTGGAATTTTTTTCATTGGGAGAGGCTATTATAATCACCTAGTGATAGAATATCATGGTATAACTGAACTGCATCCCAGATAAATTAAATTATAATTTCTGCCTTAGAGCTTCATCAATTTGCTGGAGCAAGCACCAGTAATATCTCCATTGTGAGACTCGTTGTTATTGTTTTTGGCATATCGAATATACCATGGGTAGCTTGCCAGGCTCTGCCGTGTAGCCAGGATACTCTTGGGAGCTTGCCAGGCTCTCCGAGAGGGACGGAGGAATCAAACCCGGGCCAGCCATGTGCAAGGCAAATGCCCTACCCCCTGTGCTATTGTTCCAATGACTAATATTATTAATTAAGATTAATGTTTAAATGGCTATTGGACTAAAGAAAGGAGAAACACACACCCCTAGATGGTATTTTGCCCTTGAGCAGATCTCCTGACTGCAGGAGAATAAGAAGGGCTTTCATATGTTGATTGTGCTAGCAGACCTGGGTGTGGTTGCTATCACCAAGGTTTGGAGAAAATAGAGAGACCAGGTCTGAGGGAGTGTAGAGGACTAGCAAGGGGAACAGGAGGAGACAGGAGTGAGGGGCAGCATGAGACTGGGATGGGAAGCTTAGTGAGACTGGAACAGGCGTGTGGGGAGAATGGAATAAGCAGCAACTGATCACCAACCAGCCTGGCCCTCATTTCCTCCTTCATCCGCCCATGGCACTTGCTGTCCTGGGTGGGGAAGCAGCCCTTGATAATATTTTAAAAAGCTCCGTAGAATTCCTAAAGTATGCCTAGGGTTAAAAACTATGACTGATTTTGATTTAAATTGATCATATTGTCACTGTCACTGTCATCCCGTTGCTCATCAATTTGTTCAAGCGGGCACCAGTAACGTCTCTCATTGTGAGACTTATTGTTACTGTGTTTGGCATATGCAATACATCACGGGTAGCTTGCCAGGCTCTGCCGTGCGGGCTCAATATTCTCGGTAGCTTGCCAGGCTCTCCGAGAGGGGCAGAGGAATCGAATACGGGTCGGCTGTGTGAAAGGTGAACGCCCTACCACTGCGCTATTGCTGCAATTGATCATATTAGAGAAATTAATGTGAGAAATCCAGTAAGTGTGAATTATAATATTTTAATAATCAATATATATGTGTATGCTAGTTATTCAGACTGTATTTCTATGTCCCTTTGCCATACTCTTCCTTTTATTCAAAGGTTTTATTGCTACCTCATATAGGATCTAATACAGTAAAAGTCCAAACAGTGCTCATTAAATAAGTAACTGCCATTACCAACAATATCAAGAGGTGATATCATTTCTACTTTTGGAAACTGCATTTCTGTATTGCCTCTAGGTATCGTGTATAATACTACTTTAAAAATGATAGATTTTTTATTTCTTTTGTCTTAACATTATTTGCCAGAACAATTGATATCATGGTTATGCTAATAATTGTCAATTAAAAATACTTATCTTCAAGAGTATGAATAAAGGACTATTGAATATATTGAGAAAAGCAGATGGAGGATGAGTGGTAAGGGATTCACCAAAGACCTGTGGCTTCTTAGAATTTGAAGGTGCTTTAGAGATAGTCTAAAGAATTCACCAGAAAAGCCCTCCCCCTCCCGAATCTAAAAAAGAAGGAAAACACTATTTGCTTCTTGTCAAAATACTGACACCAAGACTGGTGTATTGATTTATTTGTTTTTTCACACGGGGACAACCAAATACAGTTATCCAGTATAGTCCCCAAAGGTCAAAGTTCACCTCCAACAGCCTTGACTTACCAGCTTTCCATTATAGCTTAGTGGACTGATTATACTTTTAAGGATCAACTTGAGTTAAAAAAAAAAATTAACAAAAAGATGGCAAATATAGTAAGAAGAACTATGAAGTGTTAAAATGCTACCAGCAGACTCCCTAATGGCTCTTGTTTTGACAGGTGTCTACTCAGGTGCTTGTGTTTTCTGAGCAATGTTTTCCCTATTCCTATGTACAAGCGGTCTTCACCTTTTTATGAGTATCTATGCCATTACAGTATTTACTACACAAGACAATCAAAGCTATTACGCTGTCTCTAATCCTTTCCCCTTGTGGTTCTATAAATTATTTGTTTACCCTGAGAGTGCATGAAATTTTTATAGGCATAATCTAGGATTGCATCTATCCAGCTCACATCTCAAATAAATCTCTTATAAATATTCAAACTCAGGTATACCTCACCAAAACCAAACTGTAAGCTTTGTATGTGGCTTGCACATAAGCAACTCAAGATTGTTAAAAAGTTCACCTCATTTTCAAAGAGAAGAACTTAATTATAAAATTCAAATGGTCCTTGGTTAAGTTCACATAATAGCCTTCTTCCCTCTCATGAAGGAGGCCAAGGATATCCTGTAAATGGGGTCTCAGGGAATTCATTGTAGTCATCTCTGCCAAACTATCACTTGCAAATTATTTCTCTATCAGGGTAAATAAGGTAAATCATTTATGCAACACATTTTTGTTTCAGGAACCATTTCGGCCACTGAGGATAGCAAAATGAAAAAATGCAAAAATACTGTTCTTAAAGAAATTGTATTCTGGAGGACAATAAGTAGAAAGTTAGACTGTGATATAAAGAGAAATAATATGTTACTACTATAACTGTAAAGACTAGTTAAGAAAGGACAGTAAAGGATGGCTTTTTGCAAAGCAGACTCGGAACTGAGATGTGAAGGTACTAAGCAATAAACAGAACATTATCAAGAGGAATAACCTTTACAGAGAGAAATAGAGAAAAGTGTTGAAAGTCTAAAGACGAGGGTGTGCCATAAGAAAATGAAGGAAAACTAGAAAGTGATAGTCATAGCAGAAAGAAATAAAATGGTAAAAGACAAAATCAGAGAGAATTGGTATGATAGTTAATTTATATAAATGTTATTAGTTGGTGTGTACTCAAACATTTGATCAAAAATTGTTTTTTGGCATTTGGGGGTGAGGTTAACAATTAAATCAGTGTTAATTCACTATCAGCTAATCCTTGAATATCACAGAAAGTTTGAAAGTTACCCTTGTTATGGACAATTGCTTTGCCTGACTACCTTTAACTGGGAAATAATCTTTTCTTATCTTTGGGCTCAAACAAAAACACTGTCTTTTCTTAGTTCTCAGACCTGATGACTTGGAACTGGAATTACACCATCATTTCCCTTAGTTCTTACTGTACTAGAGCTGAACAATTTGTACTCCTGGACCTTCGGTTAGCTGACTCATTCCGAAGATCTAAAGGGAAGCTTTTGTAATCTGAATCATTTATACTTTTTCCTTTATAATACATTGTATCACTTGTCACTTGTCATCCCGTTGATCTTTGATTCACTCGAGTGGGCGCCAGTAATGTCTCCATTCATCCCTGTTGCTTGTTAGTGTAGCCCAATGGTATCTGCTCACTCCAGGAACATGAAGAGCCTCAAACTATTCGTTCAGGGTTTTGACGAAAAAGTCTGACCATCTCATAAGTGGGCGGCCACTCGGTCTTTTGACGTTCCGTGGAATCCAGTTGGTAACAGCTCTTGTCAGCGGTCGTCTCCAAATAGCATTATGTGTCCGGCCCATTTGATTTTCGACGCTTTGGCAAACAATACAGCGTCCCTGATTCAGAACTCCGATTTCCTTCTCTCACTTGAGTGAAATGTGATACTCCAAACATAGCTTTTTCTATTCCTCTTTGGGATACCCAAATAGCGTTCTCATACAGTTTTCATAGGGCCCAGGTCTCTGAGGCATATGTTAGTGCAGGAAGAACGGTGGAGTTGAAAAGATGTGCCTGGAGCTGGAGGTTTGTCATTCTCTTAACAACTTTTTTGATGCTCTTGAAGGTGTTTCACCCTGCTCTGCAGTTCTGGTGCCAAGTTGTTCCTCATGTTGAGTTCTCAACCCGTCAACACGTCATTCAGAGATGTTCGTTCCATTGAGAGCAAATGGAATGTCAGGGACTACTTCGTTTTACATGAACAATAGCACAGTGGGTAGGGTGTTTGCCTTGCACACAGCTGATCTGAGTTTGATTCCTCTGTCCCTCTCGGAGAGCCTGGCAAGCTACCAAGAGTATCCTGCCTGCACGGCAGAGCCTGGCAAGCTCCTCGTGGCGTATTCGATATGCCAAAAACAGTAACAACAAGTCTCACGATGGAGACATTACTAGTGCCTGCTTGAGCAAATCAATGAACAAAACGAGGACAGTGCTACAGACAGTGCTACATTGTCTTGGTGAGATTCAGATGCATTGTATAATAGTATATCTAGAATATACTCCTTTCACATATGCAGTTCTTTTACACACACACACACACACATCCTATTTTTTCTATTTATCAGGAGAATCCTGACTAATACATGAATTGAGGAATGATTCAATCTTCTGACTTTCTCTATGTAAATCTATACAGATTCTAAGTAGCATAATGAGATTATGGTCTGGCAAGAATAGAGTCAGGCTATAGCAGATTGCTATTGTAACAATCCAGGAAAGAGAAAAAATGGCAGCTTTTACTAGGATAATCACTGCATCACTGTATCACTGTCATCCTGTTGTTCTTCAATTTACTCAAGCAGGCACCAGTAACATCTCTAATCCTCCCAGCCCTGAGATTTTAGCAGCTTCTCCTTACTCATCTTTCCCAATGATTGGAGGCTTTTTCAGGGTCAGGGGAATTAGACCTATTGTTACTGTTTTTGGCATATAGAATACGCCATGGGTAGCTTGCCAGGCTCTTCGAGAGGTATATAATATATTACTATTATAATGGTAAAGACTAGTTAAGAAAGGACAGTAAAGGATGAATTTTTGCAAAGCAGACTCGGAACTGAGATGTGAAGGTACTGAACAGTAAAACAGAACCTTATCAAGAGGAATAACCTTTACAGAGAGAAATAGAGAAAAGTGTCAAAAGTCTAAAGACTAGGGTGTGCCATAAGAAAATGAAGGAAAACTAGGAAGTGATAATCATAGCAGAAAGAAAAAATTAAGACTGAGATTCCCAACTACACCACTGCCGAAATATGTTGAAAAACAGATCAATTAAACTACCACATCATTATTTCTTATTTATGAAATACAGCTATCAGAATATAATATATATATTACTCTCTATGATTTGTTGTCTGAACTCCATCAAATATGATTTGGTAATTATGGAAAATGGGTAGGAAGTGTCTTATAATGTGTCGCACAGTCCAGAAAGCAGCCTGGAGTATGCTGGATGTTGGGTAGTATCGGCTACCAGGGCTGGGTCCCTTGGGGCAGGGAGGGCTCCCACCCGCCCCTCTCTGGGGCCCCCCAAATGAAAACATTGTAGATAATCGTAGAGATTATGAGAAATGTTAGTCTATATAGTTTTTTGAAGACTTAGTCAAAAAGATTTAGCCAAAAAGATAGTTATCTTATGAGAAACCTAAGCATAAGAAGGAAATTAAGAAAGATTTCTATAACTGGTATTATAGAGCCCATTTTCTGAAAGGGGAATTACGGTATGGAAAGTTAAGAATTCGGCTTGTGAGGCATTTATTTTGAGAAATATATTGGAAGAAGCAGGTTTAAAAATTGAACAGGTCATTATACAAAGTCAGAAATTTGAAGAAAAAAGTTAGAAATGGGAGAATCTAATTTGGCTGAAATCAATTTATAGACAACATTTAAAGCTAGAGGGATGAAGGAAATCTTGTAAAGTGGAGGTCACTGAAACTGGTAACTCTGAAGATTTCTTCAGAAATTAGGTTCAAATCTTTTAGCTGATAGGCCAGTTATGAGCTGGGAGCACAGATGAGAACATATTCACAGAGAATTTAATAAAACACAAGAATTGTATAGAAGTAAAGGGTTGATGCTAACTACTATATTTTTTATAATTTCTACCATTCCTCCCTTTCTTCTCTCATGAGATATATTAACTCTATTCAAGTATGCGATTAATATGAAAACTTAAATGACATATTATGACTAATTTCATAATATAAAGATAATTTATATCATGGACATAATGTATAAAAGATGATATAATCACAGTCACTGTCATCCTGTTGCTATTCAATTTGTTCAAGCGGGCACCAGTAACGTCTCTCATTGTGAGACTTATTGTTACTGTTCTTGGCATATCCAATACACCACGGGTAGCTTGCCAGGCTCTGCCGAGCGGGTGCCATACTCTTGGTAGCTTGCCGAGCTCTCCAAGAGGGGCAGAGGAGTCAAACATGGGTCAACGGTGTGTAAGGCAAACGCCCTACTGCTGTGCTATCGCTCCAGACCATATGATATGATAAAGGTATTATTCTGACAATTACATTTTCTAGATAAATATTGACTTATGATTTGATTAGGCAAATTTACACCATTTTTTTTGTTTTGACCTAATTTAATTTGGTCATCATCCAAAAGTGTTTCTACTTGGCAGTGTTGCAAACACGTTAGTTGGACTTACTATAACAGACTCAGTAAAATCCTGTTTAACATGGAAGTAATTTTTAGACAAATTATATACATACAGATGAGTTAAAAAGTCATTTGACATGCATATATACATGTCATTATACACTTGAAAGTAAAGTGCAATACAAAACTTTTATTATAAAAACGATTGTTACATTAGAACATGGAGTGTTGAGCTAGAGAGACAGTACCAGGAATAAGACTTGCACAAGGTCGACCCCAGTTCGTTTCCCAGCACCACAAATGGTTCCTTGAGCACCACCAGTAGTGGTACCTAAGCAGAGTCAGGTGTGGACCAAATTCTCCCAACCAAAATAAAATAACAAATTACTTTAAAATATGCAATATTTAATATTTGCATAGTCATAAAATAATATTATGTGTTTCCTACCTATAAATTTGAAAGGTAAACTTTAGGGAGAAACTACAGGAGAGTGGTAAAAAATTAAGACTGAGATTCCCAACTATACCACTGTCAAAATATATTGAAAAAGAGATCAATTAAACTACCACATCATATTTCTTATTTATTAAATACAGCTATCAGAATAGAATATATCTAACTCTAACATTAAAGAACTGGAGTGATAGCACAGTGGGTAGGGCGTTTGCCTTGCATGTGGCCAACCCGGCTTCGATTCCTCCATCCCTCTCAGAGAGCCTGACAAGCTACCCAGAGTATCCCACCCATATGGCAGAGCTTGGCAAGCTACCCGTGGTGTACTCATATGCCAAAAACAGTAACAACAAGTCTCACAATGGAGATGTTACTGGTGCCCACTCGAGCAAATCGATGAACAACAGGACTACAGTGCTATAGTGCTAACATTAAAGAATGCTATGCTTTTAGGTTCCAGCACCACTTATAGATCCATTATCACCACCAGAAATGACTCCTTAGCTCAGGAGTAAGCCCTGAGAACAACTGAGTATGACACCCAAACAAAAACAAACATGAATACTATGACTTTAATGCACCTCTGAGTCATTTTAGTCTAGGAAAATTTTCACAGACTATATCTTAATTTATATGATAAAAGTATGTATAGGAGTATGCATTTCTAGTCTCATGTGAACAAAATAATAAATGTATAGATTCTAGCTTCTTATCAGTTAATACGACTCTGTCCTGAAGTGTAATTTTGGCATGATCACATTTATCATATACAATGTTTCAGAAATGTACTTCTTATTAAATGAATTATATTCTTTTAAATAAATTTTAGTCACTCTATGCACAAAATGTTTATATTTTCATGATTTAACTTAATTATGATCTTGGCAAAATTATGTAATCAAATGATTGCCACATGTGAGTATATCATAAAAGTATAAATATGCACTGGAAAAAATCACAGACATAATTACACAAAACATCTTATTTCTTATTTCTAATTACCTGTAGTATTTAATATTGATTTGAAGAATTTTGTATCTAAATAAAATCATTGGATATCAAATATTTTATAAAATGCATCATAGATTCATCATTATCATCATCATCATCATCCTGTTGACCGTTGAATTTCTAGAGTGGTCTCAGTAACGTCTCCATTCGTCCAAGCCCTGAGATTTTAGAAGCCTCTCTCTACTCATCCTTCTAATGATGCTGTACTGGAGGCTCTTACAGTGTCAGGGGAATGAGACCAGCTTGTTACTGGTTTTGGCATATTAATACAACATGGGTACTTTGTGAGGCTCTCCCATGGGGGCAGGAAACTCCCAGTAGTTTACCAGGTTTTCCCAGAGGGAAGAGTAGGCTATAAGATATCTCTCGGCCGCTTTGTGGCCATGTGCTTCTGGGAGATTGCTTTTAAGTCTCTGGATGCTGGTCATTGACAGAATTACACGGCACCGGGGGCAGTCCCTGGGTGTGACCACCTAGCTACTGGGAGATGGGAAATCTGGGCGTAGCAGGCCCAGTCCCGATCCAAGCAGCCTTGGAGGTCTCAGCCCTGGGTCCCACACACCTGGGTTCCTCTGCCAGTTCCTTCATGTGTGAGGCTCGTTCAAAGGTGCGGAGAGGGACCTTGAGCATTGCTCTGGCTAGGCTCTGTAGGTCTTCAGCCACTGGGAGCTCTGCTTGGGGTTGGGAGGGAAGCTGGAGCCCATCCCCTCTGAGGAGGCCCCAGGGAAGACAGCCAGGCACGTGGGCAAGAAACTCTGCATCATAGGTTAAGCTAGGAAAATTATGCTCAATATAAAAACTATTTTCAGCAAATTTTTCTGATTTTATACTTAATAGCTCTGATTTTCAGTGCACTGATTTTACTTCTATTTTTAAATCTTTCCTCTTTATCTGTCACTTATTCACTCACTGTCATCCCATTGCTCATTGATTTGCTCAAGCGGGCACCAGTAAGGCCTCCATTTTGAGACTTGTTGTTACTGTTTTTGGCATATGAATACACCACGGGTAGCTTGCCTGGCTCTGCCGTACAGGTGAGATACTCTTGGTAGCTTGCCAGACTCTCCGAGAGAGGATGGAGGAATCAAACCTGGGTCGGCTGCGTGCAAGGCAAACACCCAACCTGCTGTGCTATCACTCCAGTCCATTTATACTAAATGTCATCATAAACTCAGAAAAATAAAATAAATTGAATAAATTCAATAAGTTGTTATAGAAAATTAAAGTATTCTCTAAAACACTATTACTTAGTATTTCATATTGACCAAAAAATCCCAGTTGAATACATTTTCAATTAACAGACAGCCTTAGCCTAACCTCAGAAATATATTTCTGCCTATCGAAGGTATTTCTACATATTGCATCAAGAAGGTGTTCCAGATAGTACTTGATCTGTGTTTGCATTTATATCCTTCCCTTAATGATAAGATCCTTTAAGACATATGTTGTGTCCTAACAATTCTACTCCCTCAGACCTAGAAGAATCTGGAACATAATTTTAATTGTTAATATCTAGTTTCTTGAGAACTTTTTGTTCCGGCTTTGACCTTAAAAAAGGTTTTTTTCTCGTCTATAAAATTAGACACAAAAGTAAAATGCTGACTTAATAACAAACGATTGAATATATTATAAAATAGGTACTAAATATTTGGAAAATGTATTTTATTTGGTTATATAAAATATAATCATCTGTTATGAACATATGTACCACAAGCTCACACTGAATGGTAATTGCAGAGTATTAACTAGAACTGAGAGTATTATAAATTCTTTGACACTTCCATAGCACAACTATTGAAATAAAGAATTTTAATTTCTTAATATTTTTCTCACTCAAACTCTGTATCACTTTATCATTGTCATCCCGTTGCTCATCGATTTGCTAGAGCAGGCACCAATAACATCTCCATTGTGAGACTTGTTACTGTTTTTGGCATATCGAATATGCCATGGGTAGCTTGCAAGGCTCTCAAACTCTACTGAGAAAAAGCAAAAAGAATGGCTTTAAGTGAAAAATTAGAGTTCTAAAAAGATAGCACAAGGGCTAAAGGTACTTTCCACTCACACAGCTGGCCATATTTGAATCTGTGGCTCCACACATGGTCCTTACAAAGAACCACCAAGAGTAATCCCGGAGCACAAAATCAGAAGTAAATCCTGAGCACTGCTGGATATAGTCTGACCCCCTCAAATAGGTAATTAAAACCACTGTTCAGGGACCCAGCCTGCTCCGCGGCCCTGAGCACCCTGGGCTTCCCTCCCCTCCGGACTGCCGGCCGAGTGGCCGGCATGCCACCCGCAGCACGTTGACCGCTGTCGGGTTGTGGGAAAGGGGCGTGGCCTAACCACCAGGGGCGTAGCCTAAGAAAAGTGGGCGTGGCCTCATTGCCGGCGGCCAAAGCTCAAGCGGAGGCAAGTAGTTTCCTCAACATCCTATCCAAGACTAACATCCTAGCTATTCGCAAGCAGTAGGACAATAAAACACAAGACTTCACATAAGAACTGAAGGAAACATCTCAGTAGGAGACCAGGTTCTACAACCGGCAAGTAAAAAGCCAACCACTATTAACTGAGCCTATCCACAATCCTTTTTCACAACAAAAGGAAACAGGGACACTCATCATCAAGGCTCCTCTTTCATACCACCACAAACAACATGAAGAAACAGCGAAAATCCCCATTGCAACCAGAGGATGATCAAAGGAGTCCGGAAACCTCAATGGGCGCTTCCTACAAACTTGACCTCTCTGAGAAAGAATTCAGACTTGAAATCCTCAACATGTTCAATGAACTCAATGCAAAGATGGACAACTTCAAGGAAGACCTGGCGGAAACAATACAACAGACAGCCGACAAAATACGGGAAGAAATGAGAGCAGAAATAAAAAACCTTCAAAAAGAAATGAAGGATTCCGTACATGAAATCAAAAACTCTCTGGCTGCCCTCAACAATAGGATGACTGCAGCCGAAGACAGAATCAGTATGCTTGAAGATGAGCTGCAAGAGGCCTACAGGCAACATCAAACCATGGCAAGAGACCTCAAAATAGCTCTAGCCAGAATCAGAGTCCTAGGGGATGAATTCAAGAGGAACAACATTAGAATCATTGGACTACCAGAACCACATGGAACCAACCCCAACGAAAAAGACACAGTCAAACAAATCATTGCGGAAAACTTCCCACAGCTGGACAATGCGGGCATCCAGATTCAAGGCGCCAGAAGAGTGCCAGCTAAAAGAGATCCTAACAGAAAAACCCCAAGACATATCATAGTTACAATGATGGACATCTTCCAGAGAGACACAATACTCCAAGCAGCAAGGTCCAAGAAGGAAATCGCATACAAAGGAGCACCCCTTAGGCTCACAGCAGATCTATCAGAGGAAACCCTCCAAGCTCGAAGGCAATGGTGGGATATAGTGAAAAAAACCAATGAAATCAACGCTTCACCAAGAATACTTTATCCGGCTAAACTCTCATTCAAACTAGAAGGAATCATACACTACTTTGGGGATAAACAACAGCTCAGGAACTTCATAGACTCAAAACCAAACCTAAAAGAAGCACTAAAGGGGCTATTGTAAGACAAGAACAACCCCTACAAGCACAACAAACCCTTGCAAAAAGATGGCACAAAATCCCATAACAATAATCTCCCTTAATGTCAATGGTCTGAATTCACCAATTAAGAGACACAGACTGGCAAAATGGATTCAGAGACTCAACCCAACATTCTGTTGCCTGCAAGAAACACATCTGAATAGCCAGAACAAACACAGACTCAAAGTCAAAGGATGGAAAACAATCCTGCAAGCAAACAACTCCCTCAAGAAAGCCGGGGTGGCTTTACTAGTATCGGACAACATAGACTTCAGGTTGAAAAAGATTAGAAGGGATAGTGAAGGCCACTTTTTATTAATCAAGGGATGTGTACATCAGGAAGAAATCACACTCCTAAATGTCTACGCACCCAATGAGGGACCAGCTAAATACCTACAACAGCTGCTAAGAGACCTCGAGAAGGACATCTCGAGCAACACAAAAGTAGTTGGAGACTTCAACACCGCACTGTCTCCTCTGGACAGATCTAGAAGATTAAAACTCACCAATGAAATACTGGCTTTGAAGGAAGAAATAGAAGAGAGAGGGCTAATAGATCTATACAGGGCTTTATATCCCCCAAAAAAGGAATACACATTCTTTTCCAGTGCACATGGAACATTTTCCAGAATAGACCATGCGCTGGGCCACACAACATACCTCAACAGAATCAACAAGATAGACATTGTACCAGCTATCTTTTCAGACCATGATGCACTGAAGATAAAACTTAATCGTGGACAGATGCAGAAAACCAAATCAAACACCTGGAAATTAAATAGCTCGATATTGAACAATGAGTGGGTCAGGAAGGAAATCAAGGAAGAAATCAAAAGGTACCTAGAAACAAATGAGAATGAAGACACGAGCTACCAGAACCTGTGGGACGCAGCTAAAGCCGTTTTAAGGGGAAAATTTATAGCTCTGCAAACGTATCTCAGGAAGGAAGAAAGGGCCCACATAAATAACTTGACTTCACAGCTCAAGACCGTAGAAAAGGACCAACAAAAGGAGCCAAAACCAGGCAGAAGGAAAGAGATAATAAAACTTAGAGAAGAAATTAATGACATGGAAACCCAAAAGACAATCCGGAAGATCAATGAAACCAAGAGCTGGTTCTTCGAGAAAATAAACAAGATTGATAAACCACTAGCAAGACTCACAAAGAAAGAGAGAGAGAGAACCCTTATAAGCCGAATCAGAAATGAAAAGGGGGACATCACAACAGAAACCAATGAAATTCAAAAGATCATCAGAGACTACTTTGAAAATCTCTATGCCACAAAACAAGAGAATCTAGAAGAAATGGATAAATTCCTCGACTCCTATAATCTCCCAAGGCTGAACCAAGAAGACCTGGAGTACCTGAATAGTCCAATTAACATCAAGGAAATTGAAATGGTAATCAAAAGTCTCCCCAAAAACAAAAGCCCAGGTCCAGACGGATTCACTAGTGAGTTCTTCCAAACATTTAAAGAGGACCTTTTGCCAGTCCTTCTCAAGCTCTTCCAGGAAATTGAAGAAACAGAAACCCTCCCTAACAGTTTCTATGAGGCGCATATCTCCCTAATACCAAAAGCAAACAAAGACACCACAAAAAAAGAAAACTACAGGCCAATATCCCTGATGAACACAGATGCAAAAATTCTCAACAAAATATTAGCAAATAGAATTCAACAACTCATCAAAAAGATCATACACCATGACCAAGTGGGATTAATCCCGGGGATGCAAGGATGGTTTAACATCAGGAAATCAATCAACATAATCCACCATATCAACAAAAGAAAAGATAAAAATCATATAATCATATCAATAGATGCAGAAAAAGCATTTGACAAGATCCAGCATCCGTTTATGATGAAAACACTAGCCAAAATGGGAAGGGACCTTCCTCAATATAGTCAAAGCCATTTATCACAAGCCTATGGCAAGCATTGTCCTCAATGGGGAAAAACTAAGAGCCTTCCCTCTGAGAACAGGGACGAGACAAGGATGCCCACTCTCTCCACTTCTGTTCAATATAGTACTGGAAGTACTTGCAATAGCGATTAGGCAAGAAAAAGACATTAAAGGCATTCAGGTAGGAAAGGAAGAAATCAAGCTCTCACTATTCGCAGATGATATGATACTATACTTAGAGAACCCTAAAACCTCTACCAAGAAACTCCTAGAAACAATAGACTCGTACAGTAAAGTTGCAGGCTATAGAATCAATACCCAAAAGTCCATGGCTTTCCTATATGCAAATAATGAGAGAGAAGAAAGTGACCTGAGAAAAGCCATCCCATTCACAATTGCACCTCAAAAAAATCAAATACCTCGGAATCAGCTTAACAAAGGAGGTAAAGGACTTGTGTGGAGAGCCTCCACGGGACCGTGCTTTGCAACAACAGTTGCACTGTGCTTGTAAATTGCACCGTTCTTCGTAAACAACACCTGTGTGCTTCGAAAACAATTCCTAATAAGGAAACAGGATGTCTTGCCACGCCCATAAGCTGTAACTAACCTATCAGATGCAGACACGTGGGCGAAAACAAGCAGCGAGAGGTATATAAGGAGGGAAGCTGCCTAGCTAGTGGCTCCTCCTGGTTCCTTTTCCTTCGTTCGTCCTTAGTCCCTGCTTCGTTCGTCCTTTTTTCCGTTTGCATGAGAAGGTTTCTTAATAAATAGCTGGAAGAAGAATCTCTGGGTTGCGTCCTCCTCCGGCGCGGCGGGCACCCGGGTGATGGGCCGGAGCGCGGCCCCCGCCTGCTGAGCCGCGCCGGAGGAGGACGAGCGGAGGCCGGCAGCCCGCGTCCGTGCCCGCCCCGGAGGGCGCCCCGCGCCCCGCGCCCCGTCCCCGCCGCGCTCGCCCGGGCCGCCCGGAGCCCCGATGCGCCCAGATGGCCGGGGCTCAGCCGGGAGTGCACGCGCTGCAACTCAAGCCCGTGTGCGTGTCCGACAGCCTCAAGAAGGGCATCAAATTCGTCAAGTGGGATGATGACTCCACTATTGTCAGTCCAATTATTTTGAGAACTGACCCTCAGGGATTTTTCTTTTACTGGACAGATCAAAACAAGGAGACAGAGCTGTTAGATCTCAGCCTTGTCAAGGATGCCAGATGCGGGAAACATGCCAGAGCTCCCAAGGATCCCAAATTACGGGAACTTTTGGATGTCGGGAACATCGGGCGGCTGGAACACCGCATGATAACAGTGGTGTATGGACCTGACTTGGTGAACATCTCCCATTTGAACCTGGTGGCTTTCCAAGAGGAAGTGGCCAAGGAAAAAAGGACGAACGAAGCAGGGACTAAGGACGAACGAAGGAAAAGGAACCAGGAGGAGCCACTAGCTAGGCAGCTTCCCTCCTTATATACCTCTCGCTGCTTGTTTTCGCCCACGTGTCTGCATCTGATAGGTTAGTTACAGCTTATGGGCGTGGCAAGACATCCTGTTTCCTTATTAGGAATTGTTTTCGAAGCACACAGGTGTTGTTTACGAAGAACGGTGCAATTTACAAGCACAGTGCAACTGTTGTTGCAAAGCACGGTCCCGTGGAGGCTCTCCACAGACTTGTATAATGAAAACTATAAAACACTACTTCAGGAAATAAAAGAGGACACGAGGAAATGGAAAGACATCCCCTGCTCATGGATTGGAAGAATTAATATTGTCAAAATGGCAGTTCTCCCCAAAGCATTGTACAAATTCAATGCGATCCCTATAGGGATACCCTTGACATTCTTCAAAGAAATGGAGGAAGCGCTCCTGAAATTCATATGGAACAATAAGCCCCCACGAATAGCTAGAGCAATCCTTGGGAAAAAGAAAATGGGAGGAATCAACCTCCCCAACTTCCAACTCTACTACAAAGCGGTAGTCATTAAAACAGCATGGTACTGGAACAAAGGCAGAGCGGCAGACCAATGGAACAGGGTTGAATACTCTGACATACACCCCCAAATATATGATCATCTAATCTTTGATAAGGGAGCAAGAAATGTGAAGTGGAGCAAGGAAAGCATGTTTAACAAATTGTGCTGGCAAAACTGGACAGCTACATGCAAAAAAATGGGCTTAGACCTCCATCTATCACCATGTACAAAAATCAGATCAAACTGGATTAAAGACCTCAACATCAGACCAGAATCCCTAAGGTACATTGAAGATAAGGTCAGCAAAACCCTCCACGACATTGAAGCCAAAGGTATCTTCAAAGCTGACACGCCACTGGCTAAGCTAGTGAAAACAAAGATAAATAAATGGGACTATCTCAAACTAAGAAGCTTCTGCAACTCAAAAGAAACAGTGACCAAAATACAAAGACAGTCTACAGAATGGGAAAGGATATTTATGCAGTACCCATCCGAAAAAGGGTTGATAACAAGGATATACAATGCACTGGTTGAACTCCACAAGAAGAAAACTGCCAACCCGATCAAAAAATGGGCTGATGAAATGAACAGAAACTTTTCCAAAGAAGAAATCCGAATGGCTAAGAGGCACATGAGAAAATGTTCAACATCACTAATCATCACGGAGATGCAGATCAAAACAACCATGAGATATCATCTCACACCACAGAGACTGGCCCACATCCCAAAAACAAAAGCAACCGGTGTTGGCCTGGATGTGGGGAGAAAGGGACTCTCCTTCACTGCTGGTGGGAATGCCGACTGCTTCAGCCCTTTTGGAAAACAATATGGACGATTCTCAAAAAGTTAGAAATTGAGCTCCCATTTGACCCAGCAATACCACTTCTGGGAATATATCCCGGAGAGGCAAAAAGGTATAGTAGAGATGACATCTGCATTTCCATGTTCATTGCCGCTCTGTTCACAATAACCACAATATGGAAAAAAACAGAGTGCCTGAAAACAGATGATTGGCTAAAGAAACTCTGGTATATTTACACAATGGAATACTATGTAGCTGTCAGGAAACATGAAGTCATGAAATTTGCATACAAGTGGATCAACATGAAAAGTATCATGTTGAGTGAAATGAGTCAGAAAGAAAGAGACAGACATAGAAAGATTGCACTCATATGTGGAATATAATGTAACTGAGAAGTACAAGTTGGCAACGATGCAACTTCTGGCAGATATCTCTCTGGACTTAGTTACTAAAACACTAAATTACAGAAACCCAAAACTGAGAGGGCGCTAAGTGTGGTCACTCGACCTCATACTTCTTCATCCTCAGCAATGGAAAACAAATTATCTAATGCTTCCTTTTCAGCAGGTCTGACTTTAGGGGAGAGACTCTCCAAACAATAATAGTGAGTTTTGTTGAAATATTGTATGCAATCAAAGTGAAAGTAAAGTGAAATTTATTAGTTACACAGGTGGGGGGGGCTTAGGGTGGGGGGGCTAGGGGCGTGGGGGGGTTGGGGTGTGAGGGGGCGGGGTGGAGCTATACTGGGATTCTTGGTGGTGGAATTTGAGCACTGGTGAAGGGATGGGTATTCGAGCATTGTATAACTGAGATTTAAACCTGAAAATTTTGTAACTTTGTAACTTTCCACAATAAAAAATTTAAAAAAAAAATAAAAAAAATAAAACCACTGTTCATATTTTACTGACTGCAGCATCAATATTTTCATTTGTTGCAATTCTCATCAAAATTATGATGACATTTTTATGTAAATGATGAAGGCATGCAGCAGGGATACTCAAGTCATCGTCACTCTTCCTTCATCTCTCCTTTCTATAAGATAGATATTTTGGCCAAGACTTAAACACAAAATAGATATCATGCCTCACTACATCACTGCCATGGTTTAAGCTTCACTTAAACTATCCACTTTGTGGGAATACATAACAAGTATTATTGAAAAAAATAAAACTAAACACTGTGAGCATGCAAGATGCATATGCAATATCTTCTGAAGTCTTTATTTCTGGGGTGAGGATATGTGTTTTTACATATAAAAATAACAGTTCTGCTCTTCTTTCTCTTAACATTTCTGCACATTATTTTTTCTGTGCTGAGAGAACTTTTTGCTCTGTGCTCACAGACCACACTGACAGTGCTCAGAGATATGTATTTGGTTCCAGGGATGGATCAAACCCTGGTTGGCTGCAAGCAAGGCAAGCATCTTAACTACTGTACTATCTCTCTGGTCCTATGCACAAATTTCTTACTATTGATTGGAAGGCAAGTCAAGGTGCTACCATATAAGTCTTAACTCAGTAATTGCACAATGTCAAATATTTTACTGTTTTGAACTTAAAGGCTTTAAAATTATTTAAAAATACATACTCGTTAATTGGTCTACTCAATACATTGAGAATTTGAGAATGATAATAATATCAACTAGTAAGAATTGTCACTCACAAGCAACTGCAAGGCTGACTACACCATCTTATGCTCTGCATTGGTAACAATAGTCATACAAAGTTCCTCTCTTCAAAGAGCTTACTCTGAGCATGGAGCGGATAAAATGCTACATAAAACACACTAACGTTCTGAAGAATTTAAAAGGTCAATAAAGGAAGCAGATAATGAGCAGAAAGGGATTTTTAAATTGTTAGAAAGAACAGAAAAATTTTCTAGAGGAGATAAAACTTATTGTGAATCTTGCATGAGAGACAAAATTAAAATTAAGAGTTGCAAAGTGAAATGTCTGAAAAATGGGACAACTATTAATTGGAGAAAATATCTATTTTTTATTTCTTCAAAAGAATCTGGGATTTCAGTCTGACAATATAAATCTTAGCTTTTAAAAATAAGTGTCAATCAATTTGATCAGAACTATTAAATCATGTATTAGAATAAAATGCTATCTGATTATGATTCATGTTTTCTTTTCCTTTGATATGGCCTAAAATATTGAAGCAAAAGTGATAGCATAGCTAACAATCTGTCATAAGTTAAGACGTATTTAATTTAAAGAACAATCAGAAAGAGATGAAGAAAGTAAGCAGTAGATAAGGTGAGTTGAGGTCATATTAAAATGTCTTTGAAGAAGAAAAAAGGTATTTATATCTAATTCAGATATAAATTCAGATATCTTTTCAGATATAAATTCAGGTATCTTTTCAGAGATAGTGCTATAGTTGCATGATAGTTCAAAAATGTATGATTGTTTTATTTTTTTTTTAAATTTTATTTTATCACCATGTGGAAAGTTACAAAGTTCTCAGGTTTATGTCTCAGTTATACAATATTCAAACACCCATCCCTTCACCAGTGCCCATATTCCACACCACCAAAATCCCCGGTATACCCCCCGCCCCCCACCCCAACTGTATAACTGATGAATTTCACTTCATTTTCTCTTCACCTTGATTACGTTCCATATTTCAACACAAAACTCACTATTGTTGTGGGAGTTATACCCCCAAACAAGATAACCCTACTAAGGAAGCATTTGATAATTAGTTTTCCATTAAAAGATTGTATGTTTTCAGGTTTTAGAAAAGGTCACACGGCCGCTTTTTAGAAAAGGCTCAGATGTGTCCCAGTCCCGAATTCCGGAGCCTTGTTAGTTGCTGCTCAGTGACACCAGGGCTCCATCTGGAGAAGGTGTTGTGGCTGTACCTCCTCCTTCCGACTCCCCGGTGTTGTTGGCCCCAATTCGGGTCCAGAGCATTTTCCGGGCCGCGTTGCTCACCAGAATGCCTGGCCGCTTCTCTGTTGATTGTGGCAAGATGGCGCCGAGGGTGGGTCGAGGGCGTGACTTCCGGCAGCCGGGACCTCTTGGAGTTTGGGCTGGCGCTGCCTCACTCCAGTGCCCCCCCCCCGCGGCTCGGATGTGTCCCAGTCCCGAATCCCGGAGCCATGTTAGTTGCTGCTCAGTGTCGCCAGGGCTCCATCTGGAGAAGGTGTTGTGGCTGCACCTCCTCCTTCTGGCTCCCCGGTGTTGTTGGCCCCAATTCGGGTCCGGAGCATTTTCCGGGCCGCGTTGTTCACTAGAATGCCTGGCCGCTTCTCTGTTGATTGTGGCAAGGTATAAAATTAAATTTTTCTTCGACAATCATTTTTCCAAATTTTTCCAAACTCATGGAATTTTAGAAATTTAATAAATAGAAAGAGCCAAATGTCACACAGAAGTCTTAATGAAATGTTGCTAAGAGAGTGATCTTTTTAAGTTTAAAAGATTTAAATTTTTTAAATTTAATTGTCAGTAATCAAATACTGATCTTAAAAATCAAGATTATACAAATAATTTCTAGCAATATTATTGGCTGGTACTCATTTGATAATTTCAATAAAAGGGATTTGTTTTTATCAGGGTTAACAGTGATAATATTTCAGTTATTCTATATGCCCCTGAGCTTGCCCAGGCAACTAGGCCTGTTTTTTTTAACTTCATTATATGAACATTTGGCTTCTCTTATAAACTGACAATCTAGTTTGCAAGAGATACATTATGTAAATTAGAAAATTAGCGACAAAGCTATTCTGATGCTAGTTAGTACTATTTTTTGTTCTCCATGTGACATTTGCAAAAATGTAATAATGCATTAAAATCTATGGATGCTTTGCTATCACTATTGATGAGCACTATTTTAATATAACATTAAATGTACTGCAAAATCTGTGAATTTACAATGGCATGCTCTATCCTACAAAATCTATTATAATTCAGTTCTCTCTGTCGTCTGATAAAAAAAGGAAAAATATATTGCAAGTATATTCACCTGACCTAAAAATGCCCTGTTATTCACTCAAATTCAGTGCACCCCAAAGTAAGAAATGGTGAAACAATTTCACACACTTCAAGGGAAAGCTGGAAACAGTGCAGTCGTAACAGTATTGGTGCACATTCTAAACTTCAGCCACCTTTTTTTTTTTTTTTGCCCAACTGAATTTCTGCATCTCTCTTCTGCTGAAACCAAACATGATGAAACCAAACACAATGAAAATAAAACCCAACTCCAGAAATTACAAATATATCAGAAACCAATATTGTTAATGCACAATTCCAGTTTTCTTTTTTCCTTTGCTTCAGACTTATTTATGATTTTAACTTCCTTTAACTCTCCATTCTTTTACTTAATGCCAATAACTAGGTCATAAGTGTTTCTGTTTGGGGCATGCTCGTCAGTGTCCTAATATTAACTATACTGAGCTATAAACCTACTATGAAAAAGGGCAAGCAGAACCAATGCACAAATCTGATGCATCATTAACAAAAGATAGAAGCTGCTCTCTACTCACATATTAGGAAAGCCACCACCTGAAATGGACTTTCAAAATGGGGGTTTTGTGTGATACTACTTTTCTTTGCTTTTTAAAGCAAAATAAAAAACAAATGCAGAGTGATAGGGTTTTGTTTGTCTGTTTGCTTTTTTTTTTTAAATCCTTGCTACATCAATTAGCCTAAGAACAGGCTAATTTCCAAGGACTTGGAAAACATGCAAGTCTGTGATATGAAGAATGGAAATGCTCTGATAATATTTTCTCTTCAAGAACTGTGAGTTTCTAAGGAAAAATGTGGGTATACGAAAAGAGACGAGAGCGTTTGGTGGCCAAGAGTCGCCTCCCCAGGCTGGATGATGGGTGACGGGTGGACAAAGGACCAGGGGAACGGAGACACTGGGCCTAGGCTGGCGGGCATTCGGTTTATTTCTCTCTCCTCCCCAGCATCATCTGATCTCTCCCCTTATGATGCAGTCATAGTTTTGGTTGTAGTCCCAGTCATCATAGTTCCATCATTCTACTCTCCTTGTAGACCTCAAACTCCTCTCCTTTGTTATCTCTTCTTCCTCGTCTCATCATAGTCTAATGGTCCTCTACTTCCAGTCATTGTCATCAGCTAGTCCTCCTTCTACACCTCAAAGTCCCAAAAATCTCCAAAGTCTCAGTTCTCATCCTCTAGTCTTTTAACGTTTACTTGTCGACTTTCAAGTTCTTCACTTTCTAGTCCTCAAAGACCTCAAAGTCCCAAAGTTTCCAAAGTCCCCATTCTCTTCCTCTAGTCTTCAATCTCTAGTTGTCTAGTCATTGACTTTCTTACCTTCTTACCCCTCACAGTATAGTTATATAGCAATCATGAAGGGTGGGGATACAAAGATGGGGGTGAACATTGTCATAACAACAAACAGATGTAAAGCTACTTCTTTAGGAGATTAACTCAAGGACAAAATCTCATTTGAGGGTTTAATACTCCAGATTACTAGGAGATCCACTCAAGGGCGGGATTCCATCTGGGGTGTATTGCTTTCTCCTTTCCTCAGCCAATAATACATTTAAACAATCACAGTAAATTTACTTCTTAAATATTTCTAGTCATTTTAAATGAACACAGTAAGAGATATATATTAAGTTTGAAGGTTGGCTCTTCCTGGGGACATCTCGCTATATATCCCAACCCACAGTCCTCAGTCCAGATTAGTCTTTCCTAATCCCAGCAGGGTCCTTATTCAGTTACTTCTTTTTAGGACATGACAGAGTTTGTCCATGACTGTCTGTGTTCTGGACTTATAGTCAAGTATTATGGCGCCTGGCGTGGCCCATTTTGATGCGAGGATTGCTCACAGCTTGCCCTAGGTCCATCCTCTCCCTCTTCGGGACCCTGCTTTTGGAGTGCTAGGAACTAAGGGCAACTGAGGCTTAAGTTTGTGTTCCACCTCTCTAAAATACATCACGGTCCCTGAAACATTTTTTTTTTGGTCGGGCTCATGTGCAGTGGTTGTGGGACGCATGTGTGTATGGCAGGGAGTGGGGTAGAATGCAAGAGGGAAATGGTATGATGGTTCCCAGAATGATTTTTCTGCCTGTCTTTGCAAATCTGAGAATCCAGTGCTTGCCTGTGACTCTCAGGGGTGCTAGTGGTATCCTGTGTGCTCAAGTGTCACCAAGTAGTATTATACCTGCAGGTGGGTATATTTGTGGTACTGGTGTGTAAACTCAGGGATAGGTATGTGTTCTCCCACTCAAACTACCTCCTAGACTCATGAAAAACATTTGTTCCAAGACTAAAATTGTTTAAATTTAAAAATTGCAATGAGAAATTTGGACTTCTAAAAGGAACGTTAATATACATTTAAAATATGATTTTATAAAAAGTATATTAGCTAATATATATACTTTAAAAATATATATCAACCCAACCTCTAGAAATAAATGAGCTAAATGGGTAATCATGAACACTTTCTTTTGGCTGCTGTTGTTTTTGTCTTGGAGCCACACCCAGTGGAACTGAACTCAGGAACCAAAAGAGGATTGTCATGTGCAAGGCTAGTGCTTTGCCCACTGTGCTGTTACTCCAGTCCCTCACTTTCAAGACTCTTTGACAGTGCTTTTTTTTTTTAAATAAGCTGATCTGATGTAACAGACATAAATACTCTGTAATACTGATACAATATTTCGATCAGAAATTAATAGTATGAGATGTCTCACCCTAGAATAGTGTGATGAACTAACATTTATTATATCAATCATGAGTCAGAATCCTGCAATTAAGAAAAAAATCTCAATTTTCTCTTCTTTTTGATAATCTTCCCTGCTACAATTCTTGTCAATTACCTTTAATATTTATGGTATTCATTAAATTGGGCATTCTGTTCCCTATGCATTTTAGATACACAGTAATGGATTACTCTAATAATTATACTTATGAAATAAACAATATCAATAAAACAAGAAGGGACAATAAATTTTATCAAAATTTAGAGAGAAAAAGAACAAGCCTGCAAAATTAAGTGAATAACTTGCCATCAGAACACATATACTATTTTGGAAACTTCATTTTTAAAAATTATAGAATAATAATGTCTGGAAGGATAAATTGCCCACAACTAGTATATGTGGACTCTATAATTATTATAAATGCTAGAATTTACAAAAATCAATTTTTATTGACTAAGTGATTATATTTAATATAATAAATTTCATATAAATATGTCACAAAAATATTCAAATCAATATATTTCACACACAATTGTAATGCTCTCTACTTTAGTAGTGTGAAAAGTACAAATTCTGACATGCTCGTTTCTACTAAAATATCAAAAACCAAAAAAATTTAATACTATATTAAAAATATTAAGTGACTTTTTATAAACCAACTTCTACAGCATTCTTTTATGTCTATTGCCTGAGAATTAAATAAGCTCTATTTATAAATTTAATCTTCATAAGGTTTCACTTACTTGTAGAAGCAATTTTTAAAAAAATTCTCTTGTGTATGGTTTTTAATTCAATATTTAAGTACTATTAACCATACTGCAGGAATGAGCAAATGAGGCTAAGAAAAGTTAAAAACTAAAAATTTCACAGTGTTTACTGTAAATATTAGAACTTAAGAATTTAAGACCTTTCTGAGTAGAACTCCTACTCTTACTTTCTACTCTACACATTCTCAGATGTAGGACCATAAATCAAACCATAGTTTATCACATGTAGGGCAAGCACCTTAAGCCCATACTATCTTTCTGGTCTGACATTAAACTTTTGTTTTAAGACTGCTTTTCTAACTCCAAATTCACTTAGGCACTAGTCAAAAAAAATTCAGCTCCAATTTGCTAAATATAGTATTGCTACATCTCTTCTTTTTCATATACTGCTTCCTCTCCCCAAAAGCTAATTAAGTCCCAATTTTTTAAGTTCAAAAATTTTAACTTCTTTAATCCCTTTTCTGGAAATATAGTTTATGCATTGTCCCTTACTTATATTGTTCAATTAAACTCACTTTTCAAAGGTTCTCTGATGGCAATAGAAGTCTAGATGCTATGTGAAGCAGTTGCCATGACAGATTAAACATGGGATTATTTTATTTTGTCTTTGGGGGTTCACCTGGCTGGGTTTGGGGATTATTCCTGCCTGAGTCCAGGGATCACTCCTGGCAGTGCTCAGGGGATCATACATGTGAGAGGTGTGTGTGTGTGTGTGTGTGTGTGGCAGGGGTATGGGGGATAGTGGTGAATTGAATAAGGCTGAATGCAAGGCTATACCTGAAGTGCTATGTCTCCTGCTCCAAAGTTTAATCACTACAGAAGACTTAGAGGGTGTCCAGATACCATGTCTGGTACAGAGTCAGCAAAGGAAGTTTAGATGAAAAGTTTGCATTCCACAGAGGATTTAATAAATCTACTGGGAATACCTTAAGCCAAAGTCAGTCAATGATAAGGAAATTATGTCCCCACTACAGGTCTACAACAGAATCTCTGCTGTGCTCAGTATGTTGACTAGGAGTTGTCTTTGGAAGACAGCCTGGGTATAAAGATGGGTATGGATTTCGGAGCACAGTAACTGGAAACCCTGGTTAATTATGCCTATCAGAGTTGGAAAATCTCAAGGTGTTCTCATATTACTGCCAAAAGAAACAGTTCCAAGTCGGACCACTTACAAGCTTTGGCACATTGAGATAGTTATTGAATCTCTCTGAGTCATTATGTAAGATTAGAACTGTCACAGGAAATAATTGTGAGAAATTATGTGAAAGTTCCTTCTGTAAGACCTATTCAAAAACATTACTTGTTTATATTTTCCGAGACTCAGTATGCAGTAGATGATTGGTATTTTAAAAAATTATTTGATCTGTATATATGCACACATTAAAAGAACTTTCTGTTTCTATTTCAAATAAATAATATTTCTACTTACTTTTATGTTTTATTAGAAAGAAATTTTTCCTGCCATGTACAAATTTCATTATTTTCTTTGTTTCCATCAAGTGTGATGCTTGTATATGAAGATAATAGGCTGATAAGATTCTGTCTCAAAAAAAACCCTAGCCCACCGCTGAGATGTGATCCCGGGGGCCGCACGCATGTGCGGCCTCTCCGCAGCTGCACAAGCGTGAATCCAGACCCAGCAAAACCTCTTTCGGCGTGGGCAACTCCTCGCAGAATGTCTCCAGCCTGAGAACTAAGCCTCGGCCCCGTGCCCGCCCAGGAGGGGAAAGATATTTCTCTCTCTCGCCTCTTTCTCTCGGGGGATGAAGGGCACGGTGGCCGCCATATTAAGACGACCACAGATTGGGTTTTCAAGCCTGCAATTATCTAATATCTGGAAGAAATCTCCCTGGACTTCTTGTTAAAGTACAGAAATTCAAAACCGCGCGACATTATTTGTCTTCACAGTAGGTCTGAATCTAGTGGGGTACTCCTAACAACAATAGTGAGGTTTGTGTTGAAATATTGAATGTAACCAAAGTAAACAGAATGTAAAATGAAACTTATCAGTTACAAGGCGGGGGGTGGGGGGGCGGGATGGGAGGTGTACTGTGTGGGTTTTTTTTTTTTTTTTTGGTGGTGGTATATGGGCACTGGTGAAGGGATGGTTGTTTCAGCATTGTATAACTGAGACCTAAGCCCGAAAGCATTGTAATCTTCCACACGGTGATTTAATAAAATAAAATTAAAAAAAAACCTAAAATAATATAAACTTGTTACCTTCTTTACTTACTATGTACCTTCATTCATTCATTTACTCGTTTGTTTTTATGTTCATTAAACAAATGTGTAATATTCTGTGCCAGATACTATGCTACACATACAAAACATAACATTATCCTTTCCTGATTCATCATATATGTTAGTAGAGAGAAAGGCATTAAACAAAGGCTCACATAAATAAATGTAAAACTGCAGTTGCTACAGTGCTATGAAAGATAAGTGCAGTGTATAATGAGAGCCCATCAGTAGCAGATTAGATGAAGCCAGGGGAACTTTCTGGACATCAAAATACTAAGGCCTAAAGACAGGAGTTTGGAAGGTAATGAAGATAGAAAATGAGGGTCCATGCAGAGAAAATTATGCAAAGTTCAATAGTGGTGGAAATAAGGAACTGGTTGAGCTTTCACTGTGGATAAGGTATAGGGGAGAAGCAAGATCCAGGTAAATTAGGAGGGAGTAACAAATAAATAGGAACTATTCCTGAAAAAATAGACCCAGTTTCCACTCCCATTTTCATCACATAAGGTGAATTATCACTGTTCATTTTGTCACATCCAACTTCAATTGCTGATCATTTTTAAATGACATAAATGCTAGAAAACAGCCAAGGAAAATGCCAGTCTGCTGGTGTCAAACCATCCAATATAATTTAAATAGGATCATAAATGGGTCAAGACTATCAAAATGGCACAGGAGAGAAAGCATAAGGGTTAAGCTCCTTGCCTGGCATAGGGCCAACCCCAGTTCCATACCTGGCATTACATATGCTACCCACAAACCCCACCAGGAATGATCACTAAATAACTGAAATGAGTTATTTAATTATTTATTTTAGGTTTAAGGCCACACCCAGCAGTGCTCAGTGTTGACTCCTGGCTCTATGCTCAGGGATCACTCCTGGCAGTGCTAAGGGATTGTGAGATTGAATCTAGTTGGCTTCATGCACAGCAAGAGCGTTGCCTGCCATAGTATCTTTTCAGACCGTGAAAATGAGTTATTTTAAACCTCTTGCTGGTTATATCTATATATGATCCAATTTAATCATTATGTAAAATATAGAGGCAGTTATTCAATAATATGACAACATGATAGAAAGTTTTAAGTAAGAAAATTAAACAACCTGCTAATCCCATTTCAGAGAAGAATATATGTCATTTGACCTAAGGTTATTCATATATTCTTATTGTCACCCAATTTCAGTGTCTAATTACTACAAATGTTACTTGGGAGAAACAGTAATAAGAGAGTCAACCCACCACTAACTCAAAGACTATACTGTTGAGACACACTATATATCAAAATACCTCAAAAGAAAAAGATCACATTCAGAATTCTCTATAGTATAAACCTTTAGCTGGGTTTCAGTGTCCTACTACTAAAAAATTTGTGACAGGTGGTTTCTTTATTGAGGTACTAACTCCCAAAAGATTACATAAAGCAGGTTTATGCCTTGTTCAAGATAAATTGATGGGGATGCAATAGCACAGCAGGTAGGGCTTTCGCCTTGCACAGGGCAGACCCGGGTTCCATTCCCAGCACCCCATAGGGTCCCCTGAGCACCACCAGGAGTAATTCCTGAGTGCATGAGCCAAGAGTAACCATGTGAATCACTGGGTGTGACCCAAAAAGCAAATAAATAAGTAAGTAAATAAATAAATAAATAAACAGATCGTATCCTGAGTCGTCTATAAAACTAATACTAGTGAGTCAATTATGTAATAAATGTATATCTCTTTTAGAAAAAAATGTGTAGAATTTTCTTATTTTTCTTACTTTATGTCTTCAGAGAAGAAGATGAATAACTAGTAGGATGGACAATAGAATAGGTGCCTTCCTAGAATTCTATCTTGCAAACATGTTAGAAAATGAAAACAAAATATGAAAAGTGAAAAAGCATTTATTAGACAAATAAAAGTTTCATCACTAAATATTATAATTTACTAAATTTTATTTACTTTTTGTAATTTAGTTAACATGGTTAACAATAACTGTTAAAGTTCATGGGATTCTGCTCATGGATTGGAAGAATTAATATTATCAAAATGGCAATACTCCCCAAAGCATTGTACAAATTCAATGCAATCCCTATAAGGATACCATTGACATTCTTCAAAGAAATGGAGCAAGCACTCCTGAAATTCATATGAAACAATAAGCCCCCACGAATAGCTAAATCAATTCTTGGGAAAAAGAAAATGGGGGGAATCAACATCCCCAACTTAAGCGGTAGTAATTAAAACAGCATGGTACCAGAACAAAGGCAGAGCTACAGACCAATGGAACAGGGTTGAATATTCTGACACCCCCTCCCAAATATATGATCATCTAATCTTTGATAAGGGAGCAAGAAATGTGAAGTGGAGCAAGGAAAGCATGCTTAACAAATTGTGCTGGCAAAACTGGACAGCTATATGCAAAAAAATGGACTCAGATCTCCACCTATCACCATGTACAAAAGTCAGATCAAAATGGATTAAAGACCTCAACATCAGACCAGAATCTGTCACTGTCACTGTCATCCAATTGCTCATCGCTTTGTTCGAGTGGGCACCAGTAACGTCTCTCTTTGAGAGATTTATTGTTACCGGTTTTGGCATATCCAATAAGCATTGGTAGCTTGCCAGGCTCTGCTGCGTGGGCTCAATATTCTTGGAATCTTGCCAGGCTCTCCAAGAGGGGCGGAGGAATCTAACTCGGGTCGGCCGCGTGAAAGATGAACGCCCAACCACTGTGCTATCGCTCCAGCCCACAATAGCCACAACCTGGAAAAAACCGGAGTGCCCAAAAACAGATGACTGGTTAGAGAAACTTTGGTACATCTATACAATGGAATACTATGCAGCTGTTAGAAAAGATGAAGTCATGAAATTTGCATATAAGTGGATCAACATGGAAAGTATCATGGTGAATGAAATGAGTCAGAAAGAAAGAGACAGACATAGAAAGATTGCACTCTTATGTGGGATATAAAGTAGCAGAGAGGTAAGAGCTTGCAATGATGAAACTTCTGGCAGAAATTTCTCTGGACTTAGTTACTAAAATACTAAAATACAGAAATCCAAAACCTCATGGCCGCTGTTGTGGCCACACGACCTCATATCTCTTCATTCTCAGCAATGGAAAACAAATTATCAAATGATTCCTTTCCAGCAGGTCCCACTTTGGGGGGGGAAACTCCAAACAATAATAGTGAGTTTTTTGTTGAAATATTAAATATAATCAAAGTAAAGAAAAAATAAAGTGAAATTTATCAGCTACATAGGCGGAGTGGGGGGCTGAAGGGGTGGGGGTTGGGGGGAGGTTTACTGTGGTCCTTGGTGGTGGAATATGTGCACTGGTGAAGGGGTGGGTGTTCGAGCATTGTGTAACTGAGACTTAAGCCTGAAAGCTTTGTAATTTTCCACATGGTGATTCAATAAAAAATTTAATTAAATAAATAAATAAAAATTAATAAATAAATATTTTTTAAAAAGTTCATGGGATTGATGTACAATGTTACTGCATGCATATACATGCACATACACATATACATACACACACTATACACAACCCCAGAGTGCCCATGACATGTCCAACACTGTCGCAATATCACATCTGGCATCTCCATTTCCACTCCATCCAAGAAACTTTCTTAAAAAATTTATTTAAGTCACCATGATTTACAACACTATTAATTACATGATTTTCTACATATAATATTCAACTGACAAATGGTTAATAGCCATGCTATCTAAAATATCTGTAAATTTTACAACAATAAATCAATCCCACAAAAATGGGAAGAAGAAATGAGCAGAAATTTCATCAAATATGTACAAATGGCCAATAGGTATGCACAAAAAGTATTCTTTATCACTTATCATCAGGGAAATTTAAGTCAAAGAAACAGATACCATCTCATACTAGTGAGACTTGCACTTGCGTGCGCACAGACACACACACACACACACACACACATACACACACACACACACACACACAGAACAGAAGCATGGACCCAGAGCCATAGTAGAGCAGGTAAGGTGCTTGCCTTGCATGTGACTAACCCAGCTTTTATCCCTGGTATCCCAAGCTGCCAGGAATGATTTCTGAGTACAGAGTCAAAAATAAACCTGAGCATTGCTGGATGTGGTCCAAAAGCTCCCCCTACTCCCACTCCCAAAAGAATTAAAACAATTAGCATTGGCATGGATGTGAGGACAAGGAACTCAATCCACTACCGTTGAGAATGTCGAGAGGTTCAGCTTTTTGTAAAACAATAACCTTTTGGAAAACTTCTCAAAAATATCTAAGAATTGGGTTTCCACATGACCCAGTAATTTCAATTCTGGGCTTCTACCCCAAAGACCCCAAAACTAAAGAAATTCATAGCAAAATATTTACATTTTAATTATGTTTTCTTAAAGTGAACTAGAGCCAGGGAGTAGCAGTTCAGAGTTTAATATGAATACATGCTTCAGCAATGTCTGCTGCCTTTTATGATTATGTCATAAATTGATGCCTCTGAGAATTGGAATGGAGACAGCACACATTAAAAGAGTAGGAAGAAACTGTAGAAGTCTGATAAGAATCTCTTACCATTTGTCTGTGAGAAGGCCTAACATTGTGCCAAAGGAAGCAATAGGGAAATTTTTAGAAGGATGTAAATGGAACTTTCCTTTTTCAGGCACCATGAACATTCTCAAATACTTACTCTTGAGATTCAGCTTACATCACTTTTAAAGTACTATATCATATATTCCTGCCTTGATCTAGAAAAATAGAAAACTACAACTAAGTAATTTTAGCTTTTACCAAAATTAATTTTTAGGTCTTACCAAAAATGCAAAAATATGAATTCAATTTTTGTACTAAAATCTAATCCAGAGACTAAGAAAGTCATTTCTCAATATATGCAAATTATATTTTATTTTATACACCCAAAGTTACTCTGATGTTCTCAATCAAGTATATGTTAAGAAATAAAGGAAGTATTTATAATCTAAATCTGTACGAATTTGGTCTAAATCTGAATCTAAACCCTGTCACTGTCACTGTCACTGTCATCCTGTTGTTCACCGATTTGCTCGAGTGGGTACCAATAACATCTCCATTGTGAGACTTCTTGTTACTGTTTTTGGCATATCGAATACACCATGGGTAGCTTGCTAGGCTCTGTCATAGGGGCAAGATACTCTCGGTAGCTTGCCAGGCTCTTCGAGAGGGGAGGAGGAATTGAACCCAGGTTGGTCACGTGCAAGGCAAATGCCCTACCCGCTGTGCTATCGCTCCAGTCCTAATCTAAACCCTAAAATGTTTCCATTTAAAAAGCTTACATAGCCTACTCCTCGGACCCCGAGCACCCCAGCCATCCCCCGTTCCAGACTGCCGCCCTAGTGGCCAGCATGATGCCCCCAAGCACCGAAGCCGTTTTCTCTTTCGGCACAGCATCAAACAATCTGTTGTTACATCTCAGCCTTTATTACCTATGTGCCTGAGTAACATCCTAAGTATACAAAGAACAGTAAAATAATAAGCCAGTAGTCTATTCTAATTTCACCCGAATACCAAAAAATACAAGTACCCGTCAAAGCCCAATGTAGAAGAGCACATTCTCCAAAAGCATCATCTTAGTCCTCACCAAAGGATTAGAGGAACATCTGAGAGAAAGGACATGTTCTAGAAGGGTATTATAAAAAGGTTGCTACCATTGACTGATACCATCCAGATTCCTGTTTTGCAACAAGAGGGAACAGGGATAGTGAATTTGAAGGACGCTCTTCCATACTACCACAACATGAAGAAACAGCGCAAATCCACACCACAAGGAGAGGACGATGAAAGGAGTCCAGAAGCCTCAATAGGCATTTCCTACAAACTTGAGCTCTCCGATAAAGAATTCAGTGTTGAAGTGCTGAAGATGTTCAATGAACTCAACGTGAAGATTGAAAAGGTATCCATTAAATTAAAGGAGGACCTGACAGAAACAATACAACAGACAGCCAAGAAAATACGGGAAGAAATAAGAGACAGAAATAAAAAAAAAGCTACAAAAAGAAATGTCACCAATGAAGGATTTGGTAGATGAAATAAAAAACTCAGTGGGTGCCCTCAACAATAGAATGACTGCAGCAGAAGACAGAATCAGTGAGCTTGAAGATAAGCTGTAGGCAGCCTACAGGAAACAACAAACAATGGGAAAAGACCTCAAAATAGCTCTAGGGAGAACCAGAGTCCTAGGGGATGATTTCAAGAGGAACAACATTAGCATCATCGGAGTACCAGAAGGACAGGGAACCAACCCCAGTGAAAAAGCCACAGTCAAAAAAATAATTGCAGAAAAGTTCCCAGAGCTGGAGAATGCAGACATCCAGATTCAAGGAGCCAGAAGGGTGCCAGATAAAAGAGACTCTAACAGAAAAACTGGAAGACATATCTTAGTTAGGATTATGGATGTAATGGGTAGAGGCACAATACTGCAAGCAGCAAGGTCAAAGAAGGAAATAACATTCAAAGGAGCACCCCTTAGATTCACAGCAGACCTATCGGAGGAAACCCTCCAAGCCCAAAGGCAGTGGTAGGATATAGTGAAAAAAGATAGACATTGTACCAGCTATCTTTTCAGACCATGATGCACTGAAGATAGAAGACAGAAACAGAAAACCAAATCAAACACCTGGATTAAACAACTCGATGTTGAACAATGAGTGGGTCGGGAAGGAAATCAAGGAAGAAATCAAAAGGTACTTAAAACAAATGATAATGAAGACACGAGCTACCAGAACCTGTGGGACACAGCTAAAGCCATGTTAAGGGGAAAATTTATAGCTCTGCCAGCATATCTCAGGAAGGAAAAATAAGTAACTTGACTTCACAGTTTAAGATTTTAGAAAAGGACCAAAAAATAAGGATCCCAAGCCAGGCAGAAGGAAAGAGATAATGAAACTTAGAGCAGAAATCAATGACATGGAAAATCAGAAAACAATCCGAAAGATCAATGAAACCAAGAGCTGGTTCATCAAGAAATAAATAAGATTGATAAACCACTAGCAAAACTCACAAAGAAAGAGAGAGAATCCTTATAAACTGAATCAGAAATGAAAAGGGGAATATCATAACAGAAACCATCAAAAGATCATCAGAGACTACTTTGAAAATCTGTACAATACCAAACAAGAGAACCTAGAAGAAATGGATAAATTCCTGGATTCCTATAATCTCCCAAGACTAAATCAAGAAGACCTGGAATATTTGAAATAGTAATCAAAAGTCTCCCCTAAAACAAAATCCTGGGTCCAGATGGATTCACTAGTGAATTCTTCCAAATATTTAAAAAGGACCTATTGCCAGTTCTCCTCAAGCTTTTCCAGGAAATTAAAGAAACAGAAACCCTCCCAAATAGTTTGTATGAGGCTCATAGATATCTCCCTAATACCAAAAGCAAACAAAGACACCACAAAAAAAGAAAACTACAGGCCAATATCCCTGATGAACATGAATGCAAACATTCTCAACAAAATATTAGCAAACAGAATTCAACAACTCATCAAAAAGATCATACATCACAACCAAGTGGGATTTATCCCGGGGATGCAAGGCTGGTTAAACATTCGGAAATCAATCAACATAATCCATCATATCAACAAAAGAAAAGAACCATATGATTATATCAATAGATGCAGAGAAAGCATTTGACAAGATCCAGCACCCCTTTATGATGAAAACTCTGGCCAAAATGGTTATAGAAGGGACTTTCCTCAATATAGTCAAAGCCATCTACTACAAGCCTACGGCAAGCATCATCCTCAATGGGGAAAAACTAAGACCCTTCCCTCTGAGATCAGGGACGAGACAAGGATGCGCACTCTACTCTTCCCACTCCTGTTCAGTATAGAACTGGAAGTACTTGCAATAGCAGTTAGGCAAGATAAAGATATTAAGGGCATCCAAGCAGGAAAGGAAGAAATCAAGCTCTCACTATTCGCAGATGATATGATACTATACTTAGAGAACCCTAAAACCTCTACCAAGAAACTCTTAGAAACAATAGACTCATATAGTAAACTTGCAGGCTATAAAATCAATACCCAAAAGTCCATGGCTTTCCTATACGCAAATAACGAGAGAGAAGAAAGTGACATGAAAAAAGCAATCCCATTCACATTCGTGCCTCAGAAAATCACGTACCTCGGAATCAGCTTAACTAAGGAAGTAAAGGACTTGTACAAAGAAAACTACAAAACGCTACTTCAAGAAATTATAGAGGACATGAGGAAATGGAAAGATATCCCCTGCTCATGGATTGGGAGAATTAACATTGTCAAAAAGGCAATACTCCCCAAAGCCTTGTACATGTTTAATGCAATCCCTATAAGGATACCCATGACATTCTTCAAAGAAATGGAGCAAACAATCCTGAAATTCATATGGAACAATAAGCCCCCACGCATAGCTAAAGCAACTCTTAGGAAAAAGAATATGGGAGGAATCACCCTCCCCAACCTCAATCTATACTACAAAGTGGTAATGATTAAAACAGCATGGTACTGAAACAAAGGCAGAGCCACAGACCAATAGAACAGGGTTGAATATCCTGACACACACTCTCAAATATATGATCATCTAATCTTTGATAAGGGAGCAAAAAATGTGAATTGGAACAAGGAGAACGTCTTCAACAAATGGTGCTGGCAAAACTAGACAGCAATATGCAAAAAAAAAATGGGCTTAGATCTCTACTTAACGCCATGTACAAAAGTCAGGTCAAAGTGGATTAAAGATCTCAACATCAAACATCAGACCAGAATCCATAAGGTACATGGAAAACAAGGTTTGCAAAACCCTCCACGACATTGTAGCTAAAGGTATTTTCAAAGATAACACACCACTGGCCAAGCAACTGAAAACAGAGATAAACAAATGGGACTTAAACTAAGAAGCTTCTGCACCTCAAAAGAAACAGTGACCAAAATACAAAGACAGTCTACAGAATAGGAAAGGATACTCACCCAATACACATCTGATAAGGGGTTGATATCAAGGATATACAAGGCACTGGTTGAACTCTACAAGAAGAAAACTCCCAACCCCATCAAAAAATGGGCGATGAAAATGAACAGAAATTTTCTCAAAGAAGAAATTGGAATGGCTAAAAGACACATGAGAAAATGCTCTACGTCACTAATCATCAGGGAGATGCAGATTAAAACAACAATGAGACATCATTTCACACCACAGAGACTGGCCCACATCCATAAGAACAAAAGCAACTGCTGTTGGAGTGGATGTGGGGAGAAAGGGACTTTCCTTCACTGCTGGTGGGAATGCCGACTTGTTCAACCCTTTTGGATAACAATATGGACAATTCTCAAAAAATTAGAAACTGAGCTCCCATTTGACCCAGCAATACCACTCCTGGGAATATATCCTGGAGATGCATAAAGGTATAGTAGAAATGACATCTGCATTTCTATGTTCATTGCAGCACTGTTTACAATAGCCAAAATCTTTAAAAAACCAGAGTGCTCAAAAACAGATGACTGGTCATAGAAACTCTGGTACATTTACACAATGGAATACTATGCAGCTTTTAGAAAAGATGAAATCATGAAATTTGTATATAAGTGGTTCTACATGGAAAGTATCATGTTAAATGAAATGAGTCAGAAAGAGAGGGATAGACATAGAAAGATTGCACTCATTTGTGGAATATAAAATAACATAGCGGGAGACTAACACCCAAGAGTTGTAGAGATAAGGATTAGGAGGTCTGCTCCACAGCTTGGAAACTGTCCTCACATGATAGGGGAAAAGGCAGCTCAGATAGAGAAGGGAACACCAAGTAGAGTATGTCAAGAGGACCCACTCGGGTTGGAAGATGCGAACTCAAAGTAGACTATAGACCAAACATGATGGCCACTCAATACCTCTATTGCAAACTACAACATCCAAAAGGAGAGAGAACAAAGTGGAATGTCCTGCCACAGAGGCAGGGTGGGGTGGTGGGGGATGGGGTGGGGGTGGTGAGAGGGATACTAGGATCATTGGTGGAGGTGAATGGGCACTGGTGGAGGGATGGGTAAATGATCACTGTATGAATAAAATGCAAACAAAAGTTCGTAAGTTTGTAATTGTACATAACAGTGATTCTCTAATAAAAAATTAAAAAATTAAAAAATAAAAAGCTTATATAGTTAACATGTCTAAAGAGCTAGTGTTTTTAATATTTCCCCACTACAGAAATTATTAATTTTTATAGTGAGTAAAGAAAATGTAGTTGAAGAAATCACTGGCAGTTCCTGCCACATATAAAGTTTTCTAAGTTAAGGAAAGGAAAAACAGAAGTTTGGATACACTAAACAAAGAAAGCATTGCCACTCACCACTCTCATTGCCCTTTCATTTCATTTTCCCTTTCTGTGAAAAGGTATTTTGGATTTGTTATAAAATCCAATCTGCCGCATTTTGCTTTGGGTTCCTGCTAAAGTCTTTTGTCCCTTAAACTCAGATAAATCTGTTAAATCATTAAGAATACAATAATTTCAACTCCTGCTCACAGCAGCCTTAATCCTCCTACAGATGTATGTCTCACACTCCTAAAAGCATATGAGAACAGAATGGTACATACAATTTCATAAGCTTCCCAGTAATTCAAGACACCTGTAAATTCCATTTTTTCCCTTCACAGTACCAGTATTCACAACAAATTAAATACTCATTCAGGTGCTCTACTAGAAAGCATAACAAAGCAGGACCGGATATTAACCAAAGTATCTCCCTTTTATCACATTTGCTTACTGTGTGTTCCAATGTTCAAAATTGAGCTGCCCTCTGTCAGTAGCCATGATGATTTTACCTGATTCCAAGAGCAATTGCAGTCAAAGTTGTCAAATCATAGCCTCCTCCTACAATTAACCAATTCTCTCAAGATCCAGTCAACCCTGGTTGTAGGATAACATAGCCTCAGTAGTTTAGGTTTATTGGGTTACTCCCGTTACAGTGCTCCTATTCCTCTTTGTTTATTTGTAGCTTCTTTCTTGGTGTTCTGTTGACTTGTAAATAATGTTTTTCTCTTCTCCTTGAGTCCTTTGCATAGTTTATTAATAGCAAGTCCTTTTTGTATGGACACAGGAAGACTTAACAAATGTTATGCTTTTGTAACCTGGAGTCATTTGACTCTACATGATATTTTCCTCCAGGGCATCTGTTCTCTCGACCTAAGCCTCAGCTGCCCTTACTTCCTAGCACCCCCAAAGCACGGTCCCGACGTGGGACAAGAAGGACCCAGGGCAAGCGGTGAGTTGTGTGCTACCCTGGCATTGAGATGGGCCTGGCCAAAGTGCCTAATGCTTAACTATAAGTTAAGAGCTTGATCATGGACAAATGCTGTCATGATCCAAACAGTGATACTAGATTTGGACCCTGCTAGGGTGAGGAATGATTAATCTGGCCTGAGTGCTGTGGTCTGAGCCTGTGGCAAGATGTTGCCAGGAGAGCTGCCTTGCAAGCCTCAATGTATCCCTTGCTATGTCCATACAAAAATAACTAGTATTGAGATGTTAATAAGTTCCTGGACTAAGGAAAAGAAAAAAACCTTAAGAGTGAGGAAGGGCTTTGGAGTGCCCTGCCCTCAGGAAGGGCTTTCTTATGTTGATTTGGCTACCTGGCTGGTTGTAGGCTAGAGGGCAAGGTGGGAGAGACGGGGAGGAGAGAGAGAAGCCAGAGAGAGGCAGAGTTGAGCAGTAGATCGAGAGAGAGGCCGGAGCTGGGAGTGCGGGAGATGAGAAAGTTTGAAGATTGAATAAACGGTAACTAATCAGCAACCAGCTTGGTCCTCGTTCTTCCTTCGCCTGTCCTTGACCACCGGCCGTCCCGATCCAGTCCACACACTGTGGTTCCAGAGCACCGAACGCGGGTGGTGAGACAGAGCCTC
Organism: Sorex araneus; assembly: GCF_027595985.1. Lineage (NCBI taxonomy): Eukaryota > Metazoa > Chordata > Mammalia > Eulipotyphla > Soricidae > Sorex > Sorex araneus. The sequence continues at coordinate 107,352,810 of NC_073306.1, forward strand.
CCGGAGAGCCCGCGAGTGCACTCGCCCCCTCGGCATTTTTTAGTTTTTTACACCTGGTGTCACTGCAGAAAACTTTTGTAGTAGTTCAGTGATTCAAAAAGAAAAGAGACCTTTTCATCTCTGTACTGACCCAGCTTGTAAGCTTTGGTTACTTGTCCAAGTTCTTCTGGATGGATCCCACCTTTAAGATCTGTTGATACACGTCTCTCTCTTGCAACTAGAGAGAGTGCTGAATAGGAACCATGATGCTAATCAGATACAAAGTATTATTTATATTTTCTTAAGAAGCATAGATATTTGGTAGAATTTTTTTAATAAGAACTATTTGTATGGCACTGTGCTAAGTATATGGAGACCAGATACCATTTCTGTATCTCAAAAGTTCTAATTAGCTCAATTAGTTAGTAGTCTAATTGTTTATTTCAGAAAAGCTAGTTCTAAAAACATACACATGCATATGCATATACATATATCATATATATTTTTTGTACTTTTATTTATACACATATAACGTATGTATGTTTTATATATACATATACATATATACATAAAATGATTGCATCATTTTAACCCAACAATTTTAGATTTAAGAGCCCTGAATCTTTAAGAATCTAGCCACTTCAAAATTGGGGTCTTAATTCATAGTTTTAAAGTAGAATTCACTACCAAGGATTTGTTATCATGAACTCAGAAATTTCTAATGTCATTAATTGAAGAATGTTAAAAATTTATTTGTATTAATGAGGAGGAAGAGGAGAATAAAGTGGAAGAAGAGAAGAAGGAGGATTGGAGAAGTAGATTATTCTTGCAACAGTATTTAGAATGTAGTGTTGAAGTTAGAGACCAAACTCAAGGATACCAGGTTGAAAGCTACTGCAGACAATTGACTGAGGTGATGTTTAGAGAGATGAAGAGAATGAAAGGACAATAAGACAATGATAATGTTCTACATTTACTGGTTTCTGTTTCATTCTCCTCTTACAGATTATGCATTCTCTACTCAATTTGGATGAGTTAGAAACACAAGAATAGATACCATCTCTGCACAGCTGTCTCTTTTCCCTGTCACAAGATCTTAGTTGCCACATGAGGAGACAGCATAGCAACAGATGGTAATACAGTGTGTCATCAAGTCACTACTGGAAACTGCCCTGAAGAACCACTTAACAACCAGAAGTATCCCCATGAGCAAAAGTTAGTCCTGAATATATTAAGCTCAATTTGGTATTTCCAGGTTTGTACACTAACATAACCCAATGTTCTTTCTAAGCACAAAGATAATTGCATAGAATCAAAAATTATGTTGAGCCAATTTTGAGAACTCTAGCCCTAGAAGCAAACCTAAAACTAGATAAGGCCAGATCTGGTCAGTTAAATAACAATTTAACTCAAATAGTGGCACTAAGGGTCAAAGGAGATAGTAGAGATAGTGGAGCAGGCAAAGAGCTTGTTTTGCATTTGGCTGACCCAGGTTCCATCCCTGGCACCCAGTGGGTCCCCTGACTTCCAGCACTTCCAGGAGTGATCCCTAAATATAGAGCCAGGATTAAGTACTGAGCACCACAAGGTGTGGCCCCCAAACAAACCAATAATCATAATTGCATGAAATATTACATTTAAAATATCTACTGTTTAAAGTAATAATACATTTTTTTCAATTTTTATTTAATTAGATTAACTATGGATTTTTTAAACCTTTACAAACATTCTATAATTAACAGAATACAGAATTCCTGCAACAAGTAACAAGGGTTAAGCTCTATAATAGCAGTTTCTTTATAAGCCAAACAAAGGACCAGAAAGATGGCTTAGAGAGATGAGGTGATGATTTTCATTTGGCACTGCTGGGTTTAATATCTGGTACATATGGTCACAGCACCACCAGAAATCACTAGAGCATGGTTGGGTGTGCCACCCTCTAAAAAAACAATAAAAGCTAAACTGGGGACTTATAACTATATTGACTTCCTACTGTTAAAGAAGTTATGTCTATCTTCTGCAACTAGTAGAATATTATTGTATACAACAGTTTCTCTAATATTATTTCATGGGCATTTCAATAAATGTCAATGAGGATAAAATTACGCACCTGTGTTGAAGGGGATTATGTTATATGAGGAACTGGTTTCATTTTGTTATATGTCATTTTACTAAAAGTTATAGTTTCCAAGAACCTATAGAGAAGTGAAGACTTACTGAGGAAAGAAGTGGAAATGAAAGATGGATACAAGACATTCTTCAGCATGTGCCAGCACAAAACAACTCTGGAGGGCATGAAATTAAATGAGCATCCTACAACTCAGTTCACAGTTAAATGTCAATTGTCAGATATTATCAGACAGATCTTGGCTGACGTAGTGGCAGGTATCTTAATTATTATAATTACCCAATTCCTATACCCATTGGTGTTTTGAATTCTCTGAATAGAAGCAAGTGGGGTAAAAATTACCTGAGGGAGTTTATACTAATCAAGTCCCAACTTAACTCAAATGATGCATTGGTGTTCATATGTGCACTCAACAAATCGGAATTACACAGTCTACTGATGTACGCAAACTGTATGGCATACACGTCTATGGGTGTGTGTATATATATATATATATATATATATATATATACATACACAGAGAGATACTGTGTGTCTGTGAGTGGTGTCTATATCACTGTCACTGTCATCCCGTTGCTCATCAATTTGTTTGAGTGGGCACCAGTAATGTCTCTCATTGAGAGACTTATTGTTACTGTTTTTGCCATATCCAATACGCATGGGTAGCTTGCCAGGCTCTCCCGTGAGGGCGAGATACTCTCAGTAGCTTTCCGGGCTCTCCGAGAGGGGCAGAGGAATCGAACACTGGTAGGCTGCATGAAGGATGAAAGCCCAACCGCTGTGCTATTGCTCCAGCCCAGTGTCTATATCTATCTATCTATATCTATCTATCTATCTATCTATCTATCTATCTATAATATTATATATGCCATATGCATATATTACATATGCATGTGGGTATATATACATATACATATATATATACACATATTTACTCATATGGCAAGGCATCTGTAGAAACCCTAAAGGATTAGAACAACTACCAAAATTCTGATTTATAAAAACCAAGTAACATAAAAACTAAATCCACAAACATGAGCTTCAACCAATAGAGTTAATTATGAGAGCAGAATAATAACAAGATAAGACATGATTAAAACCTTCTATATGAAAACTATATCTTAAACTGTATCTTTATTTTAGAACAAACTCCAACCCAAAATAGCCCTGAAAGCCCTGACAAATGACCTTCTCAGAAGTGTGGATGAATGCCAAATGCTCACGCTGATTCTATGCAACATTAGGTCACTGGCATTTTTCAAGAGGACACCTACGGATTCCCTACATAGGACATGGTTATGAAAATGCCCTATACATATCAAAATATTTAGCAGCAACCTGCCACTTTGGATAGTATTTTCAATTGGCTTCTAGGAGTCTTTTGTGGTGAGTAATCAAGGGGTGGAGATGTCATTACACTAATCTAGATAAGTCAAAGTTAAAATGTGCCTCATGTGGTCAAGGCAACTATTTGTTTTAATTCAAAATTAATTAAATTTGAATTAGAGCAGAAAGGGAGTGGTCCCATAGCTTTAATTGCAGACATTCAATACAACACAAAGACTGGCATCCCAGTGCTTTAGCTTTGAATTTCTGCCATCAAAACCATTAGTCAATTCAGAGACTGAGCTTGAACACTTGACTGCCTACACTCAGTCCCATCTGTTCTGTGCATCTTTGCCAATGCATAGTCTGGAGTGCCAAGACACTGAACACTGATGTCTGTTACAGAGCATGCGGGATGCACTTCCACCAAAGGAACATGGTGTCACCTCTTCTAATAGAAAAGCATTACTGTGAATTTATACTTGTTTATTTCTTTATCATTTTTAAAAGCATAGTATCTGGACTCAGCACAAAGATTTAGAAAATGACAAAAATAAAATTATAAATAACAGTAAAAATGGGGCAAATGACTATTAAACAACTAAAATGATTTATCAAGGAGAAAACAAAACTGGAATATCAGAAGCATGGAAAGACAGAACTTATATGTGTTTGAAAGTTATTTTAACTTTGGTCTAAGTGGTAGTAATTCTTCCCATATTAGATTTATCTAGGAAACAAACAAGTAAGTAAACACAGATATATAGGTACCACCTTACTTTCAGGGTAATTAAATCAGAACACATGGAATAAAACTAATCATAAGGATTTCCCAAAAATTTTCCATGGGACTCCAAGGTTTGAGAGACACTTATTAAAAGAACGGGTTATTGGCTAGTGAGGCAGGCCTCACTGTTTTATTACAACAGCTGCACCCTATTATAAGAAAGAAAGCACTGCACCACACTGTCATCCCGTTTTTCATCGATTTGCTCAAGCGGGCACCAGTCACATGTCTATTGTGAGACTTGTTACTGTTTTTGGCATATCGAATATGTCACGGGTAGCTTGCCAGAATCTCCAAGAGGGACAGAGGAATCAAACTCTGGTCAGCTGCGTGTAAGGCAAACACCCTACCCAGTCCAAGAAAGAAATAGTACCTTAAATTTAGATACGATGAACGATGACTTAGAAAAGTTCCAAAGATTGCCTAAGGTTGCATGGCTCTTTTATGGCAGATAAAAGGCTCAGAATCAGTACCCTACACTACCGATATTTTCACTAGAATACACTGCACCTTCTGAGTAGGAATCACTGAGGAACTGTTTGAGCAGAGGAAGAGGTGAGCCTCTGAACCAAGGGAAAATCTGATCATAGATATTACTTCACATACATCTTCCATAGCAATCCTTATCACTTAAAAATTTTGAGTTATGCCAAGGTCACCAAAATTTCCCAGATACAATGCAGACTATAGTATTAATCAGCACTATTTGCCAATATAACTGCCAATTATTATGAAACTATTACATGTACAACTTTGTCTCAGTTGCTTTGCAAGCATGACTTCTACTTTGAATTATATTCTATAAAGTAAATATCAAAATTCCATCTAATGTTGATGAAAGTGAGATTTCATGCAGATTAAATAATTTGTCCAAAGCCTCATAATTAGCCAACTAGAGAGTATGAATATGATTTATATGCTACTTTTCCATCTTTATAACTTTGTCTAAAGTAATTAAGTAGTTATAAGTTTCATTATTAACCAAAATCATAAAATGTGAGATAGATGAAGTGAAGGTAAGGATGGGATATAGGTGATGTGGTAGTTTTAGAATGTATATGCCAATTATTTAATATTCTTCTCTTCAAAAGATGGAGCATCAGGAGGTGGAGAGACAGTTTAGAAATTAAGGCACTTGCCTTGCACACAGCTGACCCAAGATCAATCCCTGATACTACCGACAGTCCACAAAGCTCTGCCAGAAGTGACCCCTGAGCACAGAGCCAGGATTAAGCAAGCCCTTAGCACAGTCAAGTGTGGCCCCAAAACAAAACATAAAGAAGGAGCAGAATTTTTTTCTTCAGTTGAATGTGAGTTGTACTTAGTGACTTTCTTCAAGAAAAGAAAGTGATATTATTTCTAACAATAAGTGGTAAAAGGCAGTACTCACTCTGGGAAAAGTCAGCTGCCCCATCAAAAGACTTTTCATCAATGGTGTGGGCACACCATCTTGAAAGCAGATCTGAACCACGCCCTCCTACACACACACACACACACACACACACACACACACACACACACACACTACCACCACTAACACCTTAGTCAAGCTTTCTTAAAACAACATTCCCAGTCAACAGTTCAACTGAACCTTCATAAGGTTCTAGGCCTAACACATGTAGCTAAGTTACTCTCAAATCATCAACCACAGAAAGTGTGAGATAATAAATGTTCGTTAAGTCCTAAGTTTTGAAGCTCTATGTTACACAGCAGTAGGTAACTAGTAGAGAAGGACAAAAGTCTGCAGGAGGCAGATCATAAAACATCCTTATTATGAAGTTGAATAATATATAAAGTTGAGTAATCTTGAGCAGCAGACATCCCTCAAGGAAACTGGGTAACTCCAGCAGAATAAGAGAAGGAGTTGAGGCAAAAATGAATAAGGAAGGTTATAAACTATGCTATTTTTTAAAGAAAAGAAAGAAATATTGGTTTGCAGGTGAATTCATTTTCCCAGATTATTATAGACTTTGACAGCACTCTATATGACATGCTAAAAGATACCCGAGCACCCGAAGCAGTAAAACACTACTCAAAGTCAAGTCATTTGCTCACTGGCAAGATAGGACTACTTTGCCACAGAGAACCAAAGATGTCTGTCCCTCAGTGCTTGGAAATATAAGGAAGGAAAGCCAAAATCATTTTCAGCAAAGCTCACACTTCTGAAATACAGTGAATTCAGAAACAATTCTCTTTGGATATACTGATATTCAAAGGTTTCAGTATGAGGACTTGGCTTCTAAACATCTTTTGCTATCTTATATAATTCATTCATTAAAACATAACATGAAAATATGTCATTATGTGGATAAGATTAACCTTAAGGTAAGAAATTCATGTACTAATTATCTACCTCTTTACCAAAGAAGAGACATTTACTTATATCTTAATGTAAAACTGTTGGGCCAGAGAGGGAGGGAGGGAGAGAGAGGGAGAGGGAGAGAGAGAGAGAGAGAGAGAGAGAGAGAGAGGGAGAGGGAGAAAGGAGAGAGAGTGCAATGTCCTCCTTGCACATTATATAAGGAGTTTGCCTTTCACGCAGTTGAAATGGCTTTAATCCTTGGCACCACAGATAACTGAATCCCCTACAAAGTGAAAAAGATATTCTTTAATTCAGTTTTTAAATCTTTGTTGTTTACTAATTCAATTGTGGAATACCCAAATTCTAGTTTCAAAACCCCTCTAACTTCTATATTTGTGTTCTATCAATTCTGTTAAGAAAATATTGAAATGACAGCAGGATACACTGAGTTTTTTTTCTTATAAATGAATCACCTTTTCATGTAACTGTTCTTACAATAAAAATGCAAGCTGGGGGCAAGTCTCCACACTACAAAAGCATTGTGTTTTGTCTTTTCATGAATTCAGTACAAATTTAAAAATCATGGGGAAAAAAACTCTCCTGCTGAATAAAGACTAATGGAAGAGCAGAAATTAAATAACTTGGGGACATTCTTCTTAATGTACCTCTGGTATTACAGTTCATCTATAAAGGGAAGCTTTTTTATTTGTGTTTACTTAAGAAAATGAATTGATTATAGTGACATAATCTAATACCATTTACCCAACAGTTTAATACGACTCTTGATAACTATTTGTAACAGAACTCATTTTCTTTCAAAATTATATAGAAGTATCTATGGAAGAACTTCCTCAAGGTTAAAAACATAAAAAATATTCCCTTTTCTTTTAATTGTATCTATTCTTCATAATCTCAAACTCTTCTGTCATAAACTGAAGATAGGATTGTGGAGAAGATGGAGAGAAGGAGCAGAAATGAGAAAAATTAAAGGGCCAATGTGTTTTGGAGATTATTCTAGAATAATTTTTTCATCTTTTTTAATGAGGTACTTGGTTGTGTTTATTAACTCAACAATCTCACTGTGCTAAATCATTCTGTGACCTCACAAAGGACAGACTGAAGAAAGAGGTGCCAGTTCAATGATCTGTGACTGAGTATCGAACTGGTGTTTTTTTTTATTTCACAAACAGGTAAACATTACCTCATTCTCATACTCAATTTTTATCTTGATAATTTTTCTGATATTTCATCCGTTCTGTTGAATTCAGTGAAATTCTGCTGCGTTTCGACACTCACAAGCATGATATAGCCTCAGTGACCTATATCCCCATTTCCAGGGACTATAAATGTCTGTTCCTCCATTGTTTCCTGCTCATGGTTTCTATCAGCTCATTGGAAAATCCAATTCAGTTTTGAATTCACCCTTAAGAAAATCTAATTCACTTTTACCAATACCTCTGCCAACTTCATCAATTAAAAAGTACTCAATAAAAGAAAGCTATATTTTTCAGAAAGGGTAGGATTCATTCTGACACTGAATCTTTCAACACCCATTTACCAATTCTTTAAGTCCAGATTTTACTTCATTACTTTGGAGTGTGGGGGCAGGAGTTTGACACTCTGATGTTCAGGGATTATTCTTGGCTCTGTGTTCAAGGTTCATTCCTGGAGATACTCAGGTTCTATCTCATTTTAAGCTGCCCTTTTCCATTGTTATTAAGTCAAATCATAACCTAAAATACACTTTCCTCAACCAATGTGAAGCAATAGAATTAAATACAAGGTTCTTTTCCCAGAATATAAATAATTAAAAAGCTTTTGTTCTTCATTCTACCAAGTTTAAATTTTTAGGCCAATCTGTCTTTTTTAAAAATGCTGCAGTATTTTAAAAGATAGACTTTTATTAACAAATTGATTCACAGTCACAAACAAATGTTAAGTTTCGAGTTAAACTGACATTTCTAAGGACTGTACTTTATCTTCAAATACCAGGTGATATGTATCTGTGGAATTTCACCAGTTCAGGGGAACTGTTATACTTCTGGCACTATTCTGTACACTCTATCAACTTGATAATTAAAAGTTATGCAATATATATTTGTTCACTGGGCAAACAGATCAAGACTGACACTTAAGAACTCATCATCAACAAAATAAAAAAAGAACTCATCATTAGGTAGAAAAGAAATCTTTAAGAACTCAAAAAAATATCACTATACGTAAATTTTTGACTGAAAAAAAATGACTGGTATTCTCATCCTGTCTCAGTAGCAAAGCCTTCTCTGCACAATTCTGTTTTGAAAGCTAACTCCTTATAATAAAATCAAAAGGACTTAATGTTAGAGAAGAAAATCAATGCAAATGCAATTTCATGATTACTTCTGCCAAATCTTTTTTTTTTTTGGACTCCCAACCAAACAGTTAATGTCAAATGCTGAGAAAAAAATTGTTGTACCTCAAACTTACTCTCCCCTCCACTCTATCATGGACCAATGTCCCTGTAGGTCAAGTACCAACAACCCAAACATATAGGTTTGAGGAAATGTATTACCATATGTATATAATATATATATTATTGGATGACAGTGATACAGTGATATATTTATCAGACAAAATTTCCCTACAGCTTCTGTCATCTCCCAATTCTTATAGCTAAAATTTACTAAATTCTTAAAATGGGTCCAGGTGGACATGTTTTCAGAAACACTTTGGCTAAATCTACAACTTAGCAAAGAATCATAGAAAGAAATTTCAGCAGCAAGACCCAGAAAATTAAAAGGCTCTAAGACTGGGGAATGAGTAATAGGTTTCTGAATAAGAAGGAGGCCATCAAGACCTGAAATGGTAATACAATATTATATTATCTGATCAGGTAAAATGATATTGTAGGTGGATGTTCCTTCAAAGATGTTAACCTCCTCTAGAACCTGGGAACTCATGCAAACATTATTTTGGATATGTCATTAGGGTATAACTCATGGAGTGGGAATCATCCTGGATTATACATGTGTGTTCAGTTTAATTACCGATGCCTTAAAAGAACAGAACCTTGCTGGTTGCTATCAAAGAGGTTTTCATTATGAAAATAAGTTCAATGAGAAGCCAGGACATGCATTATCATGAAGCACATCATGGCTTCTTGGAACACAATAGTGGAGACATTGTGAGTTTTAAGAAGGAAAGTAAACCCTGTGCATAAGATACTGCATGTTACATATCACAAGGATAATGGAACGTAAAAGTAAGATACCACTTCAAACCTATTATTGCGCCAAAATTCAGAACATTGACAACACAATGATGGCAAGGATATGAAGCAACAGGAACTCTCACACATTATTTGCAGAGTGCAAAAATAGTACAGCTACTTCAGAATATAGATTTTTCAAAGCAGTTTATGAGACCAGTTCAATGGTAAGTCTGCTGACTATTAATCCAACTGTATCACTGTATCACTGTCCTCAGTAACTTGTTGTTACTGTTTTTGGCATATCGAATATTCCACGGGTAGCTTGCCAGGCTCTGCTGTGCAGGCGAGATACTCTCAGTATCTTGCCAGGCTCTCCGAGAGGGGTGGAGGAATCAAACCCAGGTCGGCCGCTTGCAAAGCAAATGCCCTATTCACTGCGCTATTGCTCAAGCCCTTATTAATCCAAACTATTTTAAAATTTAAACCCAGGGGGCAGGAGATAGTACCATGGTCGGGGTGTATTTCTAGCATGCAGCCTACTCAAGTTCAACCCCCAGCTCCACACAGTCTCCAGAGCATTGCATGGTACAACCCTGGAGGCTCCCTCCAGGATGTCCCAAGGATCCCCAGCACTGCAGGCAGCATCTCCTCCTCTGAGCCAACAGTCCAGGGGGCTGAGAATGGCATGCAGTACCCTAGAGCCATAGCACTAGAGCCAAAGCTCAGGAAACTTCTAGCCACCCATAAAAAAAAATTCCATAAAATGAAACAACAACTCCACACAAAGATCTATACAAGGATATTTTTAGCAATTTTCATCATAATGACAAAACTCAAGCAACCAATAAATTCTACAGGTGAATGGTACATTCAAGTGTATTTATATCCAGACAATGGAATATTATGAGGAGTAAAATAAAATTAGCTACTAGGCATAAAATACCCAAAAACTATCAATGTTTGTTAATAAGGTAAGTAATTCAATATGATAAAGCTAAATATTTTATCATTCCATTACATAACATTCTGAAAAGGGCAAGTTATGGAGTCACAAAAAATATTTGTGGGTACTCTGGCTGGAAGGAAGATGAGAGGGGGAGATAAGAATAATAAGAAGGTCAAGGTCACTAAAGAGTCTTAGGGCAATTAAAGTACTTTCAATACTAAAGTAGTATGTGAGTTGTGTTTATGTTTATCAAACCAATTGATTGCCACACCAAGAATTAATCATAAACAAATTATGAATGAAAATATTGCCAATATGGGTTTATGAATTGAACAAATGAATAATAGAATGCCTACATGGAGACAGAAAAAATATGAAACATTTCTGTATCTCCCACTCAAGTTTACTGAAAATCTAAAACTGCTCTAAAAATAAACTTTTTTATTACGAAAAAAAATACTATGGTACCAACTAGTTTATATGTGTGGAGTAATAGCAAGCAAGAACAAGAAATAGGTAAATTGAAGATGAATTTTAGAGGTCGAACTTTCAGACCTTGGGCTAAATAAGACACTGGGTAAATAAATGACAGAAAAAAATTAAAGATGGCTTTGCGTTTCAGGCTTCTATAAGCTGAGCACAGGATGGTACCATTTATAGAGACTGGAAATACTGGCAGTATAGCAGTTTTGAGTGGAGATTTAGAAACTAAAATTTTCATTTTCCACACATTAGGTTTTAAATAGCCTCAGGAAATCTAAGTAGAGATCCAGAAGAGAGAGCCATATGAATAAATCTGGAGCTCACTGTTGAAAGTAAGATAAAAGATATATAATTGAGAATAATAAGAGTATAGATGGCTTTAACCACATAGAACTAAAATCACCTAAATACAAATGTATAAGAGGAGAAGATTGAAGAGTTGAGGGGAAAAGAAGGGAAGGGCTAGGAGAGGAGAGGGGGAGGGAAAAGAGAGGGAAGAAGAGAGGGAAGAAGAGAAAAAGGAGGGGATAGAAAAGGACCAGAAAAAGGACCCCAAACCAGACCGAAGGAAAGAAATAATAAAAATTAGAGCAGAAATTAATGACATCGAAACCAAAAAAACAATCCGAAAGATCAATGAAACAAAGAGTTGGTTCTTTGAGAAAATAAATAAGATTGATAAACCGCTAGCAAGTCTCACAAAGAAAGAAAGAGAGAAAACTCTAATAAATCGAATCAGAAATGAAAAGGGGGACATCATAACAGAAACCAGTGAGATTCAAAAGATCATTAGAGACTACTTTGAAAATCTTTACGCCACAAAAAAGGAGAACCTAAAAGAAATGGATGGATTCCTTGATTCCTACAATCTCCCAAGACTGAAGAAAGAAGACCTGGAATACCTGAATAGACCCATCAATGTTAAGGAAATTGAAACGGTAATCAAAAACCTCCCCAAAAACAAAAGCCCAGGCCCAGATGGTTTCACTGGCGAATTCTTCCAAACATTTAAAGAAGACCTATTGCCTGTTTTCCTCAAACTTTTCCAGGAAATTGAAAAAACAGGAACTCTCCCAAACAGTTTCTATGAAGCACATATCTCCCTAATACCAAAAGCAAACAAAGACACCACTAAGAAAGAAAATTACAGACCAATTTCCCTGATGAACACCGATGCGAAGATCCTCAACAAAATACTAGCAAATAGGATCCAACAACTCATCAAAAAGATCATACATCACGACCAAGTGGGATTCATCCCAGGGATGCAAGGATGGTTTAACATTCGGAAATCAATCAACATAATCCAGCATATCAACAAAAGTAAAGATAAAAACCATATGATCATATCAATAGATGCAGAGAAAGCATTTGACAAGATCCAACATCCTTTCATGATGAAAACCCTCGCCAAAATGGGGTTTGGAGGAACTTTCCTCAAGATAGTCGAAGCCATCTATCACAAGCCTACGGCAAGCATTATCCTCAACGGGGAAAAACTAAGGGCCTTTCCTCTGAGATCAGGCACAAGACAAGGATGCCCACTCTCACCACTCCTCTTCAATATAGTACTGGAAGTACTTGCGATAGCTATTAGGCAAGAAAAAGAGATTAAGGGCATCCAGATAGGAAGGGAAGAAATCAAACTCTCACTATTTGCAGACGACATGATACTATATCTAGAGAAGCCTAAAACCTCTACTAAGAAACTCTTAGAAACAATAGACTTATACAGTAAAGTTGCAGGCTACAAAATCAATACCCAAAAATCCATGGCCTTCATATATGCAAACAATGAGGCAGAGGAAAGGGACATGAAAAAAGCAATCCCATTCACAATCGTGCCCCAGAAAATCAGGTACCTCGGAATCAGCTTAACCAAGGAAGTAAAAGACCTTTACAAAGAAAACTACATAACGCTACTCCATGAAATCAAAGAGGACATGAGGAAATGGAAACATATACCCTGCTCGTGGATAGGGAGAATCAATGTTGTCAAAATGGCAATACTCCCTAAAGCATTATACAGATTCAATGCGATCCCTATAAATATACCCATGACATTCTTCAAAGAAATGGATCAAGCAATCCTAAAATTCATATGGAATAACAAACGTCCAAGGATAGCTAAAACAATTCTTGGGAAAAAGATGATGGGAGGCATCACCATCCCCAACCTCAAACTTTACTACAAAGCAGTAACAATTAAAACAGCATGGTACTGGAACAAAGGCAGAGCCGTAGACCAATGGAACAGGGTGGAATATCCCTACACACAACCCCAAATGTATGATCATCTAATCTTTGATAAGGGAGCAAGAGAAGTGAAGTGGAGCAAGGAAAGCCTCTTTAACAAATGGTGCTGGCACAACTGGACAACCACATGCAAAAAAATGGGTTTAGACCTTGACCTGACACCATGAACAAAAGTCAGATCAAAATGGATTAAAGACCTCAACATTAGACCACAAACCATAAGGTACATTGAAGACAAGGTCGGCGAAACCCTCCACGATATTGAAGATAAAGGTATCTTCAAAGGTGACACGGAACTAAGCAATCTAGTAAAAACAGAGATCAACAAATGGGACTACATTAAACTAAAAAGCTTCTGCACCGCAAGAGATACAGTGACCAGAATACAAAGACTATCCACAGAATGGGAAAGGATATTTACACAATACCCATCAGATAAGGGGTTGATATCAATGGTATATAAAGCACTGGTTGAGCTCTACAAGAAGAAAACATCCAACCCCATCAAAAAATGGGGCAAAGAAATGAACAGAAACTTTACCAAGGAAGAAATACGAATGGCCAAAAGGCACATGAAAAAGTGCTCTACATCACTAATCATCAGAGAGATGCAGATCAAAACAACCATGAGATACCACCTCACACCACAGAGACTAGCACACATCCAAAAGAACAAAAGCAACCGCTGTTGGAGAGGATGTGGGGAGAAAGGGACCCTTCTTCACTGCTGGTGGGAATGCCGACTGGTTCAGCCCTTCTGGAAAACAATTTGGACGACTCTCAAAAAATTAGATATTGAATTCCCATTTGACCCAGCAATACCACTGCTGGGAATATATCCCAGAGAGGCAAAAAAGTACAATCGAAACAACATCTGCACATGTATGTTCATAGCAGCACTGTTTACAATAGCCAGAATCTGGAAAAAACCCGAATGCCCCAGAACGGATGACTGGTTGAGGAAACTTTGGTACATCTATACAATGGAATACTATGCAGCTGTTAGAAAAAAGGAGGTCAAGAATTTTGTAGTTAAGTGGATGGGCATGAAAAGTTTCATGCTGAGTGAAATGAGTCAGAAAGAGAGAGACAGACATAGAAAGATTGCACTCATCTATGGTATATAGAATAACAGAGTGGGAGACTAACACCCAAGAACTGTAGAAATAAGTACCAGGAGGTTGACTCCATGGCTTCGAGGCTGGCCTCACGTTCCGGGGAAAGGTCAACTCAGAGAAGCGATCACCAACTACATTGCAGTCGAAGGCCATGTGGGGGAAGGGAGTTGCGGGCTGAATGAGGGCTAGAGACTGAGCACAGCGGCCACTCAACACCTTTGTTGCAAACCACAACAGCTAATTAGAGAGAGAAAACAGAAAGGAATGCCTTGCCACAGTGGCAGGGTGGGGTGGGGGGGAGATGGGATAGGGGAGGGTGGGAGGGACACTGGGTTTACGGGTGGTGGAGAATGGGCACTGGTGAAGGGATGGGTTCCCAAACTTTGTATAAGGGAAGTATAAGCACAAAAGTGTATAAATCTGTAACTGTACCCTCACGGTGATTCTCTAATTAAAAAAAATAATAAATGAAAAATAAAATAAAAAAAAAAGAAAAAAGAAAAAGGAGGGGAATGGGGGAAGGAGTGGGTAAGGAGAGAGATGGGTGGGAGACAAGGTGAAAGGGGAAGAGAAGAGGAACCCAGATATGCTCAAAATTTAAACTTCAATTGTAGAAAAAGAACACCAAAAAGGAGGAAACAGTGAAGAATATTTTTATTAAGTGTGTATGTCTAGGAAGACAGAAATCAATGATTCAAAATGAAGACATTAGACAACTATATCAACTACTGGTAAATGATGAGGTAAATAATGGCAAGGCAACCATTACTGAATTTGGTAGCATTAGATGAAAATCTCTGACAATAATAATGATGGTAATGTTGCAGTGGGGAAAAGATAGATTGGAAGTGGTTTGAAGAGGAGAAAGGAAGATATAGAATTTGAGCTGATGAATATATGACTAAGCAATAAGCAAAACAGTTATTATACAAGAACAAAGATGAGGGGTCAAAGGAATACACAAGCAAAGCCTTTTTTAAAAAATTAAGATTTTGATGAATTTTGAAGAATTTTGGTATAGAAATGAAAATTATTCATCAGTCAAGGCCATTTACTTTCAGGACAGATGGATCTATTGGTCACAGCTAATCTATCACACTCCTGGTTCCAAGGAAGTCAACTTCAAAAATATGCATATATGGAAAAGAATTTTGAAATACGTTTTGTCACAGTCATCCTGAATAATTATTTTCTGGAAGACTTCAAATTTCATGTTCAGTGATAAGTTCAGTAATAATTGAACAGTGATAAGTCAGCTATTCCCTAAAAGAGTAAAATCTTTTCCTTTATAGGTATCACAGTCTTTTTTTGTACATTTTTTAATAATTTTATCTTTTGATTTGTATTTTGTGGGTTTCTGAGAAATTTCTATTTTTGAATATTTTAGATATTTTTTGAAATTTAAGACTTAATTACTACCGCCGCCGAGATGTGATCCCGGGGGCCGCACGCATGTGCGGTCTCTCCGCAGCTGTACAAGCGTGAATCCAGACCCAGCAAAACCTCTTTCCGTGTGAGCAACTCCTCGCAGAATGTCTCCAGTCTGAGAACTAAGCCTCGGCCCCGTGCCCGCCCAGGAGGGGAAAGGTATTTCTCTCTCTCTCGCCTCTTTCTCTCCGGGGATGAAGGGCGCGGTGGCCGCCATATTAAGACGACCACAGATTGGGTTTTCAAGCCTGCAATTATCTAATATCTGGAAGAAATCTCCCTGGACTTCTTGTTAAAGTACAGAAATTCAAAACCGTGCGACCTTATTTGTCTTCACAGTAGGTCTGAATCTAGTGGGGTACTCCTAACAACAATAGTGAGGTTTGTGTTGAAATATTGAATGTAACCAAAGTAAACAGAATGTAAAATGAAACTTATCAGTTACAAGGTAGGGGGTGGGGGGGCGGGATGGGAGGTGTACTGTGTGGGTTTTTTTTTTTTTTGGTGGTGGTATATGGGCACTGGTGAAGGGATGGTTGTTTCAGCATTGTATAACTGAGACCTAAGCCCGAAAGCATTGTAATCTTCCACACGGTGATTTAATAAAATTTAAAAAAATTTAAAAAAAGACTTAATTACTACATGTTTGTCTTAAACATGTAGTAAAATAAGCATTCGGAGCCAAAAGTTCAGATTTACGTTAACTTTAATTTGTTAATTATGAGATTCTAGGAAAATTGTTATTTTTTTATTATATTTCAGTTTGCTCTTCTATACAAATGTGAGATCCTAAGAATTTTTTTTACCTAGTTTATTAAGATTATTATGAGGCTCAAATTAGTTTTTGTGAGATTGTGAGAGGCTCAAAAGGAATTGAACGTGATAACACAGTGGTAAGGTGCTTGCCTTGCTCATAGATGACCTAGGTTTGATCCTTGGAACCATGTATGGCCCCCTGAGTTTTGCCAGGAGTGACTCCTGAGCACAGAGCCAGGATTAAGCCCTGAACACCAGTCCCCTCTCCTTTCACACAACAAAAAAGAAAAGAAACTGAAGAGAAAATGAGAGGTGGAGAAAGGAAGAGAAAAAAATTTAAACAAAGAATGCTGCACAAATAAATAGCATGACTAATTAAAGCTCAGGTGATACACACATATATATGCATATATAAAATAAAATATACAAAGAAATTGCTACATCTTATAGTCCTGTTCAAGAAATTCATGCTCCTACTTTCTGGGCTTACATAAATCAAGGAATCACAAAGCACAGTAATTTTAGATACAGGGAAAAAACTCTAGATTTGATATTTTGAGGCTGAGTTTCAGTCCTAGCTTTTCCATTGCCAAACATAACCTTATACAAGTCATTTCACCTGATTCATGGTTTCACCCTTTTCATATTAGTAAGTAAACATAAAGATGAAAATGATAAATAGTAACAAATTTTAAGACACTTATGTTTTTTACAAAAATAATTGCTGTTAATCTAGAAAAAAACCCTGAATGCCGAGAACAGACAACTGGTTAAAGAAACTGATATATCTCTATCACTGTATCACTGTCATCCTGTTGCTCATCGATTTGCTCGAGTGGGCATCAGTAACATCTCCATTGTGAGACTTGTTGTGTCTGTTTTTGGCATATCGAATACGCCACTGGTAGCTCACCAGGCTCTGCCGTGCAGGCCAGATACTCTCTGTAGCTTGCCAGGCTCTCCGAGAAGGATGGAGGAATCAAACCCAGGTCCGCCACATGCAAGACAAATGCCACCGTACCCGCTGTGCTAAGGCTCCAGCACCCCACTGATATATCTACACAATGGAATACTATGCAGACATTAGAAAAGATAAAATCATGAAATTTGCATGTAAGTGGATCAACATAGAGAGTATCATGATAAGTGAAATGAGTCAGAGAGAGAGACAGACAGACAGACAGACATAGAATAACTGCACTCATTTGTGGAACATAAAGTAACACAATATGAGACTAACACCTAAGGATATTAGAGATAAGGTTCAGGAGGATTACTCCATGCCTTGGAAGTGGATATCATGTGCTGGGGAAAAGACAGCTGGGATGGAGAAGGGATCACTCAGTAAATGATGGTTGGAGGGATCGCTTGGGATGGTAGATGCATGCTGACAGTAGAATATGGTCCAACATGATGGCTTAGTACCTGTATTGCGAACCGTAACACCCAAAAGGAGAAAGAGAGTAGGAGGGAATGTGACTGCCATAGAGGCAGGGGGTGGGAAGAGATGGGGGTGGGGGAGGGATACTGGGAACATTGGTAGTGGCGAATGAGCATTGGTGAAGGGATGGGTACTCGAACACTGTTTGACTGAAACGCAATCATGAAAGTTCGTAAGTCTGTAGCTATCTCATGGTGATTCATTAAAATAAAAAAATAATAGCAATTACTTTACATCTTATTTAAAACTCCTATTAAAGGAACAAAGAAAACCTGTAAGTACAATGGCAAGTGAAATGGCAACTGAAAGAAGTACTTGCTTCTGAAACACTGGTCTTTTAATAAGAGATAATGTGTCAGAACCCAATGTGTTCTTTTAGTTTCATTATTTTGAATCTGTTTCTTGTTTCCCAATAAACTGCAGAAATAAATAGTGATATTTAAAATTAATTATGCGGTGCAATTTTCCTCCAGGAAAACCAATATAGCTATTTTTCATTAACTATATTCCAAATCGCATTACTCTTTTGGAAAATATTCAAGGGTACTTTTATTTATAAACTAATAGAAGAGAACGCAAATATTCTGTCCTGACACTTTCAGAGGGGGACTTCTTGGTTAAAAAGTAAGAAGTCAAATTTAATAGTGACATTTTTCTTTCTAAAATTTTTTAAAATGAGAAAACCCAAATTATCCTTGAAATCAAAAATAATGGTATTCAGGAGTAAACTGCAGCATTCAGGATACTAATTAACTAACCACAACTGTATGTAGAATGAGAATATTAAGCTTCCTCTAAAGACATTGTAACTTGAAATTTAAATAACTAACACTCTGGAACAATTTGGAAATATGATTAGTGGATTTAAACATATTACTGAAAATGCATCACAATTACCTTTCCAAGCGAAGAACAAACATTCTATAGACAAATGCCAAAGTCAGAATTAGCACTTAGTCAAGAAAGGAGGTGACTAAGTACTTGGGCAACCATTTTGAATAAATCACTTTAAAGCTAGTCACAGTGTGAATGAGGATAATTATATGGCTCTCAATTCAGCTCTTGTTTTTTCTCTTTCAATTGCAAATCTCCTCAACTGTCATTCCTAGTTGTCTCTGAGATGTTACTAAACATGGTAACTAAGGAATCTGCTCTTCTGTGAGTATTATACATGATCTTAGCTCACACAACAAAGACATTTAGCTTAGGTTAAGAAAGGGCTTACCCTTGGGTGCTTGCATGCAGTTTTATTTATTGCAAAAAAAAAAAAAAAAGCTTACCAAATTCTGAAATGACATCTTAAAATAATCGAAAATGCAGAAAGTAATATGTCTTGCATCTTTATACTGATTGAATGTTTACAGAGATGAGCAACAAGATAAAATTTTTAACAAGTGATTCTGATGTCAGTGGGCCCCACGGGTGACTTACGTTAAGTGGGGAGGAGAAAGACGGTCACTTTCTCCCCAACCGCCTCTACCACATGGGACCCAGAGTTACTGGGTTCTTGTCTCGCTCTCGGAAAAGAATTTCAGGAGTAGACAAGCAGTGAAGTAAATAGATTTTATTCAGAAGTTTCTGAGGGAGGGAAGAAGGGATAAGTGGGAGAGAGAATAGTAAGAATAACGCACTCAAGAGAGACCTCGGGCTTCTCCAAGGGTGGAGGAAGCTCTACACACATCCTAGCACTGGACACGAAGGCATGAAAGTACACATCTCAAGGGGGGAGATGCGGGCGACACATGTGCTGGGCCACATGGCACAAGCAGCACATGGGCTCAGGCAGCATATGCGCGCCCTTCCTTTGTTCAAGGTGTCTTTTATAGGGTTTCTTCAACCTGCCCCCACCCACATGGGGTTTCTTTCCAGGTAAAAGTTTGTTGCTAAGGTTACCAAGGAGGTTGGGAGTGGTGATGGCCTTCTTTGGGGAACCTCCTGGGGAGGGGTCCATTATCCTCAGGGTCTGCTGATGGTTTCCTCTGGGTCTTTTGTTTTCTTGAATCTGCACATCCTTCCCAGAGACTCTGTTAAATCTCAATTTTCACTGCCAAGGGCCTTTTCCTATCTACCTGCCTACATCAATTCCAAAATGGAAGCTGTATTTTTTTAATAAGAATTACTAACGTTGGCCTTCTGGGTTCTTGTAATCTGTTTAAGTAATTCTATATAACCTCTGTACCAATCAGGAGATCATCAGTAAAAGAAATTTAGCGAAATCCATGCAAAGCTATGGATTAATAAGGAAATTTTTTAAAGAAGATGACAAAGAGAAATACTGATAGCAACAAACTTTCAAAAGAGAAATCTCTATGAGCAGAATTATAAACAGTAGCCATAGATAAATAAAATTCATAATCAAGTTCTATGATAGGAATTAATACTTTCAACTACAAGAAAACTACTATGAATAGAACTTACTCTCAGCTTAAAAACAGTTGGATTACTATAAAGTCAAAGGATAAAAATATTTCTGGAAAAAATTATAAAAATGACCCTATACTATGTAGAAAAACAATGAAATAGGAAAAATCTAATAGACCATTGCACAGCAGATCCCTTCAGCACTGAATAAAATATTCATATTATTTTGCTCTAAAACTACATACTAGATTCCTCCAATTTGCTCCAGGTATTGCCTAAAGGAGCATAGCCAATCAAAACTAGGCCCAAAAATGTTCTACTGGTAAAACCAGAACAAAAATTTGTCAATTTCCTTGAAATAAGGACATTGACTGTTAAGCAGTTATGGAAGCATAACCTATTCAATATATGTACTTATATATTTAAATTTATGCACTAAATAGCATCAAATACAGTACTTTAGTATTTTGCTAAATAAAATTACTATAGAAAGAAAAGAATCATTGAAAAGTATCTTAAATAACCTCTAGAATTAACTATATATAATTGAAACAAAATATTAGTTGCTTATTTTATCCACAAATTTACTTGTTGCAATCCCATGCCGTCAAAACAATCTTTAGGGTCCAGGGAGATAGTGTAAAGTTTTAGGGACTAGTCTTGCCTGTGGCTGACCCCAGTTGAATCACTGTCACCACATATGGCACCCTCACCATTGTCAGGCGTGATCCTGAGAAGAGAATCAAGAGTAAGCTCTTTTGGGGTGCTCAAACAACAATAACAGAAGATTAATAACTCTATGACAATTCTTGTGTCAATTATTAGAAATAAAAAGTGGAGTTCTAGATACTGTTAATATTGTGAATAGTTTTATAAGTAAAGATTTTTTTAATTTAAAAAAACCTCATGGGCTGGAGCAATAGCACAGCAGGTAGGGCGTTTGCCTTGCATGCGGCCAACTCGGGTTTGAATCCCAGCATGCCATATCTGAGCACCACCAGGAGTAATTCCTGAGTGCAGAGCCAGGAGTGCGTCGCCAGGTGTGACCCCCCCCAAAAAAAAGAAACCTCATAACTGATGGATACTTAGAAACATATTCAACCGTATCATAAATTACAAAGTTTATCCAGAATTCTGATTTTCTGTGTATATTATATTCATTTTATCTGTACCTTTTATTTAAAGAGTTTATTCTATTTTCCCTTTTTACCTTTCTCCCTAACTGTGAGTAAATACCATACAATTTCTAGCTTGAGCATTTTATTAATAGTCTGGATCTTTAGAAATTCTCCAAAAGACATAAAGATATATAAAATAAGGACAAGTTAACCATGTATAAACAAAGGATTTCTGCAACCAAAGATTAGAATAGATAATAAAAACATTCAAAATGGTATTCTATTTATATGGTAACTGACAAGCCAGGTTTTTTTTCAAGTTTTTAATACATTTGTGTGGATTCATATTTTAACTTATTCATTAAAATTATTTTGTTTTTTATTTTTTTTGCTTTTTGGGTCACACCTGGCTCTGCACAGGTGTTACTCCTGGCTCTGCACTCAAGAATTATCCCTGGCGGTGCTCAGGGGACCATATGGGATGCTGGGAATCGAACCCCGGTCGGCCTCATGCAAGGCAAACGCCCTACCCGCTGTGCTATCGCTCCAGTCCCTCACCCTCTTTAAAATTATTTTGATACTTTTCATCACTTCTATTCCAATGTAATTTCAGTAGGGGCCTGACCCAGCAGTACTGTAGAGGGTGGTAGATGCAGTGGTAGTTTCACCTCACATGATGCTCAGGCTTTATGCTTCACCACTCAGGATCTTTCCTGCTTCCTTTGCTTCTGGGCCACACCTGGAAGTGCTTATACATTACTCCTAGTTCTGCTCTCAGGGATCACTTCTGGTAGAGTTTTAGGGGGACAATATGAGGTATGGAGGATCGAACCTGGATCAGCTATGTCTAAAGCAAGGGAACTTTAACACTCATTTCAATGCCCCCATGATCTTGATAATTTTATATATGTGTGTGTGTACACACACACACACACACACACACACACACATACACACATATGCTCCTTGCTCCTTTGAAAGCACTGTGCGCTTACTTTCATCAGCATTTACCACTGAAGAGTAAGTCTAGCGTATTCGATATGCCAAAAACAGTAACAAGTCTCACAATGGAGACATTACTGGTGCCCACTCAAGTAAATCGATGAGTAATGAGAAGACAGTGACAGTGACAGTGACGTTCTCTTAAGATACTAATTTTGAGTCTCTAACAAGATGGTCGACTAGCAGGATCCTGAAATTCCCTTTTCTCAAATACACAACCCACATGCTTCTATATTGCAGTGCTGCCTTTGAAAAGGAACAGATTTGGGGGATCATGTCTATGAGGAAACATAGGAGAAATGATCAGAAAGGGTAGGAAGCCTGAAACCCAGTCCTGAAGATAATGACTTTGGGCATTGGGACCCATACTTAGGCGAGACATCAGGGGCACAAAGGAGTCACCCAAGGAGACAGAGGACTGATTTCAGTATTAGGTGCAGAGTACTTAGAAACGTTATGAGGACATCCTTCCAAGTGTGGAAACAAAGATCCTGGGGAGAATTAACTGAAGAATATACATTTGTTGAAACAAAAGTCTGAGCATGAGGTATGATGAAGAAATACACACAGTCTCTTGTGAGTGAAATGCTATTAGAAACTTATCCAGATACTGTAAGTCTTCAATAGCACAGGCAATCACAATGACTAAAATCAAAGAGTCAGGCCAAAGGATGTCCCTCCACTGTCACGGCTGTCCCTCCACAATTACCCGGTCCCTCCACTATCATGCCTTTTCTAGCTTCCATCAATCCTCAAATCTACCTGGTCAAACCATGCCATAATAATATTCAGCACTAGAACTTCCTGGGAAAACTTTGTGTAGAGCTTGCTGAGAACAGTTAATAGTTTCAGTTAAGTTCTAGGGTCTTGCCATAAACCAGTACCGTTAGTCCCAAAGGAATATCAGTCTATGTTCCAGCCTTTCTGGAAAACGATATGGACAGTCCTTCAAAAACTAGAAATTGAGCTTCCATATGACCCTGCAATACCACTTCTGATAATATATCACGAGGATGCAAAAAAGCACAGTAGAAATGACATCTGTACCTACATGTTCACTGCAGCACTGTTCACAATAGCCAAAATCTGGAAACAACCCAAGTGCCCTAGAACAGATGACTGGTTAAAGAAACTTTGGCACATCTACACAATGGAATACTATGCAGCTGTTAGGAGAGATAAAGTCATGAAATTTGGTTATAAATGGATAGACATGTAGAGTATCATGCTAAGTGAAATGAGTTAGAAAGAGAGGGACAGCCATAGAGGGACTACACTCATTTATGGACTATAGAATAACATCACATGAGGCTGACACCCAAGGACAGTAGAGACAAGGGCCAGGAGGATTGCTCCATAGTTGGAAGCCCGCTTCATGAGCAGAGGGGAGAAGGCAGATGGAATAGAGAAGGGATCACTAAGAAAATAATGGCTGGAGGAATCAGTCGGGATGGGAGATGCATGCAAAAAGTAGATAACGGAACAAACATGATGACCTCTCACTGTATGCCCAAAATCAGAGAGAGAGTATGGGGAATATTGTCTGCCATGGAGGCAGGGGGAGGGTGGAAAAGGGCGGGGGTATACAGGGGATATTGGCAGTGGGGAATGTGCACTGGTGGAGAGATGGGTCTTTGATCATTGTGTGATTGTAACCCAAACATAAAAGCTTGTAACTATCTCATGGTGTTTCAATAAAATTTTTTGAACAAAATAAATATCAGTCTATTGCTTGCTTGGGTACTGATGTTTTCCCTGGCTTCCTCACCTAGAATTAACAGTAGAAACACATGTCTTTGAGGCTATCTCTATCTTGAGAACTAGTGGGAGTTGGGCAGTGGAGCATTAAAAACAAAAACAAACAAACAAACAAAAAAAAACACCTGTCCCTGCCTCACCTGGACTTCACAGGCTTCTGGACAACATGCCTACCTGGTGCTGAGATTGTTAGAATGACCACCAGAAGTACTTGGTTGCAACTGAACTTATCACTCCCAGACAGTCTGCAGTTTCCTGAGTTTTAGAAGGAAATCTTTGCTTGTAAGAAACACGCTGAGATCAGCACTAGAATACAGCTGAGTGGTCAGTTATAACCTGAGACTTCTGGGAAACTATCAGAGGATTTTGCTATGAATGCAGAGTGACTACAGATCCCTTCTTTAGCTCAAACAACTCCATCACCCAGGGAAGATTCTGTTCTTGGCACTCTACAGCAGCAACTTGCTCACTCCTACCAGCCTGGCACCCACCAGTAGGTGAGGTTCTTCAATCACCACTCTGCACTGACTCTGGTGCTCTCGTGATGCTGAAAGGAAAAAAAATTACAAACAAAAATATTCTAGCTAATGAGGCCATCACTTAGATTTGATGAATAAAAAAAAAGCTTTACAGACAAGCAAATCAACAGAATTCATCTCCACTAAATCAGTTTTACAAGAAAAGCTAGAGGAACTTCTATAAAATGAAAATCAGTCATTTTGGAAACCAGAATAAAGCAAAAAATATAAAATATGCAGAGCGTAGGAGTAGAGAATAAAAACTAAGATAGAATGAACTCAAGAATTTTACAAACATTGAACTGTCTGTATAAATATCATGGGAGCCTCAAAAGAAAATTTTTAGAAGAAACTTATAAGAATACTTAGAGAGACATTGACAACAACACAGTAGTAGCAGGAACTTAAAAACCTCATTTACATCAATAGACAGATCAGCCAGGCAGAAAATCAAGAAGGAAAAAATAAATCAGACCAGACAAGTTTAATAGATATTAATAGACCCTCCACTCTCAAAATCTAAGTCCACATTTTTTAGTACAAAAATCACATTATTTTGGAATAGTTGCACATTGGAAAACAAAGGAAATGTTGATTAACTCATGAAATTCAGTCATATCAAAGTCTAAGGAGAAATTAAAGACCAGGAAATCAAAAACAATGCAAAAGATTGATGAAATTTTTTTTTAATTTGCATTGTATTTGTGTTCTTTTTTTTTAACTTTTTATTAAATCACCATGTGGAAAGTTACAAAGTTCGCAGGTTTACATGTCAGTTATACAATATTCAAACACCCATCCCTTCACCAGTGCCCATATTCCACCACCAGAAACCCCAGTATACCCACCGCCCCCACCCCCTACCCCCTACTGTATAACTAATGAATTTCACTTCATTTTTTCTTTACATTGATTACATTCCATAATTCAACACAAAACTCACTATAGTTGTTAGAGTTTCCAACCAAGAGAGACAGACCTACTACATTTGATAATTAGTTTTTCATTGCTGGAAATGAAGAGATATGTAGCCCCACTGCTACAAGTACATAACTCTCTCTCTCTCTCTTTTTTTTTTCCCTTTTTCCTTTTCCCTTTTTTTTTTTTTCCTTTTTCCCCCTCATCCTCCTTCCAGCGCCTCATAGTATGGTGTACGCCACGCCGCGTCGGCCAGCATGGGGCTTTTTGTGGGTCCGTTGAGAAGGTATGAACTTTTGGCGCGAGAAAAAAAAAAATGTGTGCTTTGAACTTGAAACAGCCGCGGGATACAGGGCCAGCCCCCGCCGGGGCCGGTGCTCCGCTCCGACCGGCCGGGTTTTCAGCCCGGGTGCCCATGCCTCTGCAGAGCCGGTGGATGTGGAACGAGCGGGAACCAGAGACAGCTTTAGGAATTGGGGTTCCAGCATCTGGCAGAATTTTCCCTGGACTTTATACAGAAATCCAAAACTGCGCGGACGCAGCAGCATCCGCGCGACTTAACATTTATAATTGTCAGCAATGTGAAACGGTTCCTTTTGAACAGGTCTGACTTGGGGGGAAACTCCAGATAATAACAGTAAGTTTTTGTTGAAATATTGAAGGTTTTTAATGTAGCAGCCACCTCTCTGGATTGATGAAATTAAGAGTTGGCTTTTTGAAAGAATCAATAAGGTTGACAAACCCTTCATTGGAACTCAAAACTAAAAGAAAATAAAGTTCTGATAACTTAGATCAGAAATGGAAGGAATAAAAGTTATAAAGAACACTGCAGAAATACATAAGATCACTTGGTTTTACTTTGAACAAACACATATACAACTAAGTTGGAAAATTTAGAGGAAATTGATATTTACAACCTCCTGAAACTGAATTAGAGGAAACAGACAAAAGAATGGACCTATTTCTATCAAGAAATTTAAGATAGCAACCAAGAATCTCTCCCAAGAACAGAAGCACAGGTCTAGATGGGTTTACTATGCATTTTCCAAATATATCAAGGGGTCCTACTACCTATCTTTTTGAAACACTTCCATAAAGTAGAAGAAATAGGACTATTTCAGATAGGTCCTGATTCAAAAAGTCAGGTGTGTCTGGATATATGAGTATCTGTATATGCATATAGAATTTGACACTGACTTATATTGATAGTCTTTGCATTGTTTTATCTTGCAAAGTAGAATAAAATCATCACAGTAATTTTAATTTTTTCTCATATTTTAGAGCTACATTACAGATACGGTGTTTGACATTTTCTTCAGAATAATCCATGACATTTTCTTCAGAATAATCCATGAGAGTGGAGAAGATTAGGAGGAACTTGTTACTTCAAGTTTAGTGGCTTGTAAGTTATTATTGCCACTGAACTTGAGTTATAGGGACAGACATATCCGTTCTTTTCTTCTCTCTACTTTTGTAATATTTGTAATTTCCATAATGTTCTATTAAATAATAAAAATTAAACCATCAAATTAACACAGAAATTCATGTTGAGGCTAACATCATCTTTCATTGAATCTATATACATAAAGTTATGAGGCTTTTCAATTCAGAGACCTAAATAAACACTCTCCATCCTACTAGTGCTCAGTAACATGCTATTATTATCACTAATATATTGGTTTCTAATTACTTCTTGGAGATTGTACTTTTCGGGGGAGAGAGGATCTTCCAAACAGTGCTCACTGGCAGCTCAGTGTGAAGATAGAATATTGCCGAGGGCCTTCAGTATTAAGAAATACGCAGGCCACAGAACTAGTGCTTGGGAACCTCTAGTCCCATGCCAACAGTGCTCAGGGACCACCGAGCTACTCGGGGACATTCTCAGATCATGTGGTACCAGTGATCAAACCAGGGTAGATTTTGTGGTACATGTACCTTAACTCCTAGACTATGTTTCCGGCCCCTAAGCCCTGAAATAGTTTGTCTTTGTTTTGTTTCCTTTTGGGAGTCATACCCCGCAGTGCTTGGGGGTTATTCCAGCTCTGCACTCAAAAATTATTTCTGGTGGTGCTTGAGGGAACATATGAGACGCTGGGGATTGAACGTGGGTCCGCTG
The DNA here is from genome assembly GCF_027595985.1 of Sorex araneus. Classification (NCBI taxonomy): domain Eukaryota; kingdom Metazoa; phylum Chordata; class Mammalia; order Eulipotyphla; family Soricidae; genus Sorex; species Sorex araneus. The sequence continues at coordinate 107,380,741 of NC_073306.1, forward strand.
AGTGCCTTGTCCACCGTACTATCTCTCTAGACCCTTGAAATAGTTTCTAAAGCTTGCTCAGAAGTAATTCATACTTGGCAAGATATTTTCTGATTTGCTAACAATGTGTGGCATTTTGCTGCTTTATTTACCTTTTTAAAGTTTCTGGTTATCATAACCTCTTTCTAGTATTAATCACTTTTAAACGTATCTAATTTAACCCATGTTCTCAAGAATTTCCGAGTAGCTAAATCATAATCTAAAAATAAATAATGTATTTTTCTCTCTTTAAAATATCTACTGTGGAAAAATGTACTAAAAGGATTGGTATCTCTTCAGTGGCTTACTGAGATCCATATTTTGAAAGGCCTTTTATCTTAAAGAAAGTAGAAACTTGCACTGTGTTCCTGCCAAATGTGGAGCACTCGATATATCATAATTGGACATTAGTATATCTGATGAGACTGCACAATAATTGAAGTTCTCAACTCATCCTACCATCAATTACAGTTTGGAGAAAATAATCAAAATTGAATAGTTGATAGTTTTTACTCCAACACATATCTAAACCATGACACAACCACTGTGTCATGGGTAATAGAATTAGAGTTATTCCTGCTTCCTATTCTCAGACTGATTAAAAACTATAACTAAATTTAAGTGACCTCATAATAACCTTTGTCATAAAGTGGATGTGGAGAAGTCTTTCAGAGAATCTGACCAAAAATTTGAAGCTAATTTTCAAATAGCAGCATGAGTGTTCCTTTACCATAAGGTACGCATTTTGTAAAGAAGTTTCATTATTATTCCAAAAAACATTATCTTGGCTTCACTACACTCAGCACATCTGGGAATTGCTGCTTGAAATCCTTGGCTACAAGCTCTATCTGATAGCCTCAAATTGATTCTGATATTGAAAAGTCTAAAGGAAGCGTTAGTGCACACCAAAAGCCAGACGGCTTGGCAAAAAACTGCCTGAGACACCTAATTTCCCCATGGGAAAGTTGGATCAGGATTCCAGAATGATTTTGCATTATTAGATAAAAAAAAAAACTTTTCCTTCGGTATGCTGCTTCTCACAATGACTTTAAGTGCTTTTGTTCTGACCTCCAGCCTTTATAGTGACAATGTGACTCCACGCCAGCTTCTTGCAGCATATGAACTGCCAGACACATTATTCTTGACAACGGTTCCACATTTGTCTCAGTCGAGTTACAGTATTTGTGGACAAGTATCTTATCCAAGCTGTCACCATGGTGCTTCATCTGTTTAATAAATGCTCGGATGGAAGGGTAGTGCAGACTACCAGGGAAACCATGAGGTGGAATTTTGGAAATGTTGCCAAATATTTCTTGCCTTCTTTCCCATTCAGTAAAATGCTACAAGGGCTTACAAGGAAGTGCTTTCCTGCTAATACTAGTTGATTATCTCAGAACTTGTCTCGACCATCTCTACTGAGAATATAAAATGAATAGGAAAGTATTCTTCATGTTGCACTACTCAAATATATTAACCATTCAGCTTTTTCAATTATTGCTTTCATCAGTGTATTTTCCTTTAATGGGAGATTTAGTTCTTGCCTTTCAAGTTGAGTCGGGCTAAACACCACTTCTATTAGGCATATGGTGTCCCCAGAGCTACATGGAGCTGTATATGTACTTAGTGGTGGGGCACTCATCAATCACACTGCAACAAATCTTTTATCAATTTATCATTCTGGATTGTAAACACTTTAAGTATAGAATTGTGTTTATCCTTTTAGTTCTGCATGCTACACCTTGAATAAAAATGGCACAAATCAGATTTTCAGGGAACCAGATTAGAGCTCCCTACATCAGGCTTTATCAGGCTGGCTTCTGAATGTAGCCCTCTTGTCACTATGGAAATGTGCTTATTTGTTGTTGTTTTGTTTTGTTTTTGGTAAGCTACAGATATTCCAACAATGAAAGCCCACTTAATGAAAGCCCACTAAAATCAGGAAGTCACCTGAAAATATAATAAAGGTGAAGATGTAAGAGTAAACATCCCCAAATAAAAGAACCTGGCCTCAAATTGTCCTGTGCTTGTTGATAAACCCCCAAAAGGAGTTTTTTTTCCTGCAAATACAAGGTCACTGCCTTTAGATACAGTTAAAAGGGACCAACATCAAAGTAGAATCTCTCACAATTAGAAGGAAAAGAGGGAGCAATATTCATGCAACATTTCCTACTCATGTAGAGACTGAAAATGACGAAAAATAAAACTTTATTCTGGAAAACTGAACCACATTCTGTGTTTGTCATACTTAGTACATAATTTCCCTTTACACTTAAACTTACCTTGGTAACAGACTTATAAGTCAACTATTGGCATTCTCTTTAGGACTCTTTATTAAGATAAAAATAAATCTTCCCCAGAATCATCTTGATATTTTCCTTCCAACAAATACAGAGTATGTATTATCAACAATAAACACCGAGCGATGAGTGATACCATCCCTGAATTTAAATATATTGCTATTAGAATTATGTACAAATAACTTCCATATGATAAATTTATGTCATGTATATGATATATAATTCAAAAGGCTTGTGTGCACCCCACCAAATTCCCTTTAGAATATTTAGAGAATGTAACATTTTTGCTACCCCTCATGTAAGATTTAACAGAACTGAAGTGAATAAAAACTGTTTCTGTAAGGGAAAGAGCATAAGCAGTGGCATAAGGCATGATAGAACTAGGCTTGCTAAAAAAAAAAGAATTATTTATTGATATGGGTGGATTATAGGTCACATAGCATATTGGACATAATGATAATTGGGTAAATTTGGACACAATAGTTAAGGATTTTTGTATCAGTTTGTTTCCATTGATTTTCAGATTTTTATTTTGTGCCATCTAAAATACTTGCCTTAATAGACTTAAATGGGATCCTGCCAATTTCGCCATGACCCTCACCCTCCATCACACTTGATTAGACCAGATGATCACTTTATCCAAGAACAACTAATTCTGCCAGATTTTCCAGATGATGTGGCACAGTACAAAAGGACCACTCAGTTATCTTCTGCAGAATTTTAAACTGAAAAAGCACTGACAGAAGGAGCTGACATTTGAAGCTGAGCCAAGAAGGAAAATATAGCCATTGATGAGATCATGACAAACCAAATCCATAGGAAGAACAAAATTACGAATAGCTTAGGGTTTTGAGGCATATTAAAAGTGAACACAAGACAAGTGATATAAATGGAGAATAACAAAGAGGAGGGCATGAGGCCCTGATTCCTCCTACAGTAATTTTCCTATTCTTCTTGACAGGTGATACTTGATTTTAATGGCAAACTATGTCGAATCAAAAGAAACTTTCACTTCATAGAATAAGTCTGCTAAATTTAACTGGAGAGGACTGTGATCTGCTCAAAATTTAAGAAGGGCAATAATGCAACCAGTTGCTGGATAAGGTTTGGGGAAGGGGGTAAGATTATCCTGGACATGAACTGAGACCATTTCACTGAAGGCTCACCATATCTTAAAAGAGAGAGAAGAAATAATTAGTTCTAGGGGTCAAAATAATAGTACAGTAGGAAGTGTATTTGCCTTGCACGTAGCCGACCCAAGTTCAATCCCCATCATCTTGTATGGTTCCCCAAGACTGCCAGGAGTGATTCCTGGGTGCAGAGCCAGAAGTAACCCCTGAGCATCGCTGGGTGTGACCCAAAAATATAAAGAAAGAAAAAAAAAGAGAAATAATTAGTTCTTGCTTACCTTGTGCCTGTCTATAAAATAGCTTGCAATTTAAAAGAAGAGAAAGTGGGGCTGGAGCAATAGCACAGCGGGTAGGGCGTTTGCCTTGCACGCGGCCGACCCGGGTTCGATTCCCAGCATCCCATATGGTCCCCTGAGCACCGCCAGGAGTAATTCCTGAGTGCAGAGCCAGGAGTAACCCCTGTGAATCGCCAGGTGTGACCCAAAAAGCAAAAAAAAATAAAAATAAAAAAAATAAAATAAAAGAAGAGAAAGTGACACCAAGATGTCAAACTGGGAAAACTTTGTTTATCTCTTCCTGTAACCACTGCAAATATAAAACAAAATTTGAATTAACTCACATATGGTTCATCTTTAAACACTGATAAACAAAGCTTTCACATGAAGAGGGGGGAAATAATCCAGGTATATAAGAGGTAGAGGAACACTCTTATCAAAAAAGAAACCTACCATGGTGGCAAGTTGAAATTTGGAAGATATTTTTAAGGTGCTGAACTTTATTGTGAGGAACAAGCAGGACCAGGGGAGTTTGGTGCAAACATCACATCTGGATCCTACTATTCTATATGGATAACATTGTAATAAAGGTCACAATGGACTGAATATGAACAGGGGTCAAAGTTGAAGGCAGGCACTATCAGAGTGACTCTTGTAGCATCACGAACAGCAGAGCTAGAGGGTACCATATTATATCTCCCTCTTTATAGTAACAGACCCTGAGAACAATCCCCAAGGAGACCTCCACTGACTCTTAGCAAATAGCTGAGTTAAATGGGACTGAGAGGCAATAACCAAAAGTTCGTATTTCTGGCAAGCCAACAGACCTGGTCCCTACCAGTCCACACCTGATCACACGCATGCAAGCCATATTCTTACAGTCTGGGAGCACCATAAAGACCTTACAAAGCATGAGTCAGATAGTAATGGGGTCCCACTGCAGGCTGAGCTCCTTTGTCAACCTAAAACCAACAGGATATTGTTCCAAGAAAACCCATCACCATGGGATGGAGTGGACATCCATGGAGGGACAAAAATCCCTATCACCTTTCCACACAACTAAGCAGAACCTCCTCAGCCACTCTCCTGCTCTGGTAACTATAGCAGCTTAGTGACTGCTACGTACCTCCAATATCAAAGCCCTTCTTGCCTCCCTGGTATACCTGCACTAAATCCACAGATGCTATGGGACACTTGTGAACTTGAACCTCTGGTCTTCACTGCAGTCTATTCAAACTCAGGATAGGAGTTTCCAGGTACTTAGGACTGTGAGTTCATGACAGCTGCTGCAGGCCAACCACACTTGATGCCACAGTAGCTGGCTCCAATTCATGCCAGCAAGACTTGATCGCACAAGCTCACTTAAATTTGGTACTATAGCCAGTGCGGGGCACCAACAGCTGCAAAGGCCTGGTCACCACCCAAACCACTGGACCTCAATACTGCCACAGGGCACTTATTACTATACATTCCCAGAAGTTGATATGGGTCACACAAACTTGGAACCTCACAACACCAAATCTCCAAAAAACAGCCAAGTACACTTAAACACAGGCCCCAGTAAAATATTTGAAAATGGCATATTTGACAAACAGTAACTTACAAAATTAAACAGAAACATGCAAAAATGGAAAAAATAGTTGAGTAGGTATTTTGTCAAATAAGACGTAATAACAGCCAACAAACACATAAAGTAATGCTCAACATCACTAATTATGAGGAAGATGCAAATTAAGACTATAATGATATAGTATCTTATTCATGTGAGAATAACATTTATGAAAAAGTTCAGAAATAACAATTCCTGCAAAGTATAGAGTAAAATGAACCCTCACTCACTGCTGATGGGCATGTATATTGGTCCAGTACATATGGAAAACAGTATCAAGATTTCTCAAAATATAATAAACAGAACCAACATGAGTCATCAATTCCACCTCTAAGTATCTATCCCAAGAATACGCACACAAACATATGCACACTTATGTTCACTGAAGTTCTCTATTTACAACAGTTAAGATATGCTAACAATTCAAGTGTTTAATAACAGTTAAGTGTATAAAGAAGATGTGGTTCATAAAGTATGCTAATCAACTATAAGAAAAGATAAAATGTTGCCTTTGCAACTGTAAAGGAATGAAAACATACAGATCAAAATCACAATAAGTCAGGACATTCAATAAACACCAAAAATTTCACTATTATATGGCATATTTCAGTGGTACAAAATCAAAGAAACTGTAGACTCTAACCACAGATCTAGGGCAGTGAGGGCATCAGAGAGCACCACCAGGAGTTACCACTGAGCACAGATCTAGGAGCATCACATAAAGCCTGAGTATCACTGGGTGACCCAAAAAAGAAACAGAGAGAGAGAGATAGAGAGAGATAAAAGAGAAGGAAGGAAGGAAAGAAGGAAGGAAGGAAGGAAGGAAGGAAGGAAGGAAGGAAGGAAGGAAGGAAGGAAGGAAGGAAGGAAGGAGGGAGGGAAGGAAGGAAGGAAGGAAGGAAGGAAGGAAGGAAGGAAGGAAGGAAGGAAGGAAGGAAGGAAGGAAGGAAGGAAGGAAGGAGGGAGGGAGGGAAAGAAGGAGGGAGGAAGGGAGGGAGGGAGGGAGGGAGGGAAGGAAGGAGGAAGGTAGGAAGGAAGGTAGGAAGGAAGGAAGGAAGGAAGGAAGGAAGGAAGGAAGGAAGGAAGGAAGGAAGGAAGGAAGAAAGGAAATAACAAATGGAGCAATATTTTAATTGCAACCTACAAAGGAGGAAATAATGGACACACACTGAATTGTACAGTCATGGATGTTACAATTAAATACAGATATATACTTATTTATATATATTCATATCTTCTGATCTAAAGGACTGTTTATAGAAGAAACATAGAGTTAGGGAACCTAATAATTATGGTAATAAAAAAAAAGCCTTGGAAGACAGTTTTTATAAAGACAGCATTTCATTTTAAATCAATGATTTCTCCATTTTTTTGCTTGGTCTACAGTGTTGTTTTATATGGCAATATTGCCAGAATTTCTCCCACATCTTCATTATCACTTACCAAATCTGAAATCTATCTTAAACATGGCAGATTGAGGATAAAAAATAACTCAAAAGACTGGAGTCCATGTTTGTATGCAGGATTCTCAGGTTCAACCCGCTGTACCACATGATCACCTAAATGCTACTAACAGTAGCTCCTAAGAACCAGGCCAGGAACAGACGCTGGGCAATGATGGTGAAGAAATGAGCCACACCATAAGCAATGGCAACACCATGACAGGCAACAGAAGTGAGAAAAATCAGCAGGCCTCAGGTTCAGTTCCTGGAACTGAACAGTTTAGGTTTCCCAGAAATAAAACAATGCAAAACTAGCCAACCAGGACTCACCTGGAAAGTTCCTGGGCCCAGCAAGTTGGTTCACTCAATCATCATGTACCAGTTCAGCAATGACTAATGCCAGAAATTGTCTTTTGTTAACTGCAAAGAATGAGTAGCTTATGTAACCATAGCACTGTAGCACTGTCGTCATGTTGTTCATCGATTTGCTTGAGCGGGCACCAGTAACGTTTCCATTGTGAGACTTGTTGTTAGCGGGTGGGATATTCTCAGTAGCTTGCTGGGATCTCTGAGAGGGATGGAGAAATTGAACCTGGGTCGGCCACATGCAAGGCAAACACCCTACCCTCTGTGCTATCGCTATATAATGTCCTCTGAAACAAGAGTCAGAGTCCTTGTCCTGAGGCCAATGTGTCAATAGGAACTTAGACCCTAGCTTGAGCTAGCAATAAAATTCCTTGCTTGTGCATCACAGAGTGGTCTCTTACTTCTATCTCAAGTCTGATTTAACAACAGGTGTGGCACAAAAGGATATAAACATCATAGATTAATTGCATATCCCTATTGTCCCCTTCTCCCCCCAATTCACATAATGACAAATGCAGAATGAAAACAATTTCTGCAAAATTTTGATAACATAAACTACATATTAGTAGGCTAAAAAAAGCTACAAATCCATGTGTTTGCTAAGGCAGGACTTAATATTTTGCAGCAAAGTCCCGAGTGCGTCACTAACGATACTGGGAATAGTTTTAAAGACTTCATGAAGAATCGCCAACTGCTAAGTGCTCCTCTTTTTATTTTTATTTTTATTTTTGAATCACTGTGACAAAAGTTACAAAACATTCAGGTTTAAGTCCAGTCATATAATGATCAAACCCCCATCCCTTCACCAGTGCACCTGTTCCCCCACCAAGAGCCCCAATATATCCCCCTCCCACACCTACCCCCATCTGAGTGGCTAATGATCTTCACTTTATTCTCTCTATACTTCAATATTTGACTATTATTATTTGGAATTTTCCCCCAACAATCAAACCTGCTGAAAAGGCATCATTTGATAATTTGTTTTCCATTGCTGAGAATGAAGATTATATGAGCTTGCGCGGCTGCAATAGCGGCTGCGCGGTTTTGGATTTCTGTACTTTAGTTCAGTTTACAGTCTAGGTGCACTTCTATAAGAAGTCTCTGGGTGCCAAAATGGGGTAGTAGACCTCCCAGATCTTTAAGGAGCAGAGGGTCCGTGTCGTGCGCAGCTGCTCTGGTCTCATCTGGTCTCATCTGGTCAGAGAGCATGCCGGTAACACCCTCCATCCCATGATCTCTTGCATGCCACGTCACTGCAAGCTCGTACCTCTGAGTTGTAAGTTCTAGAAGATGGCAGGAGCTGCGTGGCCACTGCTGCTGCCGCCGTTTAAGTGCTCCTCTTAAAATTATAAGCCAAAAATTATGAGAAAAATATTATAAATACTTGAAACAACAAATAGAAAGGTGAAAGAGTTACACAATAAACTATGTTACCTCAGGATCTTATCTCTACCTTGAAACTCAGAACACTGGTGATGTCCCATTCCAACACAAGAGGTTGGAGGTTTTTCTCTGAGGGAAAGAAAAATCAAAAATCATGCATCTGAAGATTCTCCAGTGAAAATCAAGTTAACTATTTAATCCTGGCATTAGAAAATCCACAGAAAAAAAACCTTGCCCCCACACAGGAAACCTTCTTTCAGCTTTTGCTACCTCACTAATTAATTTGAGTGAAGTCATGAGAATTTTAACATTTGAAAAAAGCTTCCAACATTAAATAGGACAAAAAGAACTAAGTTACTTCAGAGAAAATAGTGACATTGCAGTAAGAAGTATGTTTCATAAAATACCCTCAGATGAAAAATGATGGTACATCCATATATGTTATAATAAAAGAAAAGAGTACCCCAAGAAAGAGCCCATGGAGATACATATTAAGATCTAATTTGGAGGGATGAAGAGGTTTTAGCTATATTTTTCTGTACATGGTCACGAAATGAAAATTATATGCTTAGAGTACTTAGAAGCTATAAACTATATCACTGCAAATAAAAGAAGGATATATAGATATATAAAAATAAATAAATATGAATGTACTCCATTATTTATGAAAATTAAATTTTATTTAGAACAATTGACCTGGCAGTGTTATTGCTGAATTATTTTTACCATAGTGTTATGACAACTGGTCTAACTTTTTAATATATGAACAAAATATTTCAATTAACACTGAGGTTATTTCCTGAAAGCAAGATAAAATTTTATTTTTGTGTTTTTTTTTGGGGGGGTCACACCTGGCAATGCACAGGGGTTACTCCTGGCTCTGCACTCAGGAATCACCCCTGGCGGTGCTCAGAGGACCATATGGGATGCTGGGAATCGAACCCGGGTCAGCCGCGTGCAAGGCAAACGCCCTACCTGCTGTGCTATCACTCCAGCCCCAGCAAGATAAAATTTTAAAGAGAAAACAGGAAGGGAAAAACAAATAATCCATCCAGGAAGACTAAATTCTGCCTAATAAAAGTTCTAGACAAAGAGGGAACAGAGAAAATGAGGAGTAATTTTTAAAAAGAAGCAAAATACATTTTCGTAAAACCTACATGTAAAAGGTTCACTGAACATCCAGAATAATAAATGAAAAATAGGCCCAAATCAAAGTACATCTTTCTACTATTTCCAAACACCAGATAAAATAAAGTATTGTACAAGCTTTCGGGGCAGGGGTGGGGGAAATACAAAAAAATAATAATAATTTCTAATCATTACTTATACACTCAATATTCACTAGCATATGTTAAAACTAAATATACCTGAAATTTTATACATCATGCACCTTTTTTTAAATTGTGGTAAAATATGCATAACATACAATTCACCATTTAACCACTAATCACTATACTGTTGTAGTGGATTTAAGGACACACACTGGATTATGCAACTATCAGCACCATGCAACTCACGCACCATTTCTTAGAAATCAGCAGATATGCTCAATTAATTGAGTGAGTGAAAGCTAAGAAAATAAATAAATGGAATCCAGGAACCAAGGAATATTACTAGGAGAGAACAGTAAAGGGGGAATCTTAGTGGTTAACAGCTAGTATTAGACAGGGAGCAGAGAAAAGAAAAGCTTCAGAAGGAAAGGGTTACTTGAAATCACTGAACAGAAAAGTTAGCTATTTAGCAAAACATTTAAAATATTGGGGCAAACACAGCATTAGGTATAGACACAACTAAACAAATTTAAAAGTGGGGAGAAAGGGTACATAAATAGCTGGGGGTGTATAGAAACATTTCTTACACACAAGAAAAGAAGCTGAATATGACTGAAAACCAAATCTCCTACACCACTTCATCCAGCATCACCTTCACATAAGCAGTCATCTTGAGTTAAATAGCATCTATTCATTTTGTATTTATAATGAAAATGAAGAAATGAAAGAGTAAACAAGATCTTCATGTATAATAGGAAGAAATTTTAATGTCAAGACAATTCAGATGGGTTCATTATCTGTAAAGGGAATATTCTCATAGCCAACCTCCAGTCATTCATGAGGCCTTATAAAAGAAAGACAGCAGTGGAAAAAAAAACCCAATACTTTTTTGTTCTGGGATCACACCCAGTGATGCTGTTGCTGACTTTGCTCAAGGCTTACTGTTTGCTTTGGGGTTCTTGGGGGATCATATGGAGGACCAGGTATCAAAGCAGGGTTGGCTGCAAACAAGTCAAACATCTTATACACTGTACTATCTCTCCTGCCAAGAAAAATATTTTTAGTCATGTTTCTATGTTGGGCTGGAGTGATAGCACAGTGGGTAGGGCACTCACCTAGCACACAGCCAACTTGGGTTCGATTCCTCTGCCCCTCTCAGAGAGCCCGGGAAACTACTGAGAGTATCTTGCCTGCACGGCAGAGCCTGGCAAGCTACCCATGGCGTATTCAATATGCCAAAAACAGTAACAACAAGTCTCATGATGGAGACATTACTGTTAGCTCTTAAAGGTTTTAATTATAAAAATAAATTGAAATTTTGTTTAAAATTTCAACTGTGCTACTCATTCCAAAAAGAGAACAAGTCCACATGTCCAACTGTCCAAAGGGGGAGAGTCACTACCTGAAGCCATTGATATGGGTCTTTTTGATACTCTATGAAAGTCCCAAGGGAGAAGCATCACCGAAGGGAGAGAGAATTGCACAAGTTGCTACCTATTCGTTCACAAGTCTGAGCATCTCAGAGAGGGATTCCTTTAGCGCTCTGTCAGACTGTCTCTTTTCTTATTCTCTGTGATTTTTCTTCAGAGCACTTATCTCTAATTGACATTGTTGAGAGTGCCTAGGATGTTTATTTTTGACTATTTATCAGCAAGAATGCATGTCCTTTGATGGCAGGCACTTTGTCTTACTCATCACTGCATCCTTAGCACCAAGAATAATGTGAGAGCTTGATAAATATTTGTTGAATAAATACATTTTTAACCAAACCAGATAACAAAATTTTGTTTACAAGAGAACCATGGAATTTGCTTCTAGAGACTAAGTCCAGTTCTGCCTGAATTCCAATACTGCCACATGGGGGCTCTGCTGTTAGGCATGGGAGATTACTAATATCCCCCACATAGACTCTTATAGAAACCACTTTTCAATTGAATCAAGCATTAACAATATCAAGAAGAGTTCTCCAGGCTAGCTTCAGAGATCTCTCCCATACACGGAATATTTTAGTGAACTATTAGTCTCCACATTTTCCTCCTGTCTACTATGACATTGCAAGTCTAGGCAAGGTTTCTTTCATTAAAACATCTAGTAGTTCTTATATCTTCAGACTAAAATAATCATTTCCATTTAAAAATTAAATAGAACTAACCAAAGGAACATGTTCTGGTTTTGTTTGTTTGTTTGTTTGTTTGTTTTCATCCAAATCAAGATTTCCATTATCTTTCTTCACATGATGGTTAGGGAATTTAATGCTTAATGTTTATATGTTTTTCAGGAAAACAGATTAAAAAAATATGCTAGTTCATTCAGTTGACATATACAATGTCTTTAAAATACAATAAGAAATGTTGAAGACTAAATGTTTGTGTTCCCTGTCATTATCCCTGCCCCTGGATAATATGTTGAAATTTAATCTCCAATATTATGATGTTTCAAAGCAAGGGCTTTAGAAGATTATCAGGTCACCAGAACACTCAAGATTCTTATCCTTCTGCAAGAAGCCACAGAGAGCTCTTTTTCCCCTTTTACCATGAGAATGAGAAGTGGTTACAATGAGAAGATGGCATCTACACATAGGAAACCAGGCCTTATCAGACATGAAATCTGTAGTCTTTTGATTTTAGCTGAGAGAAAATGAGAAATATGTTCCTGCTGTTTCTAAGTCACCTAGAGTATGGTATTTTTCTAGAGTAGCCCAAACAAGTTAAGAAAATTTTCCTTAAAAGTTCTACTTACATCAGAATAAATGTGAAGCAAATACAACAAAATGTTTATCATGATGCTATTTAAACAACACTGACTTTATAATTCAAAACACAAATATGCATGCAAAGCACAATTTTAAATATTAAGATATAAATTTGGCTAAAAGACTTACAGTTATTCTAAGACTCCTTTGTTCTACTGTGAGAAATTATAAGAAATGTAGGAATATACACACACACATATGTATAAATTTTACAGTGTGGTTCTGGTGCCACATGTTCCGTCATGGAATTTATTCTAAATGAAAATCTGGAAAACTGATTTATCTCAATATAAGTGATTGCAAATGAATTTTGATGGACTGGAGCAATAGCACAACGGGTAGGGCATTTGCCTTGCAGGCGGCTGACCTGGGTTCAATTCCTCCATCTCTCTTGGAAAACCCAGCAAGCTCCAGAGAGTATTCCGCCCGCATGGCAGAGCCTGGCAAGCTACCCATGGCTTATTTGAGATGCCAAAAACGGTAACAAAAAGTCTCACAATGGAGATGTTACTGGTGCCCACTCGAGCAAATCAATGAACTACAGGATGGCAGTGCTACAGTGCTACAGCAGACAGTACTCTTGATAGAAATTTTTAGGTTACCATTAGAACATTCCTACATCACTACAAAAATTAGCAGGTTTCTTTAGTGAAGAAGAACATAAAATCATTGATTTTGCTGACTATGGGCAAAATGCAAGGTATACTGGAAAATGAACAAAGTTACTGGTAAACATGAAGGTTAAACCATCAGAGACTCATGGAACCTTCATATTCTTATTCGCAAATTTGTCATCTAACCCAACACGAAATTCCCTAGTAGAATAAATTACTGAGAAATAGTAATACACAATTTCCTTTGGCTCTAGGTTTTATATTACTGAAAAATGTTCTAAGTTTTAATTTGCCACCATGAAAGAATTTGCCCCAAGTCTCAGTTTAACGGATGATGGGCTCTTGCTGAATATGTATGTAATGTTAAGCAAGTTAAATAACACAAAAGACAAGTCAACAGCTAAATGTAGTACGTGGAGCAAATTACAGTTGAAATGATCTGATAATCCAGGAAACCATGGGCTTAAAAAAAATAAAGAAACTTAAATATTATGAAAATTAATATGATTTCAGTCAGTATTTAGAAACTGAGTACAAGCCAACTTTTGGGATTTAAGTTTGGAGTTTCGTTAAGTATAATAATGTTGGATGGCTTAATTATGGCTTTGTTAATTTGAGTTGTATACTGAAATATATGTTTATTATGAAATATGTCTATTATATGTAAATGTGTTTTATATGAAAAACATATATATGTACTCACAAATATATGGAAAGACATAATTTATAATTTTTCTAGAAATACTTATGAAGATGAAGTATATGTGGGAGAGAAGATAGAATATATGAAATAAAACTAGTCAAATATTGAAGGCTGCTTAAGTTGTATTTTTAATTGATTCTACCTAATGTATGCTTTTTTTAATGTATGCTTTAAAAAATAAAAATAAAAGTGATTATTTCCTTAATGTCATGCAGTTTTTCAGTCTTCATAAGCATCTTCTTAGTTATACTTTGAGATTTCTACTTATTTCATTGCTTAAATTTAGCTTATGACTACTGTGGGAAGTTACAGTGAGTAATGGAACAAAACCTGAAAATCTGAATTGCTGTTACAGCATAAATGTACCTTCAGATGAAGGAGAGGGAGTTGTGTTTGATGACCTTGTAAAGTATCATTCATTTTGAGTCTCATTCCAAAAAGAGACAGCTGAAACCATTTTAGTGGTCAGAACTAGAACTTATTTCATTCATTTATTTCAGAGAAGTTCACTCATAACAATATGTGACCACTCAGGGGTCTTAAGGGAGTCCTTGAAGCAAGCAAATATAACCCAACATTATTTCAAAGAAATGTCAATAGCTTGAGAGAAAATTAGGATATAAATATAAATATAATTCTAACCACTCAAAATTTTAAAAAAATATTTTCATAGTCTAGGTCATCCTTTCTCAACTGTAGAGCCCTAGGGCCCCTATTAATCATGTATCCATATAGTTAAATGGCTTAACAGGTGAAAACCATGTAAATTGAGGTCCATGTCATGAAACTAAGGGGACACTTGATGGTGTGGAGTCCACTGGAAGGAAATAAAGTCAGAGGGGAATCAGGATAACAAAAATTGAGAAATAGCGGCATAGAGGGTTATGTTAATCATTTTGTGACCTATAGTATCATAGGGTAATTTAGTTTAAAAACACTAAAATCTTTACAATATCTAGTAAATCAATCTAGGAAAGGTATTTTGTGAGTCAGATAATGATAAATAGGCTAAATAGTTCTTGTATTATAATTATAGCAGAAAGGAAATGCTGACAATTTTGTTATGTTTTATTTTATTTGGGGGCCATATCTGGCAGTTCTCAAGGCTTACTCCTGGCTCTGCACTGAAAGATCACTCCTGGCATAGGATGTTGAGGATCAAACCCATGTTGGCCACATAAAAGGTAAGCGCCCTGCCTGCTGTACTATGTCTCTGACCCCAGAGAAAAATTCTTAAATAATATTTGTAACTTCTGATTATGTTCTTGGTTCTGATAATGATTCTCAATATTCATTTGAGTTGGTGCTCATTATTCAAAATCTAGACAGAAATAAGGAAAATATTTTTCTCATTGGTTTTCTGAGTCTACAAATACTTTACAGCTCTTTATATTTTACAATGTATTTGCACATAAATTATTGAAACAGTCTCTAACTAAAACCCTTAGACATTGGTAGCATAAGTTTGATGAGCCCCATTTTATAGATTAACAAACAGATTCTAAGAAGTTTGGTCAAAATCAGTCCTAAATCCAAACGTCAACTAATATGCTTCTGATATGTTTATAACTAAACAGTATATATGTTATTCTCTAATTCCTTAATACGGTCTAACAAAGACAGTTTATAGCCGTCAAGTTATTTCTAAAACTGTCCAAATGTTATCATTTTCTAACTGTTTTGGGAGGATGGGATCATCCTAGAGGGTCTACGGGATCATAGGTTTCCACCCAGCAGTGCCCAGGAGGCCATGAAATATTAGGATTGATCCCTGGCCTCTTTGAATGCCAACTATACCTCCTCTAGGCTTTTGAGTTATCTCCCTAGCCCTCCACTATCTAGATTCCCTGTGAATTTTATTTTCATTAAAGCTTGTGGTGCCATTGCACTACCAGACTAAATTAAAAAATGTTGCCTGCAGGCTAGAGCAATAGTATAGCCAGTAAGGCACTTGCCTTGTACGTGGCTGACCTGGGTTTAATACCAGCACCCCATATGGTCGGTCCCCCAAGCCCTTGCAGGATTGATCCCTGAGCAGTGCTAAGTTTGGCCAAAACTTAAAAAAATTCTAAAGCTGTCTGTGTCCAGACTCCTGAAATAGAATTATTTGTTACTATTGTATGGAGCTAGTTTGTAAATTTTCTAATTACAAAAATGTGTTTGAGTACATCAGGATATTCTGAGGCCAATAAAAAAGAAAATTTCAAAAACGTGACCCATTGAAAGAGTTGGTGTCAGTGTTCCAAAATTCCATAAAACTGAAAGTCGTTTCTTTATCTTATAAAATTTTTATTTGTTTCACCTAAACATATATTCAGAATATACCAATCTATCACTTATGCTTATGCCAAGTAATAGTTCAAGTCACCAAGATCTCTCCTAGATTGGCACAGTATCTTCCTACAGGCCTTCCTGCTTCTACTCTTGTCTGTCCAAGTCTATTCCCACTGCAGCAGTGTTCATGATAATTTTTTAATAGGCAAATTGGTCACATATTTACACTGCACAAAATCTTGATCTACTTCCCAAATCTCTCCATAATAACGTCAAAGCTCTTATAATGGCACCCAAAGTTCTCCACGGCTCAATGCCTAGTATGTCTCTGACTTCATCTTCAATCATTCTTCCTGTCTCTCTCTACTCTTGTTTGATTATTCTTTGTGCTGCTCACTGAACAAAGTTATCTACTGCAACCTTAGTTAGGATCCTTGTTCTGATTACTCGCCATTATAGTTTAGGTGAACAATCTAATCTTCTTCAAAAGTTTGCTTAATATTGGTGGCTCTAATTTCCCTATATTATTTATTATAGTTATTATAATTATAATGCAGCTCCTGGTGGATTATGAAAGTCAATTCTTACCATAGGTCAGTCACCTCTTGCCTTCCCATCTGCATAACTGGCAACTCTCTAGTTCTTAATTTTTTTTCCATAGTACGTTCTTTAATAACACACTCTTTGTGTTAATTATTTTATTGTCTATTTTCTACCTTTAGAATATAACTCACAAGCACATAGATTATAGTTTTGTATACTTATGTACTCTAAATATCTGGGGTAATATTTAGTACAGAGTCCTCAACCTCTTTTGTAAATAATGAAATCTCTAAAACTAATTCAGTATTAGGCCACCTGTATGTTCTGTATAAGCACTGCTTTTAAAAGTTTATATCTGATAATTAAGTTTCATGTTGGGCTTAATTTTGCATTATGTAATACGATTAGATTTATTTACCCAATTTTTAAAAAATATGTTCAGCTATTGAAGTACTGTACATGCAATAAAAAACTTCTTTAGGTACATGACACTATGTTTTATAATTGTATAAATCATTACAGCCCTAGATTCACTGGGGGAATTTAACTTGTCAGGTAATTTATGGTTTGTTCTGTGTGATGTTAAGTGCAAAAGAAGTTGCTAAATACCTAATGCAGTACAATTTTGCTTCTGATGAAAGGCAAATCAGAAATAATCACCTTGCTAGAATCAACAAGTAAAAGAAGTTAAACTTTTTAAACTATACCAGAAATTACAAAGAGTTTTTTAGAATACAGGATTTTTCTTTTGAGAATTATTGTTTTTTGAGTAATCCTTTTCAATCTCAAGCATCCAGTCTAATTTAGGATTCTGTTATTTTGCAAGTATGTTGCTTTACTAGCCTCATATACCTACTTTTATTCAGGCAATTCACTACTGTGAATAGGCATAAACCTTATATGCTGCCAACTTAAGGGCTGCAAAGGTAGGGGCCATATAAAATATCTGAAGTCAAACCTAATCCAAGAAAGGTTAGTGATTACCACTGAGGAAGAGGTCAATGATTAGTACTAACAGGAACTACCGTTAAGAACTAGAGAGTTGCCAAACTGAAAACAGGAAGAGAAAACAAAGAGCAGGAGTCCATGTTTTATATAATAAAAACATAGGCTCATCCTATGAAGGTAAGAGACAAAACTGATGCAAGATAAAGAGCTTTATTTAGGACCTAAGAAACGGAGAAGATGGTGGAGTCATGTTCCCCGTAAAATCTCTTGTCTATGTGGTCTCAAAAGGCAGGTTTATAGAAAAAGAGAACAGGCTGAGTTCATCCTTTGGAAGGGGATGTTATATACTGATGGGTTCCCAAATGATCAATAAATTCACTCAGAGGCTCATCAGCAGAGACATTCCTTTGCTATAACAACAAATAGGATTTCTGTCTTCTAACCTTTTAGGAAAACATACAGGAAACATTCTCACTATTTTTCAATCACCCCTTACTAGACAGAACTTTTGGTTTCCATTATTGAATTCGACTCTACTTTCTTGGGGTCGAATTCTGACTTATATACATATATATATTAAAACATATATATATGTATTTACACACTCACATATATATTCAATATATATTAGTTTATAGAATATACATATTTCTAGAATATATTCTATGCTATGTTAAATTGTGGTATATATATGCATACGTAAATGCAACAAAGTATATTGATCACCAAGCATAACCCAAGATTTCTCTCAGGAAAACAACATAAAAGTACCACATTTTTCTTTTTTTGAAACTTGTGGGAGGCTCCCAAGAAATATGCAGAATTTCTTGGCTTCAGGGGGTCTTCTTGGCAACTGGGCAAAGGTTCAATGCAAGTTTCTGAGGATGTGGCTCTGCTCAGGCCTCAGTGATGCTCAGATGCCTCCAGAGCTGCTTTCAGACATGCTCAAGAGATCACACAGTGCTGAGAATCAACCGGGATTGGCCGTGTGCAAAGCATGTGCCTTAAGCCCTCTACTGTCTCTCTGGGCTGAGAGGTACTTATTCATTGAGCTTCTATCACCAGAGAATGAGTGAAGAACAAGAAGCACCTTGCTGATAGGTCCTTCTGTCCACAGGGAGTAAGTAACTCCCAGCAAGGGCCAGAATAGTCAGCTCTATTGCTACATCCCATGAAGAAGCAGGGCGGGTGAGGAACAAAACCAAAGGCTTTCAAGCAACTGAGATATAAAAGAGAAGTTATAAATAAGATTCTCTTTAGTCTTTTAAAATAGACACATGTTGTCAAGCCCTATTTAGGATGTTAGATGATAAAAGTTATAATACGCCAAAAGAAATATTTAAAAGTATATTTACTTTTTCATGAACTTTATGGCTTAACTATGAAGAAAGAAATATATATGTGATAAGTGAAGGTCTATTCTAATTTCTACCTTTTCATACACATGCTCTAAAAACACTCGATCCAAAAATGTAATGTATCACTGGCTGAGAGATTCTATGGGATCAAAGTCGTCTACCTAAGACTAGCATTTCATAGCCACTGTATCCAATATCAAATGAATGTGTGAAGTCGACCAATATTCAATAAGTACTTATTGAGCATCTAAAATGTGTCGAGCTTATTCTAGGTCTTTTGGAACCAAACTAGGACAAACCACTGTCTTTGTCTTCATGGAACTTATATCACATCATACGTTATTTAGCCTCTCTTCTGATTGGCAGAACACGTCTTTATTTTAATCATCTGCTTACAGTGTGTTTGTGTTTGTTTTGAGGCTACACCCAGCTGTGCTCAGGAAACCACTTTTTCTGGGGAACTAACCTAGGATCCTTCAGTCAAAGCATGAGCTGCAGCTCCAACTCCATCACTGTGTCTCATAAATCTGCTAAAGGTCAGAGTTGGTGGCTATGCATAGTCTCTTCAAGTTCTTTAAATCAGGATTGGCAGGGGTGAAGTTTACAAATGTACATTTGTAATTGGCTGGAGCGGTAACACAGTGGTAGGGCATTTGCCTTGCACACGACCAACCCGTGTTCAATTCCTCTCCCCTCTCAGGGAGCCCGGCAAGCTACTGAGAGAATTGCGCCCGCACGGCAGAGCCTGGCAAGCTACCATGGTGTATTCGATATGCTAAAAAGAGGAACAATAAGTCTCACAATGAGAGACATTACTGGTGCCCGCTCGAGCAAATCAATGAGCAACCTGATGACAGTGACATTTGTAATGAGTTCTTCAGGATCTTTCCATGCATCTGTGGCATAGTTAATTTTTGAGAACCACTGTCCTATCGATAAAACACTACGTAAAGAATTGATGCTTTTTACCCCTGAGCATCACCAGGTGTGACCCAAAAAGGAAAAAGAAATAAAAAAAAGACTGGTGCTTTTTAGATTTTAATTATTTTGCTTCCCAGGTGGTGTTGAAAAGGTAAGGGATCCCTCCCAGCAGCAGCTTAATGCAAAGGCCCTAGGAGGCAGCACAGCTTCCGTTCTTCAGAGCTGAACATTACCTAGGAGCCACTTTGGAGGTGCTCAGGGGCTTCCAAGGCCATATACTGTTAAACTCAGGTGTCTTCTGGCTGCACAAGGAAAAGCTCAGAGGACTGTGTGGTGCTCGGGATCAAACTAGGGGGCGCTGTATGCAAGGCATGAACCTTAACCTTTCTACTATCTCTCCTACTCTAAAAATAGTGACTCTCACAGTACCATCCCTGTGAAGCATACAAAGATTGATTTAATAATACATAAATAAGTGATAGTGATTGATTTAATGATGAATTGTCACTGAACATCTCATTGGTAGAGACTACAAAACTCTCCAGGATTTTCTACACTAACACACTCAAAAAGACTGACAAAACCCTTAAGAGAATTATATACTATTTACGCTTAAACCAAATGGCTTTCTTTATGGGACAGAAGCTGCTATGAGGAAGAAAAGGATCAGACATTATTAATTATGGGATACAGAACCAAAAGACTCATTTGAAAAGTAAAGTTTAGATGATAGGGTAAAGTTTAGATGATAGAGATTAGGAAATATTACCCTCAAAGAAAGTCTAACAACAGAGATTCATTGCATATGATACCAAAAAATTACTAAAATAGCTCTTTGTGAATACATGTCTTGTATATTCTACGTTCGGTACAAAACGTCAAGTGTAATATCAACAAATACAACCCAGTTGAAACTATGCAAATAACAGCTAGTACAGGCTTACTATGCTTCAGACACCACTTAAAGTATTTCATGATATTAAGATGGCTGAATTTTAACCCCCTGTGTGAAGTTCATCTTTATTATCAAGCCTCTTTTAGTAAATAGAAACTGAGGCAGAGAAAAAATGTGACTGATTTAAAGTTACATAGTGGATAAACTGTAGTGAGGATTGAAACCTAGATTCAATGTTTCCAATACTTCAGCAGAAGACTCCTATCCAAGTTGTTCATACAAATCTAGGTAGCAGAATTTGGGGGCTGAGTTGGGAAGAGTTCCATAGCAGTGCTCAGCCAACCTTCGGCGCCTCATGACCTTTGACATTCGGGCTCAGCCATGCGGTACTTCTTAGGCGCCAGAGACACACCCAGATGTGCAGCAAGACTTGTTTACATTACAGTTTCCTCATCTCAGTGTTTTAGTCAGGCTAATGACTCATTTTTAAATAAAAATTAAAACGTTGGTGAAGATTCTCTCCCCACTCCACCAGAAAAGTATGATTTGGCTGTCTCCTGACTGATCCCTGCCCCCCACCGCCACACCACCTCCCCTTGGAGGAATCCCCCAACCAAACATATGAAGTTTTTTTTTTTAAAGATAAACTTCCTATTTCTGAATCTCAGTTTTGCAACTTCCATTCTACATGACCTTGAGCAAGTTGCCTTTCTGCATCTCAGTTTTCTCGTCTTTAAAATGAAGGTTATACTGTGGCTTGTATGACTTTTTAAAGATTAAAATGAGATACTCCATTTATAGCCCTTGAAAAGTGCTCAATAAATATTATTAGTGCAATAAATATGGCAGCATCAATAAATTGAACTGAATGATCTCCTGATTCTCCAACTTGCACTAAAAATGCTTTATTTCTCTTCTAATTATTAAGAGAGATAGAATTAAGACAGCAACAAACTAAGTCACAAGCCATTAAGGCAATGACATATTTCGTGCAAAAACCGGAAAGGTTCCTGGACACATTAATCCCTATGCCATTAGTTAGCCCCTCGATTTCAAATGTGTGTGTTATAGCACCCCGGGACACCTTGCATAATATAATCATTGTGACATCCAGGGGTCAAATGGACAAGGCAGTTAATGCTTTCTGAGAAAAGTTCAATAATTCATTTGATAATTTTTGGTTCAAAGACTACAATGAGGGTAAGAAAAACTGACATCTGATCAGTGAACTTAATGTCGAGCTCCAGAAAAACTCAGAGCATCCCATGCGTAATGATCAAGAGGAAGAGACTAAAAGACATGGCCCAACTGTTAACATGGGACGTGGAAATTACACAGAATGTTGCTGGTTATTCATTAAGGTGACCATTCAGTTCCTATTGAGCCACCCCAAAGAATCATTCATTTTCCAGCAGAGAGCCGGCTCATTTGCAAGATAAAAGAGAGACATTTCTGCACATGCCCATAATGTTCTTCACCACTGGGGGCAGCTTTACATAAGACTGCATTCACTGAAACCAAAGCAACAGTCCGAGCAGCTTTCAGAATGACAGTCTGCAGAAGTGAGCTGAGCGTGTGTGCGGCACAGAGCTCTCCTGCCTTCTGGGCTCCGACACAGCTCTGTGGCTGAACTGGGTGCTCCCACCAGAAATGCTGGGCTATGGAATACAGATTTGGCAGCTCAGGTACCCCCGTGTTGCCTGAAGGAATACATCATGCTTTCCGATAAGAAGAAATTTTAGAAGCCAGCTTTTTTTTTTTTAACGCACCCCCCTCTTCTCCTCAAAAAAAAAAAAGAAAGAAAGAAAGAAAGAAAGAAACTGTAAAGATGCAAAAACGTAATATCCATGAAGATCCTATTACTTAGGAAGATTTTGATGTTTTGCTGTGAATGCGGTGCTGGGATTTATTTGTTCTTGGAGTGTTCTGCGTGGCTGGCAAAGAATAATGTTCCAAAATCGGTCCATCTCCCAAGGGGTCCAATTTTTCTTCCTGGGTGTCAGCGAGCCCTGACTCACTACAGTGCAGCTGACAGGGGCTGTCACGGAAGTGCCCCCCTAAGCCAAAGCAAAAGACCTAAGGACGACCTTTGAACAATACAAAGGATGGGTATGTTTTGTCATTTTTCTTCTTCCTTCTTAAAAAAAAAATCAAACAAAAACAAAACCAAAAAAATAATAATAAACCAAAACCCTCTAGTCTGTGTATTAATTCTGCCTTAATTATTGTAGAGAATATCTTGCTTCTGCTCTCAGACTATAAATTCAGTTGCTTAGTGGACACAGTTCCTTGCTTAACTACTGAAAAAAAAAACTACTAAAGATCATGCTCTTTAAATTATGAAATAATATTTGATGTTAAATGTTGTTATCTAGATTTTAAATTTTAAACATAAAATACGTGCCTGTTTTTGCTTGATAAAAAATGAATGAATTATTTTTTGGGGGGATAACTTTTCTAAGTTGTTTTTATTTCCAGGTTTCAATGTAATTAGGCTACTGAGCGGATCAGCTGTAGCACTGATTATAGCCCCCACTGTCTTACTGACAATGCTTTCTTCTGCTGAACGAGGATGCCCAAAGGGCTGTAGGTGTGAAGGCAAAATGATATATTGTGAATCTCAAAAATTACAGGAGATACCCTCAAGCATATCTGCTGGTTGCCTAGGTTTGTCCCTTCGCTATAACAGCCTGCAAAAACTTAAGTATAATCAATTCAAAGGGCTCAACCAGCTTACCTGGCTGTACCTCGACCATAACCACATCAGCAATATTGATGAGAATGCTTTTAATGGAATACGCAGACTCAAAGAGTTGATTCTGAGTTCCAACAGAATCTCCTATTTCCTCAACAATACCTTCAGGCCGGTAACAAATTTACGGAACTTGGATCTGTCCTATAATCAGCTGCATTCTCTGGGATCTGAACAGTTTCGAGGTTTGCGGAAGCTGCTGAGTTTACATTTACGATCTAACTCTCTGAGAACCATCCCTGTGCGAATATTTCAAGACTGCCGCAACCTGGAACTTTTGGACCTGGGATATAACCGGATCCGAAGTTTGGCCAGGAATGTCTTTGCTGGCATGATCAGACTGAAAGAACTTCACCTGGAGCACAACCAATTTTCTAAACTCAACCTGGCCCTTTTCCCAAGGCTGGTGAGCCTTCAGAATCTTTACTTGCAGTGGAATAAAATCAGTGTCATAGGACAGACCATGTCCTGGACTTGGAGTTCATTACAAAGGCTTGATTTATCAGGCAACGAGATAGAAGCTTTTAGTGGACCCAGTGTTTTCCAGTGTGTCCCAAATCTGCAGCGCCTCAATCTGGATTCCAACAAGCTCACATTTATTGGTCAAGAGATTTTGGATTCTTGGATATCCCTCAATGACATCAGTCTGGCTGGGAATATATGGGAATGCAGCAGAAATATTTGCTCCCTGGTAAACTGGCTGAAAAGTTTTAAAGGGCTGCGGGAGAATACAATTATCTGTGCCAGTCCCAAAGAGCTGCAAGGAGTAAACGTGATTGATGCAGTGAAGAACTACAGCATTTGTGGCAAAAGTACCACGGAGAGGTACGATCTGGCCAGAGCTCTCCCAAAGCCAACATTTAAACCCAAGCTCCCCAGGCCTAAGCATGAGAGCAAACCCCCACTGCCCCCCACGGTGGGGGCCACGGAGCCTGGCCCAGAGACCGAGGCCGACTCGGAGCACATCTCTTTCCATAAAATCATCGCAGGGAGTGTGGCCCTTTTCCTGTCCGTGCTCGTCATTCTGCTCGTTATCTACGTGTCTTGGAAACGGTACCCTGCGAGCATGAAGCAGCTGCAACAACGCTCTCTCATGCGAAGACACAGGAAAAAGAAAAGGCAGTCCCTAAAGCAAATGACTCCCAGCACGCAGGAATTTTATGTAGATTATAAACCCACCAACACGGAGACCAGCGAGATGCTACTGAATGGGACAGGACCCTGCACGTATAGCAAATCAGGCTCCAGGGAGTGTGAGGTATGAACCATTGTGATAAAAATCTCTTAAAGGCTGGGAAATAAGTGGTGCTTTACTGAACTCGGGTGACTCTAAAAGGGAATGTGTCCCCATCCCCCCTCCCCAGGCTCCTCCTCTACCCCCCTCACTTTGCTGGCAAGGTCCTTCCCTATCCATTTTAGTACATTCATAATGCTGGTCATTTTCCTCTCAGCCATAATCAGCCCATGAATTTTAAACACCACAATCAATGTGAATCTTGAACTCAGGCTGTAGTAGAATGCCTATTGTGTCCCATCCTTGATGGATTCCCTTCAGGTCACACTTGTTTAAGAGAAAACTTCTTTCATAAATAGCTCCACATCTGTTGTCATTCTCCTGCTGCCAAGACCAAAGCTACAGTTAAGAGGTTTGCAGTTTCACTGGCAAATTAAAGGTGGGGGGGAGTAGTGAAGAAATCACCCCAGGTACTCGAAAAGAGCTGGAAATGAGTCCAGGGTGGGTGACTTACAGGGACATTCAGAGGCAAAGCCTTAGAACAATGCCTGATCTAGATAAGAAAATTGCAGAAAATTATCAAAAGATGGTGCTGGTTGAAAGCAGCACCCCCAGCAGTTTCCAGAGGTGTTTGAATTACAATAAGCAAGCCTTTAAGCCTTTGAGGGAAGTGAAAGGGTTAAACTGCTGCCAGGAGGTAACTGCAAAATATATATATATATGTGTGTGTGTATATATATGTGTGTGTGTATATATATATACATACATACATATGAGGAGCTGGTCAAATGCAAAGTTTCCGAGTGGAAGGAAGTCTAAGCTCCTTATGGTCCTTGAGAGTTTGGGGAGGTGAGGCTGGCTAAGGGGAAGTCAGAGTGCTATATGCATGTGGCTTGAGTTTCCAGCATTTCTCTTTGATTCTTTTTAAGGCCCCTGAGGGGAGTAGCAGAATCCTTAGCTCTGTTTGCTCTTTTGGATGGGAATTGTCAGGCTTGCCCTGTGGTGTTCCATTATGTGCTCTTCTGACACTAGTCCTCCAGCGACTGACATTTCATTCAGAAGCGAGAAAGAACAGATTCCCAGGCATTCCTCTGTCCACAACCTCAACAGAAATACTAATACTGATAACACTTCAATAAATGTATACAAGTCCATCTGAAAGGGAAAAACCCCAGCTCAATCCCATGGCAATGATGATTTGGTTTGCTCTAGTGCTGGTATTAGAGTGTCCCTGTGTTCATCTGTATTGTGGACCCACCCATGATTCTGAACAGACCCTGTTGGCAACCTGCAAGCTGCATGCATATTTCCATGCCATTGGTGAAAGTTTATTGACTGCAGCACAAATAGCATAACCTCCATATTTAAGCAACTTTGAACACAGTTCTTTAAGATGTTAGGACGTTGTCTTTGGTCTGCATCCTTTTTCATCCTCCAAAATGAAGTGTTCTATGAAAGGTGCAAAAATCCAGGACTGCAACATTGTGTCTGGTTTGTTTAATTTGGTTTGCCCAGACCCATCTTTAATCAAGCCCCTCTTCTTTCACTCTAGGGTTGTGCAGAAAAGAAAAAGCAAATGGCTATTTTTGCCAGCATTTTTAATACAGATTGAAGGATTTTTATATGTTGAATGAAAAATTCTGGGCAAGTCACCATGAAATATAATTGCTAGGAAGCCAGATAATAAAATCAGACTTTGATAAGCAACAAAGGAAAATATTTTGGGTTGATTTTTCAAGGTACTTTGACTTTGATTAAATCTTAAAATAGATAAGATTTTCAAAAAGAATCATAGACATACTATATTTACTTATAAATTTGCTATTGACAAATGTCACAGAATCTCAATTGATTAATAATGCACTTACTTACTTAGAGTAATAGGAACTGGAAAATAATGCTGTGATGTTTCTCACTGAAGTTGTAACTCTATAATTCCCCTCCAACATACATACACCCAAAATGTCAATAAGTGCATATCCCACCTAAATCAGAAATCTTCTTCTATTAGCCACATTTTTATCAGTACTAAATATTATTTTATTAATTGCATGTAGTATGAACATGAAAGAGTCCATTTTCTTTCTCTGACTGATTCACTTGTGATGGGTACCAATAAATTTAGGCACAGCATTTTATGCTTACATATTTAAATTCCTGCAAATTCTCAAAGCCATAATACTCCCTATAGGTAAATTATCTTTACATTATTGAAAAATGTTCCAAAATTCAAAGTCATTTAGAATCTAAGATTAAATGACTGACATTTTGAAGCTTGGTTAAAACCCAATTTTAAATATCTAATTTTTACTATTTTCTACACTTAACGATGAGAACCCCCCAAAAAATCTATAGTTAGTAAACGTAGAGAGTAACACTTATTTTCATTTGGAAGAAAAATTTAAAACTACAAGTTTCCCATTTTGAGGATGAAGACTCTAGTTCTGAGAATTTTTTGAGCTCCAGTACATAATTCTTATCAGTTAGCAAAAGCTAGTTTGTCACGATGAGTATAACAAAGCCAAGTGACAAATGTTCTGCTCAAAAGTTGTGACCCTCACTCACTCCTCGATGATACTTCCTGGACTTCATGCCATAAACATATCTTAATAATTACTTCAAACTTGTTTCTTATCCATGAAAAGAACTGATATTCCTTTTGGGAACACAAATTTACATGAAGTCTCTGACTTCCCTGAAAGATGCCGCAGTCTAATAAGCAATCTGACCTGTTGATCCATACAACAGACACACATCAATGCAGAGTAGACCCACTCAGCACTGTGAATGCTTCACCATACAGAAAAGAGAGGCAGTTTCATCTCTGATCTGTCTGCATTTCCCCCCATTTTTAAGAGCCCAGAACGCATAATGCTACTGCAGCATGAGTTAATAGTCTCTGAGCCAGTTTTATAAGTAATACTTATGAGAGATCTATTCCCTTTTAAAATGAGTTTATATTTTCCAAGGATGTTGACATTACATCTTTTCAAAGAATTTAAAGCATTTTTTGCTTGGTTTGGTGAGTCAACTACTTGAGTAGACTATATAACTGTACTTCTATGGAGCAGTAGTGACCTCTAGTGGCTGACTGAACTAACGACAGATTTTTTTTTTAAATCCAGAATCCAAATATGTAAATGTGTTTCACAAAATAAAAATTATACTAAAATTTAAGTTGCATTTATATCCCTGGAAAACATAGTTTAAATATACCTTTTGAAAACTAAGTTTTACATATTTGCCTTTTTAGTAATGCCTGAACCGGTCATAAAACAAATTAAAAAAAAAGAGGGCAAATATGAATATCAAGTAAAATAACACAGAGGAAATATGTAAAAGTATTTATGGTTATCAATGTTCATCAAATGCTCTTATATGGTCATTACATGTCTTATATTTTCCATGAGCGGGATACTAAAATATAATGTAATTTAGGATAGGGGAAACACATTTAAATATTAACATGGAAAGAATCAGTCAGTAGAAGTGTCTGAGCTACCAAGTGGGGGTGGGCTGGCATTCGCTGCTTGCTGGCTCCAGGACTCTGCAGTTGTGGCTGATGCCAGTGACCTGTGCTTTGCCTCAGTGCTCCCCCCGCCCACCCTCCCCCTTCTCAGCCATCTGAACACTGGCTCTATTAGCCTCTCTGACAATGATGTTACAGTGTAAGAGGTGATGATTCATGGATAATAAGATTATGCTCTCCTTCTAAGGAAGGATAATGCCTAGTCAGATTCATAGATCTGGCAGGAGTTTTTCGGATGTTGTAGATGCATGAAATATCTTCTCTTCCCTTGACATTTTCCAAGATGAGAACTTAGTTTATTTAAAGTTTGGATTAGATGAGCATCAAAAACCAGCAACAGCCCACAAAGCCTAAGGAAAAATGAGTTCCCTGATGACATGAGAATTGAGACATGCGAAGTCAAAGGTACAGGAAAAGTGTTGCTGCGTCTATTCCCTTTTCCTTGAATTCTCATTAGATTTGGGATTTGTTGCAACCCCCGGGTGTTTTGCTTTGCCTTTCTTCCCTTAGCTGCCTATGGTGAAAATCAGAGGAAGAAACTATGACCCCAACAACAGTACAAGGGAAACGGTATTATAAACATTGAGAGAGAAACAGAACTAGTGGAAGCTAAGTAGTTTCTATCAAATGAACCATCAATGTATCACTGTCACTGTCATCCTGTTGCTCATCGATTTGCTCGAGCGGGAACCAGTAACATCTCCATTATGAGACTTGTTACTGGTTTTGGCATATCGAATAAGCCTAGGTAGTTTGCCAGGCTCTGCCGTGCAGGCAGGATACTCTCGGTAGCTTACCGGGTTCTCCAAGAGGGATGGAGGAATTGAACCTGGGTTGGCTTCGTGCGAGGTTTAATGCCCTACCCAGTGTGCTATTTTTTTTTTCTGCTATTTTTGGGTCACATCTGGAGATGCACAGGAGTAATTCCTGGCTCTGCACTCAGGAATTACTCCTGGCAGTACTCAGGGGACCATATGGGATGCTGGGAATCAAACCCGGGTCAGCCGCATGCTAGGCAAACAACGTACCCTCTGTGCTATTGCTCCAGCCCCAATCATAATAGACTTTTGTGTCCCCCAAACCATTAATAATATACACGTAGTTGGTGAGAATATAATAGAATATATTATCTATAATACTATAGATAAAAATCTTTATAGAATAGCTTGTTTTTCATTGAAGATTGTATCACCAAAAATGGTGGATTGCAAACATTCAATTCAAGTACCTCTCACATTTGCTAATCAAACTATCCCAGGACATTTCCTAAGTTTTTCTCAACTACAAGTTCTTCTGTAAATTGGGTTTATGTCACTGACATCTGTAAAAAGTGTTTTCTAGAATCTAAAATGGCAAACAGCTTACCTTTTCAACAACACTTAATGAGATATTCAACTATGTTGGTATTCTCTGTTGGTAAGGGTCAAAAAAGCTTGACTAACCTCTTGGTTACAGATGCCCAAATGCTTTAAAATAATACAGATTTCTGAGATTTGACAATAAGTCTAAAATTTAAATTATCTTTGATCTTTGATTTCTATAAACACTCCATAAAATTATAATTATAAAAAATAACCACAATGTAGAAAACATTAAAAACACCACTCAGAGAACACTGAATCAAATTCTTACCAAACTAAATTAAAAAAATCTGGTGTGTCAGCCAATTATGGCTAAAGCTTTCAACTGAAAATTTCAAATATAATTTCTCTCTTCTTTCCAGTATGACTATTTTGAGCACTGAATGATTTTACATTTATGGCAAAATACCATTGTTTTTGAGTAAAATGCAATTTTTATACATGTTACAGTGGAGTTAATATATATATTCCAGAAAACAATCATATGGCTAACTCTGTTTTTTCCTAATGAGATTATCCAAAAACATACTGATTTTATCAACTGTTCTAATTTTAAGTCACTATACATATTATCTTATATATATTTATATATGTATATTCATACACATATGCATTTTTTAAGTAGCACAAAAGATACAAGAGTTTTGTTATTTCTTCTTTTGTATGTGGGGGGGTCAGAAGGGGAAGGCACACTCAGTGGTGCTCATGGATTATTCCTAGTTCTGTACTCAAGAATCACTCCTGGTCGTGCTTGGGGAAATAAATGGGGTGCAAGGAACAAACCTCAGTCAGTGGTGTGCCAGATAAGCACCCTCCCTGCTGAACTATATCTCTGGTCCCATAGGATTATTTTCTTAAAATGAGAGCAACCTATTTACTTATACAAGGCATGTGAAGTTAAATACTTGAATATCCTTCATTGATCCTTCATAAAGAAATGAACAATATAATTTTTTACTCTGTATCTTTTATTTTTTTATTTTTTATTTTTAATTTATATATATATATATATTTAATTAGTGAGTCACCATGAGGGTACAGTAACAGATTTACACATTTTCATACTTGAGTTTCCCTCATACAATGTTCAAGCACCCCTTCCTCCACCAGTGTCCATTCTCCACCACAGTGAACCCAGTATCCCTCCCACCTCCCAATCCCATTCTCCCTCCCCCCACCCTCCCCCCTGCCTTTGTGGCAGGGCATTCCCTTTTGTTGTCTCTCTCTCTCTCTCCTTTTGGGTGTTGTGGTCCTCAACAGGGGTATTGAGTGGCCATCATCGTGTTCAATCTATAGTCTACTTTTAGCATGCATCTCCCCTCCCGAGCAGGTCCTCCAATCAGAGCTTACTTTATGTTCCCTTCTCTATCTGAACTGCCTAAGAGATGAACAATATAATTTTTTAAAAATTTCTTCCTAAGGAATATACTTGGCTGTACTAAGTATGATGTGTCTGCTATTTCTAAAATTCTTAGAATTTGAGTAGACAAAGCATTCCTCTTTTTTTTTTTTTTAATCTTTTGGTCTATACCAGCTGTACTCAGGGTTCACTCCAGGCTCTTCACTCACTGATCACTCCTGACAGGGTTCAGGGAACCATATGGGGTGCTGAGACCAAATCTGAGGTGGCTGCCTGCAAGACAAGCACGCCACCCTCTATACTATCTCTCCAGACCCAGTATTACCCTTTAACAGCTGACTTTCTATGAAATATCTAAAAAATAGATGATGATGGTCTTGCAGTGGGAAAATAGTCTGTTCATTTTATGCTGGTTTACCTTCACAGTTCTAAATTAGGTCTCCTTAACATCTGAGAATTCCAGAAATGTGAAGCAAACCAGAATATCTGGATCACAGTGTAACACAGACAAAGGCCATCTATTAACAAGTATATTTTCTATAATAACAGAGCTATAGCACTGTAGCACTGTCATCCCATTGTTCATTGATTTGCTCGAGCGAGCACCAGTAACGTCTCCATTGTGAGACGTGTTGTTACTGTTTTTGGCATATCGAATAAGCCTGAATAGATTGCCAGGCTCTGCCACGCAGGCAGGATACTCTCGGTAGCTTGCTGGGTTCCCCTAGAGGGATGGAGGAATCAAACCCAGGTGGGCTGTGTGCAAGTCAAACTACCCGCTGTGCTATTGCTCAGTCCACAGAACTGCCATGTACTAAAACAATCCATTTCAGTGTGTGTGTGTGTGTGTGTGTGTGTGTGCGTGCGCGTGCACATATATACAGTTTAATCACCAATTTGTCAATAAATCTTTCCTTCTTAACTTACTCCTAGAGAACAAAATAAAGGCACTTGTCATGAGATTACCCAAGTACATTTCACTTATGCCAATAATCAAAATGCTGTCTTCTCTTGAAAAATGTAATTATTTGGCCTCACATACAAAATAAGCAAATACTACATTTAACAAAGATAATTTCTATTAAAGCTTCATCACACTAATTACATCTATCTAGAGTATAAAACACATTTTACCAGTAAAGAACAAAGTACTTCAATTAAATAGCAATCCTTACTCAGCATTCTTAGAGCTCAAGCTTATTAATGAAATGAGGGTAAAAAGAAAATATTCCTAAGAGTGAAGCTATAAAGAGGCTATACTGGGACATTTTTTTGGTAAACATTTTCCCCTCATGGTCCCTTTTCACCTGAGAAATTTTTACACAATCCCAGGTATATAGTCATATGAAATAGGTGTGCAAATTAAACATTTACTAAAAATAATAAAGACATTTATTTTCAAGCACATTTTTAAAATTTATATGGCCCCAAATTGGGTGTCAAATGGTTTAAGAAACCAGGTCATAGGGAATTATACTCATGGCTTCAAGTGGGTTGTTCCACACGTACAAAAATTGCTACTCATCATTAATATTGAATGTTACACACTAAAAAATTAAATATCTCAATCCTCCCCCTTTTTGCAATCAATAAGAATCTTACAACAATTTTTTTTTAAAAAAACTTCAAGATACTATGTTGAGATCAAAGTCCTGAAGTGACCTTATAAAGTTCCCTGTATAAGATCATGACAGTGAAAACTTTCTTAGAAATTTTAAAACAAATGCAGCACTTTGAAATCAGTGTCGGGTGTACTCATCAACTTCTAAAAGGAATTCTGTAGAACTAATTATTAATTCTTTAATAAAAAGGATATAAATATTTGTTGGGGCACTGCTATTAATCCAGTAAAAGTTTAGATACTATCACTGAATGATTGCAATGGAATAAAGATAATTTTTTGCATTTTGCAACAAGTCAGGCATGCTGCGAAGAGAATCTTCATCTTTTCTCTTAAGTGATTAAATCAGGTCTTATTACACATATTCATGTGTATTTATTTTCATATATTTTTCATATCACTGAGACCTTATTACATGCCAAGAGTGTGCTTGAAGGCACACATAATGGTTTCACAAGAAACAGTTTGCAATTTTTGATAAACTGAGCAGTTTAAAAAATATAAGAGCTATCTTTCTATAAACTATTTTCCCACAAATTTCAGTCATTAATCCTATATGAATTCTATACCTGAATCATTCATCTTAAATCCTGTTTTCAATCATTCATCCTCATCCCTTATTTAAAAGGCTGCACTAGATTAATTTATATCCCACTCACATAAAGTTGCTCAAACCAAATTACACATCTTCAGTTCCCATTAGGAAATGATTTCCAGTGATTTGCACGAAGATATCCATCTGCTGCTAGCGAATTTCTAACCTGATACACAGCTTTGCCCCGGTCTGTGACACCTATATCAACCCATATCATGTCATTAAAAGACAAATACACACTCAGTCCTATGGACTTCTACAGGAAGGATTGAGTAAAAAATTAAATTCTACATATATTTTTATGGGCCTTACTTTGAGTGCTTTTATGAGCTAACACAGAGAGATGTGTGCAGTCTTTATTGATTTACACTAAAATGCATAAACATTAAGTCTACTATAAAAATTAGACAGACAAGGTAAACATAAAAAAATAAGAGTTAAAAACTCATATACTTTAACATTTAAAAAATATTGATTGTGTTGTGCTTCTCTTTTCTGGCAGATGTTTATCTTTAAGTTTATCATCACAGTCTTGAATTTAATCTTCACATTTATTCTCTTCTTCCAATGTCGACAGAGAGATTCCTTTTAATCATTTTTGGTTGGTTGGTTGGTTGGTTGCTTCAGTCTGGGTAGTTTTGCTTTGTGTTGTTCTCTGTTCGCAAATCTTTTCCCAGTTTCTTAACTATACAACTTTGCCCTTTCTAGACCCTCTACTCAAATCTTGATCTTATCTGAAATTCACAGGATAATGGATTAGTTTTATGATTGCAGAGATCAGATTGATGCACTGGGTTTCCCTCTAGGGTACAGGCTAGTCAAGCCTAAGGTATCTTCCTTCTGTCTTCCCCGTTTCCCATTCCTATGCCTTTCCTCCATTGATAATGGTTCCACTATGCCTGAGAAACAGTACAGAGGGTAATGCACTTGGCTTGCACATGGCCAAACAGGGTTTGACCCCTGGCACCTAATATGGTCCTCCAAGCTGGCCAGGATTGATCCCTCAGCTAAGAGCAGGAGGAGTCAAATAAAAAAAAAGCAAACAGAAAAATTCTTTCATGCAACAAACAGTTCCTCAACTTCTCTTGATAGTTCTTTATTCCTTATCTATCCATCTATCTATCTATCTATCTATCTATCTATCTATCTATCTATCTATCTATCTATCTATCTACATCCCCAGATGTAGACCTTATTGTCCCTTTCAAATATACAACAAGGAAGTAATACACTAACAGCAGGCATATCATACAAGGTCAGGAAAAGTGCCTCTCTAAGCAAAAGGCTTTGCAAGTAAATATCCTACAAAGAAACCACTAGGCTTTTTCATAAACATGAGGATAGACCTTCCCAGAGGAAATAAATAAGGGCAAATTATCCATGTTTATGTTGGTAAATTATAGTTTAAAATATTTCTTCAGTGAATTATCATTCTACACAGACTTTCTCCTTAGTTTTTTCTTCACAAAGAAATAATATTGTATACTAGAAAGAATATGGGCAGTGAATCTAGGAACAATCAAGTTTAAATTCTGGATCCATGACTTAATAATTGCAAAATCTTGAGTTTTAAGTTCCTCATCTTAAAAAATATGTGTAAAACATTATAAGTAAGGATCACAGGATCATTAGAATAAAATAAGGAACAAGCATTTCTTTGTTTTAAATTTTTGAGGGGCACATTGCATTTTGGGGAATTTACTATTATAAGGATGGTGTGAAAATTAAATGAGATGACATAGATCATGCAGAACAAAGTTGACACAATTTCTTCCCATTATTAGCTCTAACTGCCTAGAATTTCAGCGGTACTGCATACATTAGCCAATTCTCCCCCAACATTTTTATTAAAAATATATTTTCCTGGTAAATTTTCAAAAAATAAAATCTAAATTGTCATAAGCTCATGGTATCTAGACACATGATCAATAATGAAAATTACTGAAATATACAAAAATCTATGTCCTAAAACTCCTACTAAAATTCAATTGCATCTTCACCTTTATTTATGTATCATCTCACAAAATCTTAATGATGGCCAGGTTACTCTTAAAGTGCCATTTGCTTTCCATCCTCTGTTTTTGCTAGTTATCTTTTTCCTGCGAAATAACCTCCCTTCTGAGTCTTCTCATCAACTTCTAAATCTGCCTAAGAGATCCAAGTCAAATTTCATTCATTCTAGAAGTCTCTTCCCTTCCTCTTTTTCCTATGTATTTTATACATCAATTGAAAACTATTTCATAGGCTACCATGTGTTTGACTTATTTTTATATGTATTTTTTCTCTGTAATGTGCTTCATTTCCTCCTTTCTTACTTTTTCAAGTAGTGATTGATGTTGTCTTTTATTACTTATGTCTTGATTTCTAATAACTATTATAAGGTTATTGTTACAGATAATTTAGAGCAAATATTCCAATTCTCACAGAAACAATCAAATCAATCTCATGTTTATGTATTTTATGTATGTCCATATATATTAAATTTTTTTTGTTTTTATTTGGGGGCCACACCCAACAGTGCTCAGGACTTACTCCAGATTTTGTGCTTATAATCACTCCTGGAGGTTCTCAGGGGAACATATGCAGTTCCAAGGATAAAACCAAGGACAATTTAGTGAAAGAAACCACCTTAACCCCAATTCTATACCTCTGTATAGGATTTTTATTATATATAACTTTACACTATATAGTTTTCTCATTTACCTATTCTTTAAAAATTACTAATAGTTAAGTATTATGGCACTTGGGCTGAAGTGATAGCACAGCGGGTAGGGCGTTTGCCTTGCACACAGCTGACCTGGGTTTGATTCCTCTGCCCCTCTCAAAGAGCCTGGCAAGCTACCAAAAAGTATCCCACCCACATGGCAGAACCTGGCAAGCTACCTGTGGTGTATTCAATATGCCAAAATAGTAACAAGTCTCACAATGGAGATGTTACTGGTGCCCACTCAAGCAAAACGATGAACAATGGCAGGACAGTGCTACAGTGCTACTAATACAATATAGTTCTTAAGAATCATGTTCTGGGGGGTTGGAGCTATAGTACAGTGGGTAGGGCATTTGTCTTGTATGCCGCTGACCTGGGTTTGATCCTCAGCATCCCATATGGTTCCCTGAGCACCACCAGGAGTAATTCCTGAGAGCAGAGTCAGGAATAACCTCTGAGCATCTCTGGGTGTGACCCAAAAGGCAAAAAAGGAAGAAAGAAAGAAAGAAAGAAAGAAAGAAAGAAAGAAAGAAAGAAAGAAAGAAAGAAAGAAAGAAAGAAAGAAAGAAAGAAAGAAAGAAAGAAAGAAAGAAAGAAAGAAAGAAAGAAAGAAAGAAAGAAAGAAAGAAAGAAAGAAAGAAAGAAAGAAAGAAAGAAAGAGAAAAAAGAACCATGTTCTGATTAAATTGTTCCTAGGGTATTGTTGTGAATAATCTATCAACATTTTTTTGTGATTATTATTAATGATATGCACATTTCGGTGGGTAGTGTTAAAGTAACTAAGAGCTAAAAATATTTTGAGGTCAACTTATTCAAGGATGAATGCATATTGATTCTCAGTGGAAGCTGGATGGTCAAAGTTTGTTATAAAAGTCATGGCATCACTTTGTCACCTCCTGGGAAAGATTCATTCTGCACTTTAGGTTGGATCTTCTCATCCCGTACACAGTTCTACAAGGCTTTAGACTCATGCCGGAGCCTCCCCACATTATTATGAAGACTAGGTCAGAGGTCTTTAGCTTTTTAGCTATATACATTTTCAAAGTAATTTCCCTGTTGGCAGTTTCAAACATCAGACACAACTAGTGGAGCTGGAGAGATAATACAGCAGGTAGGGCTCTTGCTTTGCTTGAGACCAACCCTGGATCCGGGAGTAAGCCCTGAGCACCTTAGGTGTGCTCTCCATGCTCCCCAACAAAAAGTTGACAATTATTATGCTTTTTTAATTTTTTTTCTAAACCTTGATTATGTAGAAGGCATCTGTCAGGCTGAATCAGCTTGATTCATATAGGACTAAATCAGCTGCCCTTTGCTCCTTCTCTCTTCAGCTCCCTTTCTGACTAAATTTCTTTTTTTTTTCCTGTCCCTCGAGAATTACTGAATTTTTTTTTTCTTTTTGGGTCACACCCAGCAATGCACAGGGGTTACTCCTGGATCTGCTCTCAGGAGTTATCCCTGGTGGTGCTCAAGGGACCATATGGGATGCTGGGAATCGAACCTGGGTCGGCAGCATGCAAAGCAAATGCCCTATCTGCTGTGCTATTGTTTGAGACCGGAACTATTGAAATTTATTCCAATTCTTCTCCCTGTCCAACTTTTGCCTATAAGTCAGTGTATGCTCTCTAGAACTGGAGAGTTAGTACAGGTGTTAAGATATTTCCTTTTATGCTGCTGGGCCTGGTTCAGTCCCTGGCACTGCATCTGGTCCTGAGCACTGGCCGGAGTGACCTCTGAGCACAGAGCCGGGATTAAGTCCTGAATACTGCTGAGGATACCCCAAATTTCTTGTTTTTTTCTAATAATTTAAATTTTATATCAAGTAATGTGCAACTTCCAAGTGAATTTAAAGTATAATAATAGATTTCCCCTCTATATTAAAACTGTCTACTCATTTACTTTAAAAGGGAATTAAAAAAAATCCATCCATTGACTCAGGAATGTAGATCAGTAGCAAAGCACAAGTTTCAGGTATATGAGGTCCTAGGTTATTTTTTCCAGTATCACTGCATCACTGTCATCCCATTGCTCATTGACTTGCTTGAGTAGGCGCCAGTAACATCTCCATTGTGAGACTTGTTGTTACTGGTTTTTGGCATATCGAATATGTCATGGGTAGCTTGCCCAGTGGGCGAGATATTCTCAGTAGCTTGCCGGGATCTCCGAGAGGGGCGAAGGAATCAAATCTGGGTCAGCTGTGTGTAAGGCAAACGCCTTACCTGCTGTGCTATCGCTCCAGTCCATCACTACCAACAACAAAAAGTTAATCATAAAATTAAAATTAAAAAAAGTGTTTTATAAATATACACTAGCACCCTATAGCTTTGTTTAGTTTTTCTTTATTTTTGCAGAGTGGGGTCAATGGGAACAGGGCTGGCATGCACACCTGCTGATGCTCAGAGATTACTCTTGATTCTGCACTTAGGAATTACTTCTGGTGGTGCTTGGGGGATCATATGAGATACCTGGACTGAACCCACATCAGCTGCTTGCAGGGCAAGCACCATACTGCTATACTATCTCTACAGTTCCTTGTAGAGTTCTACAAATGAAGAACTGTACTTGTGTAAAGTATAATTTTAGAAACTGACAGAACTGATATATTTTAAGTTACTTTTAAAATAGTTTTAAGGTAGGATACATTTATAGATATTGAATTTTTTTTCATGTGAGATATCATGGAGGCTCATGCCAAATCATGGTGGTCTTTGCCATAAAATAAGTAAGTTCATTTATTAGAACATAGTTAAATAAAATTAAATTTTTAGTTATAGAATCTTTGATCTATAAAGATTTTTGAGAGTATCAAAGTGCATTTTCTTATCTTCCATTTGAAATTCCAAGCTAATGTAATTGTATTTTAACAATCTTCCAAGAACTGCATTCCTAGTACCTCCATTAGCCAGCCCAGGACTGACCATTAGCGCTACATTTTCAACATCTAACCCCTATTCCTCTTGCTTTAGGTATTCAGAGTTTACTTAAATTTTTAAAAGTGAAGAAGAAAAAGAGGGTTTGGGCTTTGTTCTGATTTTTATTTTCAGTGCTGAAATATGCTTGATCTGTCTCCGGAGCTCCACAGCACATCATTTGAAAAGAAAAAAAAAAACACTTCTGAAAGTTGCATTAATCTACTTTAGATTCAAGAAAGTCTGCACAAAGTGACAGCTAAATGAGACACCAAGTACTTAACTAACCTATAAACAATCATATAGGCAAGAAATATCCCGTAGGATATATTCAGTAGTTTTCCATACCAGGCTCAGAAATTACATTTGCAGAGGTCATGTCTAGCTTTGTTTCTGAACCATAGCTCTGTCCTCATATTGAACTCAGTTTTAGCATCTAGCATTGTGTTGAGCCCAAATCATCAGGGCTTAAATTATTCCCATGTTATTGTCTCAAATCAATTCCCCACTGATTGTTTTTTTTCTAATGTATTTAAACTGTACCCAAGTGCAGATGCCATCTCTGGTATGACAAAACAGATTTTCATTTTATAAACGGTTTCTCTGTGCTCCAATAACAGCATGTATACTGCAGTAACTATATTGTAACTCAAAGTGTTGTAAAAAAATGCAAGCGAGTTTGTTGCAGAACCGTTTTAGAGTTAATTAAACTTTCCACCTGTAATTTAAGAAAAAATAAAAAGCCCAATACTCTTAAAGACCATGGAGGAAAGGCAGTTTAAGAAATAGAAGTCCTCTGTTTATCCAGGGAGGTACTTTACAAGGCAGACAGCTACACCACAGTAGAAAGACAACATTTCCTCAGCTGATTCAGTTAATTAAAATGCACAGTTACAACAGACTTTCTTAGAGCCTGCAGCTGAATGACCGTAGTCTCCATTTTACTCCAGTGGCACACAGAACCTGAAGAGGCAAACATGCCGCCCAAACACAATTTGACTCAGTAATAATCCAGCACTATAAACATGAAATACATTTTTCTCAGGCACATTTTAAAAGACATATTAGCAAGATTTATGGGCTAAGGATAGAAATAATTTGTAGTGAGGCAGTGCCAGAATAGCCTTGGTTCCTCTCAAAGTGGTTTTAAGTAAAATTTACAAATAAATCCTCTTTACATGCAGGAATCCTCAAGTCTTTCCTTTCAAATGCATGGAATTTGAATCTGACAAACAGCCCCTTCTGTTGCCAGAATTTATGAGGGATATGAAAACTCAAAGGCCACAAAAGCTATTTGTCAAATAAACTGCAGAACGCAATATCAGTCTGCAGGGCTCATTTGCAGAACTCATGATGAGCATGGGAGGAGGGGATGGTAACAGCTGCAGCCTTGACTGCACTGCCCGTGCCAGCTAGAATCCAGGCCGCATGAGCTAAGTGTGGCTGAGAGTGGTGGCCGACAAATGGCGGGGGAGGGGGATGACAGAAGAGGCTCTTACATCTAGGTTTTTATTAAACCAGTACATCAGAGTGCACAGCTGAATGCCTGTACAACCTTTTTAAGGTGGATATGTCTGTAGGTATTCAAATTAAATCTGAGTTTTGGAAGGCTATTTTTATTTCCCGATCTAGGGAAGGCTTTCAATTAGTTTAATGAGCATTATGGCCTGGTATCAGTTTCCTCATCTGCAAAATGGGATTTTAAGCTCCACTCAGACACCAGGGAAAATGGGGAGCTCCATTTTGCCAACATACACTTGTGAGCGTGACTTTCATTTCTCAATGAACAGTTATTCTCCCTAGCTATTTTCACAGTGAAGCAGCATGTTGATATTGAATGGCAAAGTGATAGGTGCCATGTTAGCCATTTAAATGGTCAAGTTTAAAATCTAGAGAAAAGGCTAAAATAACCCAGGAATTTATTAATCATTAAGTCAAGCCTGGACAGGGCATAACAGAAACTGGAATAGCCTATGGTAATACCCATTAATGGAGTTTGTATATTAAATGTTGTTTTGGAGCGATAGCACAGCGGTAGGGCGTTCTCCTTTCACGAGGCCGACCCGTGTTCGATTCCTCCGCCCCTCTTGGAGAGCCAGCAAGCTACCGAGAGTATCGCACCTGCACAGCAGAGCCTGGCAAACTACCCATGGTGTATTCAATATGCCAAAAACAGTAACATTAAGTCTCACAATGGGAGACGTTACTGGTGCCCGCTGGATGAGCAACAGGATGACAATGACAGAACCACCACAGAATAAAACAAAACAAAACAAACCCATAAAATCTGAGGGGAAAAATATAAAAGAAAACAGTTAGTATAGTCTGTTTTAAAAATTCATCATTGGCCCCTTAAGTCACTCCTGGAGTCACTCCTGAGCACAGATACAGGTATAGCCCTTAAGCACCTAAGTATGGCCCTCAAACCCCCTACCCCAATTAAAAAAATCAGAATCATTTCAGTTTTATAAACATGCTTGAAAAACTCACTTTGTTATATTTTAAATGCATCTTTAAAATATTGCTCACTTAAATATGTCTTACTTATTTAAAATATGTCTCTACTTCCCCCTAGCCTCCATTTTTCTTCCTCAAACATGAACATCTCACATCTTCAACATTCAGTGAATGCTCAAGGGAATATGCTATTACCATTATTGCAAACGAAATGGCCTGTATAACTTATCAATTAATTTCTAGTAGGAAATAATCTAAGCATTTGAAATAAATACATTGTTAATATTTGCTTTCAAAACTTCCCACTTGAGTCTGAAATGATGACTAATTACTCAAAGCAATTTAGCCAAAGAATTATGAGAGGGACAGTTCTTAAGTTATTACTACATGTAGGCATACAAATAGATTATCTTTCATTTTCTGAAGGCATAGAATGGTAAAATATTAGGCTAGCAGTAAAAAAATACTTAAAATATGGAGCAATATCATCAGAAAAAAATTAAAATTTTATATGGTTTTGGAGAATCATATCATAAGACACTAGATTTCTCCACTCAAGAAGAAATTTGCTACATGTCCTTGGCTGAAAAACATGGTAATAATTAATTCTTTATAAAGATTTTGAAAAGAGCAGAGATGAAAAGAGTTATAAAGAGTTCCTAAATTACACAAGATCTGTGAAGTGGTAGATATTTAACACAAATCTCATAGAGTTGTTATGTGGATTCATTAGTTAATTAGTTAATGATTTTGAAGTGTTAAATCTTATTAGATTCTGGTTAACACTTTAGCACATGTGAGGAAGAAAATACTGCCTGAAATTAGAAACTGAGCATGCCATTATAACATACTGGATCTTTCTATGATGTATCATCATGGTGGTCTCTTGCACTGAAAAAAATCAGTCTGATTTTTTTCTTCAAATAACTCCAGAAACTCTATACACTGATTCATAGACACTGATCCATAATATCTTTATTTTTCATAATTGGTATTGGTTTCCAGTTAACTTTTAGCTCACACTTGAGGAATCCCAAGAACACTGTGTTTTATATAAAAATATAAGGTATTAATTGATAACACATCAAATGCTAAAAATGACATTTTATTGCAGCTTTCTCCCTTTTTAAAGCCAAGTGAGAAAAAAATGTGTCTGAAATATCTGAGAAAAAATTGAAAAGGAAAAAAGTTGAAACCCAGTGATAACAACCTTATTCTTTGGAAATAGCAACTTATTTGTTTCTTGCTTGCTGAGAAATTGAGAAAGGATGGCAGAGAAAAATTTGTTTACAATATTTTAATATATGGGAGAACTTTTGTAGCTTGCATGAAAAAGCACAACCTTTATCTTGCCATATAATACACAGAGAGAAAAGTCCACATATCATCAATATACAGCCCAATGGATTCCTGAGTATAGAAGTAGGAACCAAGACTCTGAGAATTCCAAAAGCCCATGTGGTTTCCCAATACTGGTTGCCTCATCACCAAGAGTAATCACTATTGGTATCTGATAGCATAAGATTTTGGCTCTTTATATAAATGAAATCAATAAGTCTTGATTGATTGATAAGACCTCTTTTGAGTCTTGCAACTTTCTGGCTCAACAGAGACCTCTTTTAAGATTCCTTCATAACATTTGGTATAGACAGATTTCTAATTACAGTACCTCTCATATACAGTGAAGATTAACCTGGTTTTAATTCCAAGTACCACTGTATATTCCTGTACCAAGAAGTCCTTAATGAATTTTCTATCTCATATATACCATGACATGAAAAACTCAGGAAAAAAATTATTAGTACATAACATTCTCCCTCATCGCCTCTCTCTTTCTACTGTTCCTCCTCCTCCACCTTCTTTATGTTTGGAAAGGGGATGAAGGGAATATAGGTGAATATAATTTCATCTTAATCATTTTGAATTTTCATATTTTGGTCATGAAGAGAATAAACTCTAAGAATTAACAAATTTAATCTCTCTTTTCTTTCCCCTCAGTAGACCTTGTAATTTAGTTCTTTTCTTTTTTACTCTTAGACCACAAATTTAGCCATGGTCAGGGCTTACTCATGGTTATGCACTTAGGGATCACTTATGATGTGGCTCTGAAAACAGTTTGGGTGCTAGGGTTGGAAATCACATGTCAGGCGAACACCCTATCTGTGTAAGGCAAGATGCACTACCTGCTCTACTTTCTTTCCATTCCTGTCCCTTAGCCTTGAACCCCCTACCTGAGATCTCTTCTCCAGCAACCCCCTCAGTTCCTCGTCTTAAGCTACTTGGGTACCTACCAGACTTTCCCTGTTATTATTATTATTTTTTAACCTGAGTAAGCTATCTCACACTGAGGTATTAATGCTGAGATCCTTAGATCAGGGTTCGGCTTCAAGATATACTCTATAATTGAAGTCCTATTGTTCCCTGCTTATTTTTAAATGGTTTCTCTTGCGGAGCTGATTATTGATTTGTGCTGTGAGATCCCTTTACATCGAAGCACTCTAGGAAAGGAATCCATTGAAAGATGTTTTTACTATCAAGATATTATTGAAGTTCTTATTATAATATGCATATAGCATTCTCTTTATGAGAGTCCATAGAAAAGGGAAAAATGTTTTACTTTTTCCAAATAACTATTTTGAAATCAGTTATTGAGGCGACTGATTCTCACTTTGTTAGGCCACCTTACTTCTTTCTTATTTTGCTACAAATATTCAAAATATCACAAATCAACATTTCCAATAAGTGCTCAAATCTTATTTTTTAATTTCTTTGGTCTTCACCCTTGGCTTTATCTGCTTCCTTATGTTATTTTTACAAATGTAAACACATTTAAAGAATTATTGATGAGTTTAGGAAGACATAGATTAATTCAATAAAATACATAATCCCTTAAGAGAAAAAATAAGCTAGGCTGGAAAAATAAGATATACATTCCAGAAGTATATGTATATATACACACATATATATACTTATATATATATTTCTGGAATAACCCATATAAATGCATGCACATATATGTTTGTGTATAAATGTATATGTATACATATACACAAAAGCATATATAGTAGAGGTCACCAGTTTTCAAATCATACTCCAATAGTGAGCATAATTTTTGAAGCATCATGATGTAGTGGCTTTGCAACATAGATTTTAATAAAGTTTTACTGGATGCATTGACCAAAGATATTTTTCATCAAGTGAAGTAAACAGAATGTAAGAATGCCCAGGAAAAGTGAAGATAAGAACTGGTGCAAGTTAAAATGTACTTCTGAGAAGACATGGAGTGATAGTTGCAAGCCAGTGGAACTGTTAACAATATTTATCATCTGT
Source organism: Sorex araneus (assembly GCF_027595985.1). NCBI lineage: Eukaryota > Metazoa > Chordata > Mammalia > Eulipotyphla > Soricidae > Sorex > Sorex araneus. Next base: position 107,425,392 of record NC_073306.1, read on the forward strand.
TACTTTGCATTACTAGTCCACTTCTATTTTCAAGCCTCTCAATTATAGTTCTACTTGGGAAGTTTTGATTAATGCATTATTTATGTAAGAGTCATTGATTTATGAAACTTAACCAAAAGATACAGCACAGCTCATTTCTTTCCAATATTTATATCTACAGGAAGAATACACAGTGACATGAGGTATTCTACCCTTGACTGTTAATCCTCATAAGCAATCATACAAACTGACAAAATTGAAGATATTAAAATGATAATAATCTATTATTTCCTCTCTTCATTGCTAGGATATCACTATTAAAATGAAGCAACCACCCCTAGAAACTTATTGATAACCCATAAATCATAATACAAGCAGCAAATACACATTCCAGTAAAATATTCTCAGTGAAGTGGATAAAAGATGCCAAGTATAAATATCTTAATTCCTGTAATGATTTTTTTAGATCAAGGAAATAATTCTAACTAAAATAAAAAGTATAAGTGTGACTACTATTTTTTGTTATTAAAGTCACTTAATTAAACAGACTGTGCAAAGCATAGAGTTAAAAAAAAATATATGAGATTGTATGAAAGTAACAATAATCTGTATCGGTGATAACCCTATAATTAAGTACAGAGACAGAGCACAGATGAATGTGATTTTTATTGTTTCAAAATATTTTGCCCATTCCAAAACAAATGAAGTGTGACACAAAGTTTAGTGAGACAATACCACAATAATCAATCCTTCTAATATAGCACTAAGTCCAGTCGAAAAATTAAGACCTATTAAGTTAAAAAGCAGCTTACTATATTTGAAGCATGCTACATGCGTCCTTACAACAACCCTATGAAATAAAATATTTTTAAATTATACATGAGATAGAGAAACTGAAACAAAGAAACTTCTAGCAACACACTGAGAAATGGAATTTTAGCTGGTATTTCTTATTCTTGAATAGTTTCTTTAGCATTTTATCTTATTTCCTTTTATTTCATCTTGCTAATTTGTTGTTGTTATTGTTTCGGGCCATACTCAGTGTTACTCAGGGTCTCCCTCTGAGCTCAGGGATCAGTTCGGGTGAGCTTCAGGGGGATTGAAAACACCCTCGCCACTATACCATCTCTCCAATTCCTTGTTGCTAATATTTAATATGATATTTTTCCTAAAAAAGAAAATAGAATTAGGAATACTAATCTTAGAACATTCATTTAGCACAGAAAAGCTACCTTGTTCCAGAGGATAGACAACGGAGGTGAGGGTTCATCACACCTGGTCTTACTAAGCTATTTACGTTTGTCAGAGGTTCTATTTCCAACCTGATTCTAAAATGACTATGAACTTTGATCTTTAATGGACAGAAGACCCCATTTCAGGATTGTTTAGATAAACAGAACATACATCAGGGAAGGATCCAGTGCCCTTTGTGAACTGGTTGACTTGCCGCTCACCCTGGATCCGTGACTTTCAGCCGCTAAAGGTAATATAGAAAAAAAGTCAATATTTTCTGGGATGCTGAGTTCATTTACTCACCCCAATTTTTAAGCATAAGACAGGTGCAGAAACCATTTCAATCACCACTGGAGGGGTACACAGCAGCTGTCACACAGCTACACTGTGGCAGAATCTTTGCTAAGATTCAAGATGAAAATTTCTTTGTAATTGAAACTATGCAGGGGATACAGTTTCCCAGATGTGCACAAGATTTCTGAGGGTTTGAAAACAGACAGATGCCTCTTACACACCGGAGCCAAAAGAAACTACCTTTCAACAACTCATGAGGAGGTATAGTCAAGTCTTTCGAGGGAAAAGACAAAAGCAACACATACGTATCATCCAGAAAGTAAATCTTTCATAAGCTACAGGGGCCTTGAAGATTATTCAGAGAAGGCCCTTATGTTTTTCATTTGATGACAACATGGTCCAAAGAAGTTAATACTTACTGATGATGAATATTTAAAGCTCTGGTAGTCAAAGACCTTGAGAGAAAATCCATCATTTTTCATTCCCCCTACTCTATCCTGCTGCCATGAATCTGCTTTGATTTATTTTGTTCTAGCTATGCTTTATGTTTATTTGCTTGATTTTTGCAAGGTTTGTTTAATTTTTGAGTATCTTAAAAAAAAGCAAGTATGATCTCGCATCAATACAAGAGAGATATCTTTCAATGCAGGGAGTTCTATTTTTTTGGACGTACATCCCTCTCCTGGCCAAGGCATTTACATGCCCTTGTAGCTAAAACTGAAAAAAAAATGATAAGAGGGGTAGAAGTTCATAGTAAGGGAATAAACGGAAATAGGTTTTTCCTCCATTTTGTGCCTTGAGCGAAAACTCTGATTTTGAATAGGCCTCTCTCTTTTAATGGAGTTTCTGAGTCTCATCTGGCTGAGATATGAATTGCCAAATCATTGCTTACTGTGTTAAAATGATCAGTTTATACACAGATTATGAGAGATTTAGGTATTTATCAAACTAAACACACATTCAATCAGTGGATGCTTAATGCTAAACTAGATGCTGGGTATACAAAAGTTAAACTCTGACATATAATACTGCCATTTTACAGTAATAGAAACATAATGTCCAGTTTTTGTGGTACAAGTAGTCTCGGTCAATGGTTATTTGCTCACTTGCAATCATGAATATACACTTACTGAATGAAGTTGTTATAAAAACAATTTTGATGGGCACTCTGGGGAGTTACCAAAATATAAGCTTAAAATCAAATGCAGAACATAAAATATGCTTATGGGAACTGATGTAAAATCAGATTTATATTTTAATAGTCATGATCATATAATCATAAGGTGATTATAAAATTTCATAGTATTCACTGTATCACTGTTATCCCATTGCACATTGATTTGCTCGAGCGGGCACCAGTAATGCCTCCATTAGGAGACTTGTTGTTACTGTTTTTGACATATTGAATATGCCACAGGTAGCTTGCCAGGCTCTGCCATGCAGCGAGATACTCTCGGTAGCTTGCCAGGCTCTCCAAGAGGGGCGGAGGAATCAAACCCAGGTCGGCCGTGTGCAAGGCAAAAGTCCTATCAGTACTATAAGTACTATCAGTACTATAAATACTATAATCACTTATAGTATTAAGCAGTTATAAATGGGAAAATTAACTAGGGCTTCCTGAACTACAGTACTATAAGTACTGTCAGTACTATCAGTACTATGATTACTTATAGTATTAAGTAATTATAAGTGGGAAAATTAGGGTTTCCTGAACTACATATTTTTGAAAAAGTAGTGAATGGGAAAAGGATGAATGGGGAGAAGAAAAGATATTTTAGAAGGATAAAATGTAAGTAAATCAGTTTATATGTGGAGATTTTCAGACACTAAGTTTATAAAATCAAGTTAATATTTAGAAGTGGTTTTATTAAATGTTCTCAGTAGTGGAGGTATTTATGAATGCGTATGTAGTGGTGATTACTACTCATACAATAATACAAAGGATAAAACCATGCAACCATCCATTCTTGGCTGATATGGCTACAGTCAGATTGAAGATTTCTCTATAAACCCATTTTCATTTACTATTTGAGTAGTAATCACTCTAGGTATACAGGTTGTTTATAAGCAGGACCTCTTCTGTTTAGTCAATATTTATATCCCAAAAGTTGTTAATTATTTAAAAAATTCTTCTGGCTTACAAGTGATTATAAGTGAAGTTAGCTAATTTAAAAGTCAATAGCCAGTAAGTGAAGTGAAAGTGACACTCAGAATTTTGAATACATTTACATAAAAACTATTAAGTACTTTTCAAAACTCTAGAACCATTGATATTATTCCCATTTGTTTCTTTGCCATCCACTGGAGAAATTAGAGCCCATGGAAAAATAACTCCTAGTGGAGAGAGAAGATCAGCAAGACCTAAGAGTAGTTCCTATTCATGTCTGTACTCAGTAATCTTAAGTATAAACTTGACCTAGGGCATGTCCCCAAGGTACTCATAAAAAAGTTCTTTCAAGATCTTTCTGATTTATCTGTGAACAACACACAAATCAAGCCAGAACACCATTGAGTTCCAACTACCACAGATAAGTAATTGTTTTCAAAAAGGAAATCACTAATTATCTTTGAATGAGCTCCTGCCAGCTATCCTAGTCATTAAAACAAAAGCAAACTTTCCTACTAAAGGCCCACTGTCAATCAACTGAAATCGAGAACTAAATCTGAATACATAAATCAAGGCAGTTTATTTTAAGATTTGCCATATTTTGATCACATGCAGATGATGACATCATATATTTTTCTCTACTTCTCAACAAAAAATAAGACATGTCCATCCATAATGACTCATTTCTTAAAATAGTTTGGCTAGAACACTAAAACTAGCTAAGACTCATAATATATGAGTCTATTTATTTTTATAATTTTGGGGACATCCCAAGCTGTGATCAGGGAGGCTGGGCCACTGTTACATAGCCAAAGGGGATGCACAGTTCAATATTTGGACATGTCTATGCCATACTGTTTAGGTCCAGCTGGGCTGAGGGCCACCAAGACTGCCCCAGCAGTGCCGGGGGGGGGGGGGGGCAGAGGGCCCTCATGTATTATTTAGAAAATATATATAAACTCTGGAAATAAGTTGCCTCATGAAACTAAAATAAAACCTTATAAGAGAGTTTTTCTGATTCCTATGAAATCATTTCATCTCTGAAATGTCAAATGGGCATCATTTAGAATGAATTTATGAACTTTGCATATTTTTATAATAGGTGGCACTGTTCCCATAACATAATATTAAAACAAACAAGATTTACTGTTTTAGATTTTTCTGTAGTTCATTTTGAGGGGAATAGGGAGAGTTCTAAGTGATGCTCAGCGGATTCAGGGACCATTCACTCAACTGGGCTAGGAGAATCCTGGAGTGCAGTGCTATACAGCCCCTGCAGTGCTAAGGACCACCAAGGCCATCCTGGCAGTAGTTAGGGCCACTAGGCCCCCTCCTGGTAATGCTAAACCCAGAGATGACAGTGGTACTGGGGATCAAACCTGGGTCCAAGGTAAGTAGCTGTCAGGCATGCACCATAGCTCCTGTACTATAGTGTCTGGTAGAGAAACAAAGGCAAACATTTTATAAACCATGTGTTAGCATTTTCTCTTGAATTTGCCTTACGTCTAGTTAAATTACTATTAACCTCAGGACTGTTGTATCATTAGCACCTTGGCAGGGTTCTTCAGTGACCCAAGAGAGAAAAATAACATGGAAGTTGTTACAATGATGTGACAACATTTAGTCAAAGGCAAGTCTCTCACATATTGGAGATCAGGCTCTTCACTCCATAACCCTACAGGTCACCAGTCAGATATATCATAGTGTTAATGCTGATCCCTAAAAGTAAATTGCACGCACTGACCCTGGTCAATGGCTGAGCACAACATAAACCCAACTTTAGTTAAAATTATGTCACACGTAATCAGAACAAATTTAGATTACTATGCTAATGTGCTTCCTTATCAGAATATCACCACTTGTATTACCTTAGCCTAACTAATTCATATTTGAACCTATTCCTTCCAGAGCCTCTCTCCAAATGGATGGGACAGAGGTATCCCTTCACAAAGGTTTTACTTTATGGTGTATAGCAATTTACCATGTGCAAGAGGATAGCAGAAAAGGTTGAACAATTTCCTTTAAAATGAGAGCCAGGAAGGCCTTGTGGCAAGGTGAATTGCTACTCTTTTTTTTTTGCCTTATTTTTAATTCTTAAATTGTTAAATGTCTTAAATGATAGTTTATAAACCCCTTTGGTTAAAAGAAAGATTACTTTTAACCAAAGGGGTTAAAAGATCACTTGAGAAGAAATCAGGAGCCATGAGTCTAGCCTAGGAACTGCCATAGCTTATAGTGGAAATATGTATAGTTTTATTATATATAAAGTGGGAGTAAAAAACTGATATCAATTATGAAAAATTATGAAAATTATTGAGATGGCAGATGTAAATGCGTTTTGAAAAAATTTAGAGCTCATTAGCATATACACTGTTGTTCATTTATCAAATATCTCATTGTATAATACGTGTAAAAAATGAATAGATGAAATTTAACCTACAAAGAATAAGAATAAAAGCTCTTTCTAAATACCTTTAGTCTTCTGTGAACATATTTAGAGTTGTTTCTCTGAGAAGACTGATTTTATTCTGAGTCATGTATTAGTGGAGACAGGGAAATAAACGTGCACATAAATCATTAATAGGGAATTTAAAAAGTTATGAACATTTAATGGTACCATTGTGTCATGTCTCTAATACTAATCATTTATTGATTATTCAAAATGTGTCAGGCCCAGCAGGTATTCTAGGTATGCATGGTATCTATTCCTTTAAATCACCCTATAATTTTATAAGATTTATAAGCTCTTTTTCTCAGATAAAGATTCCAACACAGTCAAATTAATCATCTCACCATACTTTTAGAAAGTTGGAGAGCTAAAATTTAGGAAATTGTCTGGCTCCAAAACCCGTGTTCATCTTCAGAATTTCTCATGTTTCTCATAATACTTGACGTAAAATCTACCAGAAATATCTACGTAGCACTGGCACACTGTCGTCCCATTGTTCATCAATTTGCTCAAGCGAGCACCAGTAACGTCTCCATTGTGAGACTTGTTGTTACTGTTTTTTGCATATCGAATATGCCATGGGTAACTTGCCATGCTCTGCCGTGTGGGCGGGATACCCTTGGTAGCTTGCTGGGCTCTCCAAGAGAGATGGAGGAATCTAACCCGGGTTGGCTGTGTGCAAGGAAACTGCCCTACCTGCTGTGCTATGTATCTAACATAATGTTAATGGTAATCCTAGAGAAAATCCTGAGCACAAAAAGATTTGTATCTTTTTAAAGATAAAAGTAACATTCAAGAAGAAATCTTGTTTTCAGCTATCATTTACACTGTCGGGTTTCCCAATTTTCCCCTTCAGCCCATAGCCAGATATGTAGAGTCAATGTCTCCCAGGGCCATCTGCTTCACATGCAGCATGGGGGGTCTCACGCTCTCAGGCTGACCTGTGCAGACCAGGGTTCCTTCCCTGGCTGAGAAAGCTCCTTCCCAAGCTAATACTGGGCACCCAAGAGATGGGTTTGGTACAGACAGATGTGTGTGGAAGCGGAAGCATGTGGCAGAGTAGAAATATTTATAGCTGAATAAACTGATATATGGACAAATAGATGGATAGCTAGACGGTCAATTGATGAACCTTTTGGATTAAGTCTCTACGAACTAGACTTGGGCAGATTTGCTGGGCTCTGACAAAAGCAGGTGTTTAGCTTCGATTGTTCTTCCCCTTCTGCACTTCAAAAACCTCAGATTACAAGAGTTCCTTAGCTTCTGCTAAGAGTCTTATCTTCTTCGATTTTTACTCCCACATGAGATACAGGTGGTTCCAGATGATTAGAACCATCTCTGCCTCATGTGTACCAGTGCTACCTGACTGGAGGAAGCATCTCTTCATACTGCTATTTGCTCAGACAATTTACTGAAACCTGTCATGAATAAATGTCCTGTGAGAAAGATCTCATTTTGCGAATATTTAGAGAATTAGGCAGAATCTTCCAAAATTGAAAAATCAGACTACATAATGAAAAAGAGTCTTGGCATTTGATTTTGTATTTTATGTACTTGGTGAATGAATTTAAGTCCTAGAGGAAGAGAGCTTCTTACATGTCAGTCTTCTAACTTCCTGCTTATGTGTAGAGTTGCGGACAAAGGCTGCATCTGCACTTAAGCTCATCTTTTTCTGTCTGGAGAGAAAGTAAAGCAGGTTAGGGGCCTGCCTTGCATGTAGCCTACCTGCGTTCTATCCCCAGCACCATATATGTTCTCCTGATCATCAGGAATTGATCCCTGAGCACAGAGCCAGGAGTAAGCACTGAACGCATCTGGGTATGACCCAATTTATCCTTTTCAAATTTATACATATATAGTTTCTTATCTCTGCTCCTGAACAACCATGATCCTGGAGGCACACTAACCAATTTCAGAACCTAGCGGCTTCTTGCAGAAATGCCTCTAGACTGTGAACTAAGCTACGGCCCTATGCCACCCACGGAGGGAAAAGGCTTTTGTCCCTCAGCTTTTCCTTTTGATGGTGGCCACATGGCGACCGCCATCTTTTAGAGCCCACTAGACTGAGGTACGAGCTTACAGTGATGGAGTGCATGGAAGATCTTGGGGTGGGGGGGCGGTACCAGCGCTGCTTTCCGTCCAGACAAGATCCTGAGTGGCCCCACATGAATGGCTTCTCCGCTCCTGAAGGACCATGATTCCGGAGACACACTAACCAATAGTTTCTCATCTAATGTATGTATGTATGTATGTATGTATGTATGTATATATATACATATATATACACACACATACACATATAGTCATGTATAAGAGAGTAGTGACTACCTTATATAATTTAAAAATAATCAGTTCTAAAAATAATTTTTGACAAAGCTTAGAAAGATTAGCAATACAAGTCACTGTCACTTCCAGAAAGGCTCCTCATAAGCTTGTTTCCTCATTCATTCTAAAGAATGTGTTTGCTTCGGGGCAGGGAGTGTGAGTGGAAGATGACTAGACAATCAATAAACCCTACAGTATGAAGGCTCAGCAGTGTAGTCAGAGAATGGCAGCTCAATGTGACCAGTGCCATGAGAGGTCTATATAGAGCAGAGAGCTTTCTAGCATTGCACGTCTCAAGTCCCACCCTAGACTGAATCAAAAAATAATATGGCTAAGCCTGAAACTTTGTGTTTTAATAAGCTTCGTCCGCTACATGATCCTGATGCATGATAAGGTTTGAGAACTATTGATTGTGTTCCAAAGAATGAGTAAACCTGCCTACTCGCTTGTCAACAGCCTCAACCCCACAACACTGTCTAATAACCAGATGTAATTAAGTATCTAGATTTAAGTCTTGTTTCTCTTGGCTTATAGAATTTGAACTGAAATTCTTTTTAAGTCATGGTAATCCATGTGACAAAAAGAAATTACATGACTTTTACTCCTTAGAAAGAGGAGACAAATTTAGCTGGCTTCTGGTAAAGGCTATCGGTTTCCTTGGTTTCCTTCAATAAACCATTTGTCTGCAAAAAGCCAGTGGTCAACAGGCAAAGTGCTGTCATTTCAGGGTAAAATTAAAGTTTCTTATAATTTTTTTAACCTGTTACTCTGGTTCCATGCAGAGCAAATCTCTGCACTCTAGCTGTGTTTAAAATAGGCACATCTGTAGTTTTCCAAAGTGATTGCTTAATTGTCTCTAACATAATTCAACTATGACAAATTATACTCCAAAAGAAACCTGAAAATGGACCCAGTGACAGGTTCTACAGCAGTCACTGTCCTGTTGATTTTAACCCTTAGGAGATCAGGTGGAATTCTCCATCCTGTTAATGTATGGAGATAATTTAAAAGCTTTTTGAGGAAATGTTATATTAGGTGAAAAACATTTTTTTAAAAAAAGATCCCTGGCAGCTCTATGGAAATGAAACTTGTGTTATGTATCCATCACACATTTTCTATATTTCTTTTTTTTCTATATTTTTTTTTGGGCCACACCTGGCAGTGCTCAGAGCTTACTCCTGGATCAGTGCTTAGGGATCACTGCTAATGAGACTCAGGGGGACCTTATGTGGCACCAGGGATGAAACCCACATTGGCAACATGCAAGGGAAGCAGCCAACCTGCTGTAGGCTCGGCGTGCCATCACAATCTCTGACACACCATCTGATAAGCAATGGAGTACAAAACAGGAAAATCTCACCTGTAGAGAATTTAGTTTAACATTTCCTTTTTTTCATCAAAAGAAGCCCAACTTTATCAATGGGCCATCAGTCCGGCACCTTCCACCAACCTTTATGTGGTGGTTCAAATAGATTACAAGTAAATAATATGTAACATTTTGTGACAAAATATTCTAATTTGTTATTGCTATATGCCATTTATTAAGGCAAGGAAATATGGCCTTTGCAGAGGGAAATAAGGCACAATTTAAGTACTTCAAAAGAAACAGATCCTGTGCAGATGTAGCTCAGTGGTAGTCCTTATGATTATCATATGTGAGGTTTGAGACCCTAGGTTTAGTCCCTGGTGTGTGTGTGTGTGTGTGTGTGTGTGTGTGTGTGTGTGTGTGAGAGAGAGAGAGAGAGAGAGAGAGAGAGAGAGAGAGAGAGAGAGAGAGAGAGAGAGAGAGAGAGAGATTGTAACTGTATTATAGATTTGGTTTAATCCGGAAAAAAAGATGATAGAGTTTTTCACTTGGAAAAATAGAAAGTGTATTAGAAAATCTGGGACCCAGCACTGGTGCTTAACAGAGTGTCTGTATAGAATCTGGCAGGAAATAACAAACTAAACAGGGATGGCTTGGAAGAGACAATGGAGCAAAATTTAGGCAAAGCTTTGAGCAAAATAAAGAAATCATCAAGGATGGAGAAATGCTTGGGAACAGCAATGGTGGGCACCAATAGTACTGACCAAGAATCAGAGATCAACATGGTTAGAACGACTGAAAACAGAACTGTAAAGGAAAACAGAACTGTAACTGTAAAGGAGAATGCCACAGGAATATAGACATGACTAACAAAGATGAGGAGAAAATACAGCAGTCTGAATGTTTGAGGGCCCCACCTGCAAATTCATATAGTGCAGCCCTAATTCTCTATAATGATAGCATTAGGAGGAAGAGCTTTGGAAAAATGCTTAAACCAGGAAGGTTACATGGAATTAGTGCCTTTGAAAAGAGGCCCAATTCCTAACCCTAGTTAGTCCCTTCCCCATAGGAGGAGGAAGTAAGAAGGTGCTGTAAGAAGTACTCAGAGAAGGACTAATAATAATAATAATAATAATAATAATAATAATAATAATAATAATAATAATAATAATGAAGAAGCTTTCATCAGAATGTGACAACTGGTGCCTTGATCTTGGACTTCCCAAATAGAAAAGAAACAGTTGTTTATAAGTCCTCTTGACCTGTATTTTATTATAGCAATTCAAAAAGACTAAAATAGTGAGCTGAGGGAAGAGTACTGCTTTTTTCTCCTTTCACTGTCTGAAGTTATGCTTGTGACCTCTACATAGGTCTCAACCCATGGAGAAGTAGCAAGAAGACAAAGAGACTGTCTGAGGCTTTCCATGTAGTTTAGACTCTGGTGCCTGGGGCAGAGTGGAGTGAGAGAGACAGTGCATATGACTAGCAAGACAAACAAGTTACTGAGCACTCTATATTTTTGATCATTTTTTCCTTATTGGTCTTCAGTATTATTTTCTGGAAAATATCAGAATTTCGGATAATACTCAAAGTTTATTCCATCTTTAGCATCATTTGTGAGGACTGAATAAAGAGAAGGTAGAAAATAATAAATTTACTGATCTCTGCAAATGATTTGTTTGAAATCAAAAGATTTAGCAATTTAGTTTTTTGGGGGAACAAATGGTAGATATTTTTTCTCTGCCTTTTTTTTGTAAGAAAAATTATGTCTCAAGATTATTTAGAAAAGCTTCTGAAAGCTATTAATAGAAAGCAGATTTAAACCCAGACTCTAAAAGGCTTGACTTTGTATGTGAGAGTGCTGCTCTTATGTGTATGTGTGGGGAGAGGGGGAGAGATTTAAAAAAAAATACAATATAGCTCAGATTATTAGCTATCTTTTTGTCACAAATGTGCAGCTGGGTTCAGAATTTGCATGTTTCCCAGGCAAAAGAATTCAATAAGCAAGTAAGCGAATCCTGTCATTTTATTAAATACTTTCAGAAAACAAAAGCAAAGCAAGCTTTCACTCAGCCAGAACCAGAACATAATCCCCAGAGCCAATAATACATGTTCCAATTCCAGCACCAGAGCCAAATTTGACAAAAGAACCCTCTCTCCCCTACCACTCCTGGGGCAAACTACTTTACTTGCGATTCTCGCATCCTTTCTTTTTGAGTTCCTGGAAATCTGGGTTCTCAAATGCAAGAACAGGGAATTAAGATAGGGTGCGGTCAAGTTTGAGGCTCAAAATGCACTTTCAAGACACACAAGTGAAGAAATGAGAGGTTTGCACAATTGCCCTGGACAGGTTAGAATAGCATTTAACTTGTCCTAGTAGACTTGCTCTGTTTGGAGGCAAAAACAGGGGTTGGAAATGAATGATCTCCCCCCTGTGGCCTTTCAACAAGCCCTTCCCTCTTAATTACACACAGCACTACTGCACAGGTCCTACTGAGCAAGAGTATCCACGGGATAGATGTCAGGAAAATCATAATGGCCATGTTCAGTCTGCTGCTATTACACCGCAGACTCGGGGCAAAGGCTTGCAGCTGAAGTTAGCTCAGCATCCTAATGCAGCAGATCCATCTTTCTGACAACCCTTTATTCTTTTCAAAACTTCCTCCTTTTCTAGAATCTTATGCTTTCAACTCTTCGACTGCTGCTGGCAGTCTCAGAGGTAGCCTCCAGAGCATTCACCAGCTGCCTGGATTGAAATTTGGGGAATTTTGAACTAGAAGCCAAGAGAGGATATCTATTTTTATCCTCGTTTCAATCCTCATGCTCAGTGGTAATAATGAAATTTTCTTAAACTCATTAATTTTATTAAGAAGAGTCAGGATTATCATTCTTTGCACTCTTCCAACAATTGAGTTGAGAGAATTAAAAAGTGTGAAAAGAGGTTCCAGTCTCCTGAGATCTAAGGGCTTGGCACCAAGATTTTTGGAGAGAGAGAGAAACTCTGGATTATCAAGAAAATAAAGTGGTTAAAATAGATGATTTTTTTACAGCTACTACCATGTTTAATACTCTGTGATCATATTTGTCCCAACATTCTCCCAAATTCTATATCTGGTACTTTCAATGCAATGGATTTACAGTTGTCACCGTAACCTCTAATATTGTGTGTTTAATTTCCTAGCCCATTTTTCTTTTCCTGGTTTCACTTTTATACTTATTCAGTCTCAAACATCCTAGTAAGACACTTTGCTGACACTCACACAAACTGCTATTTTTCTTGCCCCTCCCCCCACCCTGAGCCATTTGGCCAAGTCTCCATTTCTGGATAAACTAATCATCTGCATTTCCATGTCCAAGTTCCTAAGCATAAACTGGCATCAGCTCAAGGTTAATCTATGTTGAGTTTATAATTACTTCTTTCCCTATGTATCATCAAGCTCTCTCTCTCTCTCTCTATATATATATATGTATATGTATGTATGTATATATGTGTGTGTTGTATATCATGAATTGGACCTTATAGCTATTTGGAAATATTTTATTCACTTTAGCAGTGAATATATATTATTAGATTAGATATATCACTTCCCTCAGGCTCTCAGTCTTCTCTCTGCAGATAACTTTACTTTTCAGTAAAATGATTACAATAAAACCATTTTCACAATGAAAATGTTTAAAATATAAATTATAGCAACTCTATTTAGTTCCATTACATTAACATAAAAAATGATATCAAATATTCTACAAAAATCATGGCACTTTTCTGCATTTCTACATTATTTTCAAGTCAGCTCCATTTTGATTTATAAGCTTGACTGTAGATCTAGCTGTCAGACCAGATGTTGTATAGAAAAATATCAATTCTTGTTGCATTTTTCAGTCTGACTCATTTGAAAGCCTACAGCAAAACTAAAGTGGTGACAAACTTCAAAAAGTTTTAGGGCATAGCACTAATTGCTAATTGGAATTATCTTTCCTCAGATAATATGAAACATGAAAATATAATTTAATCACTCATAAATGCCTAAAGAGAAATATGAGACAGTTGAATCTACTTCATTTTTGACATTCTGAAAATTACTAAAAGTATCACTTTACCAATACCACTTAAATCTAATATTCTAAATCAACTCTTTAGATGAAATGTTATTAAAGTAGCACTGGCTTATAACATTATGGTTTCAGGTGTATACCCTATTAATTTTATGTCTGTATGCACTCCATGATTGTCATCAAAATTTACTTTCTATTCAGAACCATATAATTGATCCCCTTTATCCATATTACCCACCCTAAAATTCATTCTTCTCTAGTCACAATAATCAGTATTCTCTTGTCAGAATTTGGGCATTTTTGTTGTTGATTTTCATTTTGTTTCTTTTATATGCCACATAATGTGTGAAACCATATGATTTTGCATTCCTCTGACATTTCTTTTACAATAATATTCTCAAGGTCTATCAATGTTATCACAAATAGCAAAATATCTTTTTTTATAACTATTACCATACCATTCCAAATTGCATAGTTATAGATACATAGAGGCCATGTTTCAAAACTTAGATTTTTTTCTATATATTTTCTATTATAAATAATATAACAACGAACATATTGATACACATATCTTTTCGATTAGTATTTTCGTATCCCTCAGATAACTTTTAAAAAGGGAAATAGCCAGATAATTCTACACAGTTTCCTAACTGTTTTCCAGAATGGCTGTCAGCTTACACCCCACCAACAGTGTCCTAGATTGTCCTCTGTACATACTCATGAACCCTTTTTCTATTTTTAATAATAGCCAAATGGGTGTTATAAGTCATAGCTCATGTAGTTTCAATTTGAATTTTCCAAATAATAAGTAGTGATGAGCATTTTTTTTCATATACTACAATCCACTCCAATAAAAAGAGCATGGAGCTCTGCTCACTACACCCTATAAATAAACTCATATTATTTAAACACAATGATTGAAATGAAACAAAGTTTGTACCAGATATTTTCCATGGAAACATTTAAGTATTACTTAGAATCTGATGACTACATGAAACAGAGCATCCACAGAGGGATGCTTATATGATGTCAGGCACTAAAGTTTTGAGAAAAATTGATATAATTTTGAACAACTCATCTGTTGCTGTGAGCCATGAGTGTTGGGAAGTGATTTTTTCTCTCTAAAATTTGTCTTTGATATAGGAGATGCCACTTAATGAGTCTTAAATGAAAATATATGTTCAAAGCTCCTGGGCAATCAATAAAGATGCTCTTCTTCCCAGACTTTTCCATGTATAGACTTTCCAAATAGATATAGGGAAATAGGATGCTTCAACTTTCTCCAAGAACTGTGAGAACAGAAGAGGAAAGGCTAGCGTCACATGAACTGTCAATCCACTCAAGTGGCTAGGATAGTGAAGATACTTTAGGGGTTCAGTCTGACAATGGCAGTTTTTAACCTAATGATATTTAGATTCCTTCTATGGTAAAATTTAGATGGTGTTAGAAATAACTCTAACTATACAATGCTAGGGAGACTTCTCTAACCATGAGCAGAAGCAGGGATAGATATAACAGCTGGGAATCAAATGGTGAAGGAGAGAGGCAAAGCTGGACAGTAAAGTAAATTTAAAGGCTAGAGATAGAACAGGGGCTAAAGTGCTTGCCTTGCATGCATTTGACCTGGGTTTATTCTCAGCACTGCCAGGAGTGATCCAAGAGAAGATAGCTAGGAGTAAGCCCTGAGCACAGCCAGATATAGGCTCCCAAAACCAAACCAAACAGACAAATGGGCAAATTTATCCCATTCTTAATACTATATTGTCTAAGCTCTCAAATGGTTTATATGCATTCAATATGTTCTTATCTACAATTTTATAAGGCTCAATCAAGCTGCTCTAGGAATCCATTAAAAGATGATTTCTTTTAGAAATACTCTTAGATATAAATGTATGAATATTTCACATTGAGGAAGAAGGTATATACTTTTCTACTTTCAGCCAATCTAGATTTTTTAGTTGTCAGATCCTAGCAAGCTACCTGTGACATATTTGATATGCCAAAAACAGTAACAACAACATGTTATTCATGTTCCTGGAGCAAGTAGATGCCATTGGGCTACAGTAACATGTGACAGGGACAAATGAAGACTTTACTGGCACCTGCTGGAGCAGATCGATGAATAACAGGATGACAGGATGACAGTGACACAGTGATACATTGATGGAAAGAAAACAGAAATGCATTTTTATAAATCACTCTATATCATGTGTATTAAAGTTTTGTATTCAAATTTTACATAAAAGTCTAACACAGGACCAGAATGATAGTACAGTTGGTAGGGTGCTTGCCTTGCACACAGCCTGCCCAGGTTTGACCCCTGCATCCCACTGGTGTCCTAAGGACCTAAAGCTCATGAGTGATCCCAGGGTGCAGAGCCAGGAGTAAGCCCTGAGCACTGCAGGTATGGCCCCTCACAAACAAAAAAACAAAAAGCAACCTGGCACAAAAATACCCTTGGAGGGCTGGAGTGATAGTACAGCGGCCGGCCCGGGTTTGATTCCCAGCATCCCATATAGTCCCCTGAGCATCGCCAAGAGTAATTCCTGAGTGCAGAGCCAGGAGTAACCCCGTGCATGGCCGGGTGTGACCCAAAAAGCGAAAAAACAAAACAAAACAATACCCTTGGAGAAAATAAGAAAATTATTCAAATATCCATTAGCTCAGAGCAATTTTGAACATATTAATGACCAAGAGACCAGGATCCCTATTTTCCCAAGGAGTGAGCCTAGCCTACAAACAGCTTCACCTAGAACAAAAGGTCATGTCTGACCAAAGTTGATTTAGGGAACTCTGTCTTTGCAATTATATGTTAAATGCATAAGTGTTAGGAGACTCTTTATTAGTCTAAAGCCTGCATTTGGTCTGCTTCTATAACAAAGGCTTATGATCATAAAATTGTTTGGGCAGCATCATAGTAAAAGGAGGAGACACAAACAAAGTAAAAAAGCACAAAATGAAATATTAGGCATAGCATAGACCCTGGAATATATTATTAGACAATTATTAACAATTTGATAAAAAATTGATAGTCCTGGTATTAACAATGAAATAGAAAAAATAACAATGGAATATTTTTTCCTAGAAATGCAACATTTTTCTTCCATGTAAATGTGCAAACCTTCCATTTGTAAATAGTAATATAAGTGATATCTTATCTATTTTATAATAATCGCATACTGCTCAAGAATATCAAAAGCATATAGAGTATGAGATGCAAATAGTGTTGAAATCCTGAAGTGCAGGGCAAAGGTTCCATTTTCTAATTTATATATCCAGATAAGGCTATTTACTGTAATTGATTATATATAATCTTATGTGTATAATAGAGGAATAATTGGGATTATGTAGCAGACAATGTTTAATTTCTTGATATTTTAATTAACAAATGAATGACCATGGGTCATGTCAGGACTAATGTAGGTATTAATAAATATATACACACAATTTTACTAGGTGAGAAACTATATAAAAATTCTGTTTCCAGGGGCTGGAGTGATAGCACAGTGGGTAGGGCGTTTGCCTTGCACGCAGCTGACCTGGGTTCGATTCCCAGCATCCCATATGGTCCTCTGAGCACCACCAGGAGTAATTCCTGAGTGCAGAGC
Organism: Sorex araneus; assembly: GCF_027595985.1. Taxonomy (NCBI): domain Eukaryota; kingdom Metazoa; phylum Chordata; class Mammalia; order Eulipotyphla; family Soricidae; genus Sorex; species Sorex araneus. The sequence goes on from NC_073306.1 coordinate 107,442,746, forward strand.
CAGGAGTGACTCCTGTGCATTGCTGGGTGTGACCCAAAAAGCAAAAAAAAAAAAAAAAAATTCTGTTTCCAGTCAGAATTTAGTAAGATCCCTTTAAGTCATTTATAGTTAATTCAGTTAGCTTTCTTAAGAAAAGATAATCTTATTTCATTTTAAATGCACAAAGTTTTATCATTCAATAAACAATTCTTAAAATATTATTTGTATGATCCAGTAGAACATAAATTAGGATTTTATTATTTTTAAATAACAAAATGTTATGTAATTGTTTATTCTTTCAAAGAGAACATGCCACTGGATTAATAATAAAACCTTTTTTTTGAGGCCACACCCAGTAGTGCTCAGAGCTTACTCCTTGCTCTGTGCTCAAGAATCAGTCCCATTGGAGCTTGGGAGACAACTTGGGGTACTAGAGATGGAACCTGGGTTGGCCCCATGCAAGGTACTTATCCTGCCTTCTATACTATCTCTCTAGTCCCCGAAGCCATTATTATTTAAATTTACTTTATATTCATCTCTTTTAAGTAGTACCCTAGTTGACAATAGTATTGAAGTTCTTATTTTATTTAATTGATATAGCAGACCTACTATATCAATTATTTTTAAATGAATATTATTTACAATGGCTGTCTTCATACTTCTGTGAAGCAGCATTGTGAAGACAGACCATTAAAAATCTCTTTTCCCCCAGAAACAAAAGAGAAAATCATATTTCGTTTTCTTTTCTTTGGGGTTTGAACTCAGTGGTGCTCAAGACTTACTCCTGGCTCTGTGCTCAGGGATCAGTCTTGTCAGGGCTCCGGAATCACCCATGGAGTTTTCAGGAGACCATATGCAGTGCCTGGCATTGAACCCAGGTTGACTGCACATGTCTTACCTATTGTATTATATCTTCAATGCAGAACTGATTGTTTTCTACAAATTTAAATTTAAAAACTCAAGTCTTAAGAAATATTTTGATGAACTGAGAGATAGTACAACAGCTAGGGCACATGCTGACCCCAATTTGATTTCCAGTGCCACGTAGTCCCCAGAGCATTTCCTGGTGCATACTTGGAGACCCCCAGCACCCCCAAGGTGACTGGTGATCCTTAGCAATGAAAGAACTGAGAAGTGTGGCATCCTTGGGCCCTTATATCGAATTGGTTTGCCAGGTTGGCCAAGAATATTAGTAGGAATCTGAGGCCTGCTGAGCAGCACGTGGAGGCTTTCCCCACAAAAAATGAAACACTCTGATGTTAACCCAAAGTATGATGAATTTGCTAGAAATAAATAACAAAGTAATCTCTTTAGCAGATTTAAATTCTCATTAATTTTATGCAACACTTGCAAACAGAACCACTTAAGGAAGATTAAATATAGTATGTCTAACATATGAAATCCTCATTAACATGAAGTTTACTCCTCTAAGCAGTTCAATTCAACAAAAATGTGTAGTGAATAAATTTTTAGAAGGGAGGAAAAGGTTCCACTGCATAGTAATGAAATCTATAATTCAATGTGTTTTGGACATTTAAGAATACCATTGATGATTTTTAAAATTATCTACTGAATTGCCTTTGCCATTTTTGTAGAAAAAAAGACAAGAGATACTAAGCCTGTAGAAGTTATTTTTCAAAAAGGCACGATTGTATTGAGGAAACATACCCTGAACATCAAGTTACCACTTAAAGGCAGTTCTTTACCCCAGGACTGCTGAAGCTGAAAGACGCAATCTGTTCCCAAAAGAACTTGCCAATAAAACTCACAGGATTTATTGGAATTATTCAAGATCACAGCACCATTTCCACTGTCATCAAGTAAGATTAGTGTGTCACTGGCTATGGATTCTGCTATAGTTCTAAAAATTTTAACCTGCTTGTGAAATAAAACTAAAAGGGAATCTGATTCTAGTATATAGCAAGTAAGTAATATACTAGGGCGGCTTTAGAAACTATGTATTAATAAATATGATGTATATGATATATATTTAACAATTAATACATATGTGGGCATACCCATATGTGTCATTTTGATATTAAAGGAAATAATTTAAAAAGTGAACAGGGAGTAAATCTATAAAATCTTCACTAATGTATATTTTAGAAAAAGTAATAAAATTGAACATTAATAAAATTAATATATCTGAGAATAAAATTGTAAAAAGAGATTGATAGGGTCTAGAAATTTCCATCAAACACAAGATTATTTACTCTTTTTGTACAATAACTAACACATAAAGGGCACTAAACACTCATGTAAAGAAGAATGAAGATATTGATCATAGGTTTGTGTATGTAGTTCCATACTGATTACAAGAGGTACAATTTCAGTATGAGGTATTCATTTTTTAAAATAATATCAATTGCTCTAACTTTGCTCAGCATGATACTCTCCAGACCCATCCACATAGTAGCAGATTGAATGACTTCATCTCTTCTTACAGCTGGCAGCTGAATAGTATTCCAGTATGTAAATATACCATAGCTCTCTTGATTCAGTCATCTGTTCTAGAGCAAGTGGGGCATTTCCAGACTTTGGATACTGTGAATAATAAGACATTCACAGAACATAGGAGAGCAGATGTACTTTCTGCATCATGTTTTTGGGCCCTTTAGATATATTCCAAGGAGTGGAATTGCTGAGTTGTACAAAAGCTCAATGCCCAGTTTTTTTGTGGAATGTACATATAGTTTTCCCAAAAGTCTGAACCAGTTGACATTCCCACCATCAGTGAATGAGGGTTCCTCTCTTCCCCTTCATCCATGTCAACACTGGCTATTGTGCATTTTGATGACTGCCAGTGTCTCTGGTGTGAGGTGACACCTCATTGTTGTATTGATTTGTATTTCTCCCCTGATTAGTGATATAAGCATTTTTCTGTATGCTTTTTGGCCATTTGTATTTCTTATTTGAGGAAGTTTCTATTCATTTCTTCAAGTACACAATTTGCATGTTTTTAAGAATTTGCATTTTTGTCACTTTTTTACCCTTTTTTCCTTTTAATTATCTTAATGGAAAATAATAGATTTATCAAAACCTGGCTTTTCTTTAATGACATGGAACTTAACAAGAGGCAGAGTTTATTTAAAAAAACAAAAGTTAAATTAAAAAAGCATAGTTTTAGAATAAGCATAAGATGGTGCTCAAACCAACAGAACTACTTTATGTAAGACATCTAGAAAGAACTTACTCTTCAGTAAACGGCAATTATTATCACTATACTGTGTTGGTACAAGAAAGAATTGGTACATGTAATTTCCAGTTCACTGGCTTTGCAGGTAAGTCATGCAAACAAGTAACAACAGCATATACTCACATAATTTACAAAATGTCCCATCATTTCAATTATTAAAAATTCTGATAGTATTTTTCTTCATTACTTATTTCTTGATCACATAATTTACTCAATATGCTGTTTCTTTTGTTTGTTCTCTTTAGCTCAATACAGTAATGGGCTCGATTCTGGTTCACACAGTTTGTGGTGATCTGAACTAGATTAAGTTGTTCTCTTTTTTTGATGGTGAAGGGCCTTCCAAAAAGCCTTCAGGAAGCGGGGCCCCTGCTGACAATACCCTGCGAAAACTAGCCAGACAGCTCAATGGCCCAGTGGCTGAAGGATGTGGTGCTCCTCAGGCCCTGCAGTGCCAGGAATTACCCAGGTCATCTCATGTTGCTTGGGAGTCTTCAGGGAAGTATCTGGTGATGCTAGGGGGACCATGTGGTGCTGGGGCTAGAACCAGCATTGACTCAAAGCAAGGCAAGCACCTTAACCCCCAAGCTGTCTTCCTATCCCTAAATTGTTATTCTTTAAGAACAGGAAGCAGGGGCTGAGAGAAAGTACAGAGATTAAAGTGCTGGCTTGCACCCTTGCATTTTACTGACCCCGGTTCAAATTCCAAGATTCTGCATATGGTCTTCCTCAGCATCACCAGGAATGATCCCTGAGCACATAGCCAGGAGTAAGTCCTGAGCTCTGCAGAGTGTGATCCAGTGAGCCAATACCCTCCAAAAGGAATGGACCACATATAAGGAAGTGCTTGTTAGCACTTCAGTTTTATTGCTTAGTTATCCATATATTCATATGTAACACATTTGTTTTATATTCACTTGTTGGTGGACATTGAGAATGCTTTCAGTTTTTGACTAGTATAAACTGATATATAGATGCTCAAAAGATTGCTATACAAGTTATCTATAAGCAAATTTATTTATTTCAGATTGAAATTGGTCATTCATAAAGTAGGCATATGCTTTTCTATTAAAAACACCTACCTAACTGTTTCCAAAATGTTTGTATCATTTCCTATTCTTATGAGTTCACTGGTTCACATCCTCTATAACATTCACTATGTCAGAAGTTTTTGCTTTGTTTTTATTTGAGTAATTCTGATGACTTTGAAATAGTTATGGCTTCACTTAGCATTTTCCTGATTAATGACACTGAGCCTCTCTTTTGTGTGCCTGTCAATGATTGTATACTTTTTAACATGTCTTTGTTCAAAAGACCTCTATTTGCTTATTTTTGATTGGTTAATGTCCACACTGAATTTTTAATATTCTTTATATTACTCCTTTCTTTAAAAATTACATTATTCCATAACAAGTTTGAGTTGAGAGTGGGTCTCAAATATACAAGAGCCATTTGCAACACATAAGACTTGAAATAAAACATTTTTTATAAAGAGGAGATAAGCAATATAGTATTTTAAACTTAATTAAGGCTTTTTATTTTTTATCAGTTCAAATGAAATAGTTTTCAGTCACGTTAAAAAAATAAGCATTCTATCAGCTAGCTAGTAAAGCCCACTACAACCCTGATGGATTCTGTGATGACTGACAGCTCGTCTGAGTACTAATTTGTTAATTAAGAATACATTCAAAAAACATAGCTCTTACTACAGCACCCTTTCAATAAAGCAAACACACATAATTAGTAGTTAAAGTAGTATTAAAGGGTACTGTGAACTGCATACATCCTGCTTTCCTCTGTAAAATAATAAGGCAGAGAACTAACTATGATGGGTAAAGATGTATTCGACTTAGCTGTGACTTGATGAGATGTTCTTTTTTCATATTGGCTTCTGAGTCAGCAGCTATTGGAGTAAGTGAAAAATAAATTGGAAAGGTCTGCCTTTCTTGAGGTTTTCTGTCAAAGAACATTGATTATTTTGGCTGCATAGAGCAAAGACGAATTAAGAATTGAGAAGTAATCTATCTTTTACCTCGCTTTAGTGTCTTATAATTCTCAGGATCTCTGAATAGCAAAGTGCAGAGTGCTTGGCTTCGTGGTTTGCGTGTGACTTTTAAATATTAACGTGGTCTTGTGGAAGTCAACAAACAAGATTTTCTGGTTCTCCACTTATCAGCTGGGTCACCCTCTTTGGAGAGACGATGCTATATTTATGCCAAATCCTTAACTCCCTATACTTAGCTATTTTCCCCAATTAGTATTCCTTGCTTGTTTCTATAGTACATGCATTTTACTTTGTCTATATATCCTACAAGAAAAATATGGAAAATTCATTCAAAGTATGAATTTAAGATTGAATAAAAACGTAACATATCATTGATGTTCAAAGAGAGTAATATTTCACTCCCCACCAGCCCCATTCACCATGGTTTTGATTATTTTCATAAGTCAGATATATCCTAAGAAAAAGAAGTTAAAGGTTTTAGGGAGCCAAACCCTAAAACAAGGAAAATGCTTACTGTCTGCCTGTTCTGTTAGCAGCAAACTACATGGGGAAGCCACCTTCTGTCTCACACAGAGGAAAGAGAACCCCGACACTGCTACAGCTGTTACTGGCCTTTAATGCATCTCAAGTATAAATTAGAATTGAATGGGAACCAAAACTATTGAGGCCTTCCTACCCACCTGTGACTAAATGAGCCAAATGAATAGTAAGAAGGCAGATGGCCCTAGAGTTAATGAGAATCTCACAAGCCTAAAATTCTGTTGAGATAAAATTTTGTCATCTCAGCTTTCAGTATAAAATCAACAAACTAACCCTTCAGTATTGGCCCCAAGAAGTTTATCTCACGAGGAAGGTGAACTATCAGAAGATAGCCTTTAAGTCTAAAATAGTCTCAAATTCCATATTGACCAGTTTGCTCTTACTCTTATATGCCAGAACTCTCTTCTCAGTCATTGATCACTTTAACCATCAATAGATTTTTTAGACATTTACGTCTAAATCGATAGCTTGTCTACAGCAAATTCTAAAGATGAATGATTACATTTGTTGCTATTTTCCCTAGACCTTCATTTATAGCTCTAAGTACTCTTTGATTAGTCCTTCTGTTTTAAAACTTCATTAGTCCACTCAGACATCATTCATGCTGTAGGTTCCACTCTTTTCCTAGACTTTGAATTTCTTTAAATTATCACTGATATCACTCTTATGCTTCCCTTTCTATTTCTTTTTCCGGTAGCTTGACCTTAATTTGTTTCTCCACCTCCTCATTTACAGCCTATCTCCATCACTTGGCTGGCCAACATCCATAGCACAACATTTTCTTCTTGCTGAGGCTAAATCTAAATCTGCAAGTGCTTTAATCGCATCTGTGGTTGTTTTTTGGTATGATATTGCACTTCTGGATGACAGTAATACCTGATGCTCCTGCAACATTATGCAAGATTTCAGATGGATGGAGCCTATTAACTCACTGTAAACTAATGCATTATGGATGTGGCATGACACTTCATTCAACATATAGCACCTGATGGGGAAACTCCAGGTACCTTCAACCACTTAAGAAATGAGAGCATTACATCACTTTCCTGCTGCCCATGGTGTACTATCACTTTACTACATATCTGTTCCCAGAGAAGCATTAGAAGAACAATTGTTCTTAGTGACTGTTGACAATATAAGGACACTTCTCTCCAGCTTTAGTGATGAGACCAGGGACTCCCTACACATTCTATCAGACAGATAAGAACTCAGTAAAATTGTGCAAATCAATTTACTAGAGTAGACCAAAAAATCTTACAAGTGTATTGTGAATTCTGACAGTTTGAATAATAGTTATTTTAAAGTGTGGTATGAAAGGAAAGAGCCTCATTTAGAGTAAAACTTAGAATACTGGAAGTACCTTTTTATACTGGAAAAAGAAGGAAGAGTTTAAAGTCAATAGACTCACATTTGATATCAGCATTGCCCTTCAATAGTTGAGCAACTAAGGAAAGTTTCTTTCTTTTTTTTTTAACAATTCTAAACGTGTTTCCTCCCCTGTCACCAGGGATTATACTTTCCTCACGTGCGTTTTGAGAAGATAATTTTATGTAAAGCACCTAGACAATGCCTAGTCTATATCAGTTATTTCAATTTTTAAAGTGGCACAGGAATATAATTATAGCAGGGGTTGGCAGTAAGAAGCATGCAATGTCATAAGAATTAAAGAGTACAGACTGAAATTAGACAAAATTGTCTAAAATAGCAAAGAGAAATTTTGTTCACCTTGTGAGGTTAGAAAAAATAAAAATAAAAGAGATCAATGAACAGACAATGCCAGATGGCAATAGACAAGCTAAGACAAGGTAAGACAAGCTAAGAGGGGGAAGGAAAAGGTGAGGAAAAAGGAAAAGTAGCAAATAGATTAAAGTGTCAAAAGACAGATATAAATGGAGGCTTGCCTTCCCAGCAAGGTATTATTAGGACATTAGGGAGTATGATAGAAGCTGAAATCCTTCAGCTGACCTGAGTAGGAATACAGATAGGAAGAAAGCATAAGACCACAGGGAGACAATACAAGCTACATTTTAAAGGATCTGCAGAGGACTCCAGCCTTCCAGCTCTGACTGCGTCCTTGGCTCAGGCAGCATTAAAGGCAGAGCAGTAATGAGCAGAAGGGCATGGTACTGAGAGCAGAGACTGCCAAGTTTGCTGGTCAGGCAGGGGTTTTTCATTTTATAAATCAATTACAATCTGCTGTATTGATTTCACAAAGTCAGCAGGACTTAAAAAGTTAATGAGCAAAATATTTTTTTTATTATCATAGAAAACACTGCAGTGTCTGCAGCTTAGCACATTCGGCACAAAGACAAATGGAGGCTTTGGCGGCCTCAGGTGTCATTCCATCCTAGCCCCTCTTCGCTGCTCCTCATCTCAGCATCAGCAAAGAATATGAAGCTGGCATAAAACCTGGGTGCACTATGCCAATAATTTCTCCCTCTGGTATCTGGAGCTGGGGCAGCCCCAACTAATGTGTCTGTGTTTAGGCTCTGTTGAATTTTTGTAAAGGTGCCCAGGACTCTGCAGATGGAGCAAACAAAAAGGAATAGGAAACGCACTGGAGTGATGATAGGACACATCAGGACTGTAATTGTGGTCAAGAGTATTGATCAGCACAATACCCAACCAAGAGTTTTAATGATCTGTTTCTTTGGGGCAATGACAAAGATAGAAAAAAAAAATTCTGAGGTATCTATTTTGCCAGTGAACATCTGGCTTAGTTCCAAGAGGGAGGTAGTGTGACTAGCTTATCACCACAGCAGAAAAGGAAGAAAGAAAGAAAGAAAGAAAGAAAGAAAGAAAGAAAGAAAGAAAGAAAGAAAGAAAGAAAGAAAGAAAGAAAGAAAGAAAGAAAGAAAGAAAGAAAGGAAGGAAGGAAGGAAGGAAGGAAGGAAGGAAGGAAGGAAGGAAGGAAGGAAGGAAGGAAGGAAGGAAGGAAGGAAGGAAGGAAGGCTATGTCAAGAAAATGTTAGTTGATTTATTTGTTATGTTAGTGTGAAATAAGTTACTAGTCACTTTTTAAATTATAGGAAAATTCATACCAAAACATTTTATACTACAGAAAGGAGAGTTTGTCTCAATTAATTATTTTTTAAATTTTAATAAAAACTCTGATTTTTTTATAGAAACTTTAAGTATATGAATACACCTAGAATTACAGACTTAAAAATGATTGATTCCTCAATGGCATCCATTATAAACAAATTTAGCATCACCTTTCACATATATTTTCAAGTAAAATATTGTGTTTTTCTAATACAACTTGGTGTTTCAAGACCATATGTCATCTATTTTTTTTATCTTACTCCGTACATTGCTGAATTGACTTCTAGTTAACCCAGCTTTATTTACGTGAACATATGTCCTTTAACTCTTCCCAGGAGCTCTGTACTTATTAGTCCTCCAAAAATGATGGTGGAAAATAGAATATATAATACCTAGAGAAATGTGTGGTTGTAATTTGTGATCATGACTTACAAAGTATTAAAAGCATAGAGTGAGAATTTTGACTCACTGCCACCTCTCCTCCTCCCACTCTATGTTCTCCAAAAATCATCAGAGGCTTAGTTCCCTTTTATGAAACAATGAAATAGAAGGGACTCAAAATGCATTTCAGTGGTGAGAAAGTATGTGTTCCTGATAGTTCAAATAATCAAAGATGTACACTGATGGAGAGGGTGACAAAGTAGCAGCATTCCATATACAACTCAGCCTACCGCATGAGAACAGAGGTTGTCCCCAGGCAATACAGTTCACATGCCTCTGACCTGACAAAGGAGATCTCAGAGTACCAGGCCCAGGACAGAGGGATCACAGTGGAGTATGAACAAACAAGCAAACAGAAACAGAAAAAGCAAGTCTGATGGTTAATTATAGTTGTATAAGAAAAAAAAGAGAAGAAAGTCCCTAGACCATTCACAGGACCAAAACTCCACAGTCATGTGAATGTGTCTTTTTTCATTAAGGCAATTCTACCACCTGCTTGAAAATTGGCACCATTTGATAATCAATTTATAGCTCTATGCTTGATGGAATTGATTTTATCTCTCCATGAACCAGGTACATGTGAAAAATGTTTTTGGTAAAGAAAAAATTTATATATAGCTTGATTTTTCTGAAAAAATTCAAGTTTTATAAAGACAATATATTCTTTTTATATCCGAGTACTGCTCTCTCATTGTCTTTTCTGTCTTTCTGTCTTTCTCTCTCTCCCTCTCTCTCTCTCTCTCTCTCTCTCTCTCTCACACACACACACACTGTCACTATCACTGTCACTGTCATCCCATTGCTCATCAATTTGCTTGAGCGGGCACCAGTAACGTCTCCTTTGTGAGACTTGATGTTACTGTTTTTGGCATATAGATTATGCCATGGGTAGCTTCACAGGCTCTGCCTCGCGGATGGGATATTTTCTGTAGCTTGCTCCCCGAGAGGGATGGAGGAATCGAACCCGGGTCGGCCGCGTGCAAGGCAAACCCCATACCCAATTTGCTATGGCTCCAGCCCATGACAACGTAAATATCCTACCATGTATATCAGTATATCATATTTTGGGGGTAACTAATCAGACATTTTTATTGTCTGTGCCTTCTACCTAGCACAGTTTATTGGCATCAAACTTAAGTCTTTGAATTGCAGTAGTAGTAATGCCAATAAGATCTAACTTACTTGTCTATTTATTATTCTTTTGTTTTGCCAATTCGATGGTATTCAGAGCTTACTTCTGGTTCTATGTTCAGAGATCATTTCTGGTGGTGCTCAGGAGCCTATATACAGTGCTGGGGATTGAACCAGGGTCAGCTTTGTGCAAGGCGGGTGCTTTATCTCTGGATTATCTCTCTGGGCCCTCAGATTCAATGTAATAACAAGTATATGTCAGTACTTTCAGTCTAGTTGGCTTCAAGGTGATAATTACATTCTTTATCTAAACACTATGCCATTGATGAATTGAAAGGAAAAATAACTATATCACCGTGTTGAGAAAATAGCCATATAGTTCAAAATTGGGAATAAGGTATAACAATTTAATTTGTCCTAGAGATTGCCTGTTTCTTCCCCCTCATTCACAATCAATTAATCTTTACTTTAAAATGTTTCAGGAAAATAAACAGATTACCTAGTTAATAAATTTGCTAAATTTTTCTTTAAAAAAAATGTACTATAATGGGGTGGGGGCCGCAGAGAGAAGGTACAGTAGGGGAGGGGAGGGGAGGGGAGGGGAAGGGAAGGGATAGAAATGGAGGGGAGGGGAGGAGAAGAGACAAAAGGAAATCTGAAAACAGTATTTGCGATCGAACATCTTTGTTGAATTGTCAATTAATGTTTTAGAAGATTCCTAAAGGGTACACTACTAGTTACTTCAATTTTAGAGTTGGTGGTAAGTAAAACAGTCTAAATATTTTCCCTAATGTCAAGTAGTATGTGGTAGTAATGTCTTTAACACGAGGGTCTATATTTTCATGTTCTCATTCCATCAGCAGATTTTTATTGATCATTTAAGGTATGGCAAATATTATTCTTCTACCAACCATTTTTACTTCACACTAATAAACCACTTTCTAGGTCAAATATAATATGTTTCAATGTATAACAATGTTTTTTTATAAAGTAGATTTCACTTACCAGGGTAGATGAACAAAATTTCAAATGATAGTTTATCAACTTGCTAAAGTGACTCTAAGAGATTTTCAAATGTTATTCTGATTATGTAAATGCCATGAAATAGAGATAAACTGAGGATGGGAAATAAAAGAAAATATGAAACTTCAAAGTTAAATTTCTTCTTGCACTGAACATGTATGTAAACTTAAACAAATATAAACATGAAAGAAAAAGAAATAACTAAAATTAATTTAAGAAAATTTTGATTCTTGGGGAGTTATTTTGTTCTCACAAATAGAAGTAATGAAGATAGATTAAAAATATTAATTGCTATTATACTTGATCTTCAAATTAGTTATCAACGAGGTTGTAATTTTTTAATATTATTAAGTCATATATAAAATGTATTCTGTAAAAATCCTATAAATTTCTTTCTCTGTGCTTTTTGAGAGGTAACCAAACTGTTCTCAGAAATATAGGAACCCTGCTGGTGATTCCTGGTGGTTCATTGCAGGGGTCTGGCGACATAGTGCTGCTGAACAATGCAGTGCTGGGGACCACCTGGGATTGCCCAGAAACAATAATCCTGGGGAGACCATGTGGTGTTGGGGATCCGACCAGGGTCAGCTGGATGAAGGCCTCTACTCTCTCTTTGTCTGGCATTCCTTTGTGCTTTTTCTTATTAGAGTAATTAACTTAATAGAATGTGTGAAATAAAGGGAAAAACTGTCACTGTCACTGTCATCCCGTTGCTCATCGATTTGCTCGAGCGGGCACCAGTAACATCTCCATTGTGAGACTTGTTGTTACTGGTTTTGGCATATCGAATATGCCATGGGGAGTTTGCCAGGATCTGCTGTGCAGGATAGATACTTTTGGTAGCCTGCCGGGCTCTCCGAGAGGGGCGGAGCAATCAAACCTGGGTCGGCTGCGTGCAGGCAAGTGCCCTACCTGCTATGCTCTTGCTCCAGCCCAAAGGGAAAAAGTGAAAATCATTTAGTAAATTTTCTTTAACTCCCTACAGAACTCCCGAGTAAATAGAACAAAGACACATCAAACAATATTTTTAACTATAATGACACATTTTCCTTTTTGTTTTATTCTGTTGGTTTCTCAGTATAATAGAGGCATTACTGTGAAAGCAGAGATCTGATGACTCCCTAGATTCCCTCCCTCATTTCTTATAGCCTTCCTCTCTCTATATTGTGTCCTTAATTATTTTTAATTAATTAGATAACAAGGCTTCCCTAATTTTATTTTAAAGCTACTCTGCAATTACATGAGAGTGATGCAGAATGATGTCTCATTTTATCTAACAAGAATTTTAAGAGTGAGTCCGAGTCAACTCTAATAAGTATATAAGTTCATGATTATCAAATTGATCACTTTGATTAATTGTATCTCTCAAAGGGAGAGAGATACGATTAATCTCTCAAACCACCTATTTCACATTTAATATTGAAGTAAAATAAAAAACCATTCACTTCCTTAGTCATTAATTTATTCATTTAACAATACTTACTCAACACAAACTATGGCAATAGGGAAGCAATGGTGAACCCAACAGCCACATTTTCTGTCCTTATAAATTTACATTTGAACAACAGATCAGGGTTTGGTGATCAGAGAAACCTTATTTGAAGCTGATATGTGATCAAAGAAGAAAAGAAGGCAAAACGTTGATTTGATATTCAGAACAATGATCTGGACAGAATGAGCAGCATGTGTATTAGCTCTGACAAGGTGTCTGAACCAAAACGTGCAGGTTTCTGGGCAGTAAAGAGAGGCTCAAATGACAAGCGGAGAGGAGAGTGTTTGGGGAGGATTCAGCTTTTCCTCGGAATGAAATGGGTGCCAAGAATGGCATTCTTGGACTCACATTTAAATAGAAGAACATAGCCGAATTAGCCAGAAGGAGGTGGCTTACTTCTGATGAGAAATGGTGATGAGATCTGATGAAGGTAAAGATGAAAAGGCTTTCTGATGTTAGGAGGTAGGACCGAATGTGAGAATGCTGAGGTTTGGGGTTTGACTATGAAAGCATGATACTTAAAAAAGGTTTGTTTGGTGCTGTCTGGCTGTCTGTTTTCTTTCTATTTGACTCTGAGAAAAAATAATTATCCGGTTGCTGATGCCAGTGTTATGAAAATGCATCCATATTATTGCCATGAACCTCTGAGACACAGAAAATATCTGTTCCTCAAACTTTGTGAAATTAACTTTGGAACACGGGTATTTTTATTTTTCTTTACTTCAGGCCTTGCCATTATACAGCATAACATTATTCTGAATATAGGGTAATATTTTGACAATAGAGATATATCAAAAATATTTCACTTTTGTGATAACTAAATCTACATGAATTTTGAAGGATGAATTATAATATAGATTTAATATTTAAGCAAGCAGTGGCTTTCAATTTAAATTTATTCACACTAAAGTACAGGTAATTTTAGTCTAATCAAATGTCTATCATGTCAAAGAAGAGTTATCAAATTATAAAGAATTTGAATACACATATGCCCAACAAGCATGCACAATATATTTAATAGAATTTATTCTTTTATCAATAATTCACTGTGTTCAATTTGGGACACAATTGAATAATATCAGATTAGTACAGTAAGAAGGCTGCCTATGGAGACAGAAAACAAATTCAAATTGCCAGTTGCTTCTCAACTTTCTAGATTTATGATTATATAAATCTGATTTTAGATCTGATTTTAGATCAGGCACATATTTTTAATCTAGTTGTCTTCATTTATTTTAAAATGATAATGCTACCTCATAGGATAATTGAGAATATTGCTTTTACATTTTTGTTTATTTAGATTTAGATAATTTGAAATTTACTAACTTAAAGGACTGGAGCAATAGTACAGCAGGTAGGGCATTTGCCTTGCTTGCAGCCGACCCAGGTTCGATTCCTCTGTCCCTCTCAGAGAGCCCGGCAAGCTACCCATGGTGTATTTGATATGCCAAAAACAGTAACAACAAGTCTCACAGTGAAGATGTTACTGGTGCTCGCTCGAGCAAGTCGATGAACAACGGGATGACAGTGCTACAGTGCTACAGTGCTACTAACTTAAAATAGACTTTGGATTAGATAGAAAGCCGTCAACGGTATTTGAGCCAGTGCAGTGATTTTCTAACTTGCAGATACTTATTTGAAATTAAAATACATGTCTTCTCTGGATTCAGAAATAAATGAAAATTCATTTTTTTTCTACTAAGCTGGAAAGCACTGACGTCTAGATACTGGGTACTTTTTATTTAGTGGTCAGTGATCAATTTTACTGGGAAGATTTTGAATTAGCATGTAGTATTCTATAACATGGCTAAGAAGATAATATTTTCATTACAATGTTTATACCCTATTAGTCCTTTTCATGCTAAAATATAATAGTTTACCCTTAAAAGTCTTCAAAGCATTCTCACTCATTGAGCCTCCACTTCATACTAGAAGCTAAATTATGGGCTCAGCTTAAAGGAGAGGGATTCTTTTCCTTTGTAAAGAAAAAGAAATTTCTTCTTTGGAATAATTATAAATGTCTTTTCTGAAATGCTGCCCTCTGCTTCCCAGCGTTTCCAGAATCATGTGCTCTCTGACCACACGACACAGGCTCCTCTTCACATTTATTTCCCTCTGTGTATTCCTGCCGGAGGACTGGAACTCATTTCTACCATTTAAAAAATAAAAATCTCTTTCTCACCCAACTGTTACTTTGTTAGTCTCATTGCTTTTTCTGGCAGTGAAAAGTGTTTTTTCCCTTTCTTGAATTTCATGGGCACTTTACCTGTTTCTCTTTGATCACTCTTGTGTCTAGCAGCTAGACATAAAAAATCAGATATTTTGTCTGGAGATTTGGCATACAAACTCATTGAACAGAGTGCCAATGTATCATTTTTCATTTATTTCCCATCTGGTCTATAGGAGAACCCTAGGCACGCTTGGTACTTAACTACTGAATTAACCAACTACTCTTTCAGAACATAGCATAAGCTTTTATAACATTAATGCATTAAAAGTCTATAGTAACAGGCATCTTGTAAAAAAAATCCTTGAATAAGAAAGATTTCAAAAAATGTGCTTGGTTATATCTCTATACACAGCATAATTAAATTAGTAATGGATATATTTGTTTCATTCCATTTGTGGGATGAAATAAGTGCTCTTAATGCCATACTACTATCAGTTTTAGCCTGATATATGTATCAGCTCAAATATCCTCATTAGCTAGCATACAAATGAATTGTTAAAAGAGTTTGACACACATTTTGAAAGAGACTTTCTTATACACATATTAACAGCTTCTCTAATGAGATAGATACTTTATACAAAATAAGGCCACTTATTTAAATTTTTAAAGAATTTATTTCTAACTTGGGTTTTAAATGAATTAGTTTTTTTATTCAATACCTGTGGCACAGAAGAAATATCTGTCTCCCAGTCCAACCAGGAAACAGAACTGTGTTTCCTTACTTATTGAAACTGGAATAATGTTAGTTTTAAAAGTGTACAGGTTTAAAACACATATCTTTGTAATTCAATCTACCACATAATTACCAGGGGGAAAAAAGGAGTTTCCATCTCCTGCTATGCTACTTATCCCCTTAATCTGATTTAAATCCCTTTCCCTGAAGTTAAGTCTTTATTCCCCACAGGAATATAAGACTTCAAAAAACAGACATTGCAATATTTTCCCCCTTTCCTTTGCTGTTTTTGTGTAACACCCTTGGTTGCAGGGCTCACCAAACTTGGTTGTTGTATGCTGGCACACTTTGTTGTGTCACTGAGAACTCTGGGACCACACTCAGTACCTAAGGTAGTGCTGGGATCAAATGTTTAGTATGCCTGAAAGGCAAAAACTCTACCACTAAGCTATCTCTAGGCCTCTCCATTCTTTTTAATGGTTTCAAGATTTAGCACCATACTGGACCCATAACTAGTGCTCAGGAAATATATCTTGAACTGAACTTAAAAATTAACGTAGAGCTGGTTGCCTATGCTGAGCAACTAGAAACCTATTAGAATCATATGATCTTTGCTTTATTCTTGCTTCTGGTTGTTATAATTAACTTGAACAACAAATTTAAAAAATTTACACAAGCTTTTAAATACCTTAGTGTGTGTGTCTACATATATGTATATATATACATATATGTAGACACACACACACACACACACACATATATATATATACTTTTAAAAGGAACATTTAGTTCTTTCCTGCTGACTTCCATTACTTAGCATGACTATTCTAGTGTCATATAAACATTCAATGAATTAAAAAGGCTAGAAGTTCAATGAATTGAAAAAAAATTTAAGGTGACCCTGGTGGCCCACAGCATCATATCAACAGCTTAGATGCTATAAAATAAATTATGGCAATTTTCTAATTTTTTGTTTGTTTAATTTATATTTAACAACCCTTAACAACATAAGGGTAATGATTGACTTTTAAATGATCTGCACCTTGGATTTCTGTGTGCAATGTCTATAAAGTAGTTTGTTCTTCTGAAGCAATAGTTCTCTAATAGGACCATTTGGTTAATATCAATAGGCGATCTAAGAAAGTTATATTATACTAAGATTAAATAACAGAAAGTATAGTCATTTCATGTCAGTCTCCATTTATTTTGACTTAATAATATTTTAAAACACTTGTTTGTATACTTTAAGTACCACTAACAGATACATCTAAACATTTCATGTACAATTAAAAACAAAATATTTAATCCCCTATTAGTATTACTTATCAGAACTCTGCACCATTTAAAATTGATGATCATATCATATATAATAGGATATTATACTCTATTCTGTATATAATTGCCAGTGTAATATGAAAGCCACTTATCAGTTCTGGCTTTTTTACACCTAAGATCCTTGTTAGAAAAACCAATAACATTTCAACCACTTTTGTTGACTCTTAGATCTCTTACCCTCTTAGATCTCCTTTCATTATAGCTTTCTGATAATTCATTTGATCTAGCACTGGTCTTCACACGTAATCTTTTCTTTTTTTTGAGGGGGGAGGCTAGTCACACACAGAACTTACCCAGGATATAGTCAGGGGATACTCCTGTTTTATGTTCAGGAGTCACACCTGGCAGTGTTTGGTGGACCTTCTCATGTGCAATAACAGGGATTAAAACAGAGTCAGTTTTACTCAAAACAAACATCAAATACAGTCTAAGTGCTATTGCCTCCTAAATTTCTGTCCCTAGACTTGAAAGCTTGATAAACATCAAAATTGGTACCTCAAATTGCATTTTTCCAGTATATTTGGTATCTCACTGTTTTGTCAAAAGCAAATGTCCAGAATAAATCACTACACACTATATCTGCCATCAATCTTGCCCAATCTAAAACATTCTGATTTTCAGTGGGTAAGGCACTTGTTTTGTGTGTAGCCAACCCAAGTCAAAACCCTAGCACCCCCTATGGTCTCTCTCTCTCTCTTTCTCTCTGTCTGTCTCTGCCTCTCTGTCTCTGTCTCTCTATCTCTGTCTCTCTATCTCTCTCTGTCTCTCTGTCTCTCTCTTTCTCTCTTTCTCTCTCTCTCTCTCTCTCTCTCTCTCTCTCTCTCTCTCTCACACACACACACACACACACACACAGAGCCAAGTGTTGAAACCTGAGCAAAGTATCAGGAGTTATCCGGACCACAACACCCCTCATCCACCCCTCAAAAAAATCCCATTATGGTCATTCTGACCTGACCATTTTCATTGTAAATAGGACACTAATGTTATATAGAATTCTTTTCCTGGTATAAACCACCCTTTATAACATCCTCATATTTCCTTGGGTACTTTAGGACATTTGATACTTACTTCCTCAGCTTTATCAAATGTTGTAAATCATTCTCCAAAGGATAATATTAATTTACTTTTTTAACCAGCAACAAAATCTTCAGCTTCTGCACATCTTATAATTTATATGCTTTCACTGTATCACTGTCATCCTGTTGGTCATTGAATTGCTTGAGCAGGCACCAGTAACGTCTCTGTTCATTCCACCCCTGAGATTTTAGCAACCTCTCTTACTCATCTTTCCCAATGATTGGAGTCTCTTTCAGGGTCAAGGGAATGAGACCTGTTATTGTTATTGTATTTGGCATATTGAATATGCCACGGGGAGCTTGCCAGGCTCTTCTGCTTATACACTTTAATATTTAATGGATGTGAAATGTAACCTCAGTTGATTTATTCCTCTATTGGAAAAACTGAGCATTGTATCACACATTTTCTATCTATAAATTGTGCTATAATCTTAATTTACTTTATATTAGGTTGTTAAAATTTTTCCCCTTTATACTTTAGTTACTACGAGATTATAATACCATTTGGAAAATTCTTTGTCAATTTGTCTTATAAATATCTTATTGTGGTTTATTTTCCTTTATGAAACTGTGTTGTACAGAAATTTCCATTGAATGCTTCTTTTTATTATTTTTTTACTTAATGTAATTTTTAAATATTTTGTTTGGTAAATTATTTTATCCTACATAAAATTTAGTCTAATATTTTCACTATAATTTTTAACATTTTATTGATCACATTTCAGTGCTCCACCTATTATATTTTATTTGAATTTTTAGCATTAATTAGAATTTTTATTTTATTCTTTCATAACTATCACTTAATTCATTCTCCTCACATTATCACACTACAGTCTTTTCTATACACTTAGAAGTGATGCTTTTTATTCTCCTTTTAGGCTCTTTATTCTCCTTAAATTGACTATTTTTCTACGCTTGCATCATTATCAATCACAAGATTCAATTCTTATAGCTTTAAGTGTGTGCTTCTGGAGCACATCATGCTAATAACATGTCAGAAGGAGAACACAGACAGGGCATGATCTCTCTTATACACAGTGTATAAAAACATAGTAGGAGATTAACAAATGATAAAAGGCAACAAAAACTTAGAAGTGACCTTCAGTAGAAAGTTTTCCTGGTGGGTGGGGCATGAGGGTGGGAGGCACTGGGACAATGGTGGAGGCTAGTGAACAGTCTGGTGGAGGGTTTGGTGCTGAAACGTTTCACGAATGCAACCCCATCATTGACAGTTTTGTAAATTATGGTGACTGAAATTTAGAAACATCTGCAGCACCCTCAAAATGATTGCATCTTTATAATAGCATTTCTATTGGTCTTTTATTTATGTACTGCTGTAAAATAGACTATTAAAAAACCTAGTCAAATCTTTAATCACTATTTTTTATGAATATGTGAGCAGAAAAAATTTGGCTTTCCACTATAATTGGGCACTGGGACTGCTATGAGATCCAAAATGTCTTTATTCATCTGGTTGACATTTAGGGTTAGCTGTCTGGTGAGAGCTCAGTACTTATCAACCAAAATCTTGATTTTCTTCCACATGGCTCTCACAGCCTATTTGTGTGAGCCTATTTGGGTACATCAAAATGAATGGGGTTCAAAAAGCCTTGCTCCAAATTGTAGCTTCATCCATCCCTCACCCCTTCCTTCTCCACACTGGGCTGTGTTTAGGGTTTATTCCTGACTCTGCAGAAGGAATCGCTTCTGGCAATGCTAAGGATTAAACCCTGGAAGGCCGTGTGCAAGGCAAACCACCTTACCTGCTGTACTACTTCTCTGGCCCCTTATGTTTGCAGGGCTTTTCCTTTTCTTTTAGATTTTTCTTAAATTTCAATTTAAATTATTATTATTATTATTATTATTATTTGCTTTTTGGGTCACACCTGGCGATGCACAGGGTTTACTCCTGGCTCTGCACTCAGGAATAACCCCTGGCAGTGCTCAGGGGACCATATGGGATGCTGGGGATCGAACCCGGGTTGTCCGCATGCAAGGCAAACGCCCTACCTACTGTGCTATCGCTCCAGCCCCATAAATTATTATTTTTTAATTTCAGGCACTGGCATATACAATACTGATAATGGCAGGGTTTCATGCATAAAACATTCATTCAGGCACCATACCCTCCACCAGAGTCCACTTCCTTCCACCACTGCCTCAGGGTCCCTTCTCCTTCTATTTCCCTCCTCATCCCCAAACTAGCCTTATGATCTCTACTAAGGACCAGTTTTCAGCTTTTACATTATTGCCTTTGGGAATTTGCTGTTTCTTTTCTCTGTTTCTTTACATAACAAATGTGGGAGATCATTCTGTTTCTGTTCCTCTCCTTCTGGCTGACTTAACTCAGCATGATACTTTCCGGATTGATCCAGCTAGCAGCAAATAAGTTACAGATTTCTTAAGGCCTAGACTTGGAAGTAACTCAAAGTCACCTCCGACTTATGTTCAGTCGAAGGTACATTAAACTCTGAATCTTATTAGGGGCAGTAATATCACGTATGAAAAAGCAAATGGGAAGTGAGATCACATTTCCATTTTTGGAAACTACTACATACTAGCAGGACACATCTTACATTTTTGTTATGTTTAGCATTTTGGTATTTTGTCTTACATCTATGCATATAGCAACTTTTCATGTTAGAAAAAATGAATAAGATTTTGAGTAAATTATCTGAAAACATTTGTTCCACTTGTTCAACAAACATTAATCAAGCACCTTCTGTATGCCAGTCATTATTTTAGTGCTACTGATACATAAAAAATAAAAATTGACAAACTTCCTTTTCTAATTGAATTTACACTCCAGAAAATCTGGAGAAAACAAACATCTCTACTGCCATCTTATAATTACTGAACAAAACTATATTTGCTTCTGGTTTCTATTTATGTCCTTCACTGGAGTTTTCTCCTTTCTTTTCTGATTTTTAAAGGCAATTTATTAGCTTACTTTCTTTTGCTACCTGAGACTAATATATTAAGTAGAAAAACTTACTGCATCAAATACTGGAGGAAGATACAACTCATGTAATGATTAATTTAATAAATATATGCACAAAAAAGTGAAAATTTAGTTTTCCATTTGAAAACATTAATCTTGCCAAGTCTATCTGAAATAAGCCATATTTATATTGTATATTATAAATGTATATAAATATTAATTGTATAAGCATGTTGAATTTCCAAAAATATGGGGGGGAGGGTAGAATGAAGCAATATAATAACAGCAAATGGCAAAACCTAGTTTTATGTACTGAGGAATCTTAAGATTTATATTTCAACTCTACTCTCAAGATCAGAAAAGTTCTGACATATAGTATAATCATATTAGAAAAACTATTGAAATCAAACGGAATTTTAAAGATATTTGCCATCAAACAGAATTTAAAAGAATGTTTCAAGTTCTAACAAACAGGAAAGGCATATCTTAATACCAACATCATGGTTTTCAGTATTATTTGTAAGTTATAACTATAATCCTTTATATCTCTGAATTATTGTGAAAAATCATGCTAAATCACCAGACATTATGTAAACAATTCAAAATTTCCCATATGAATATTGCTATATGGAATGTAAAATTATGAAACTAAGAGGGAAAGAGGGAGACATAAGCTTACGGGATACGTAACAAGGGGACACCCCAAATGAGACCAAAACTCTTCCTGCCCTCTGGGTAACATTCCCCAGGATTTTTTCCTTCTTTCTCGTGGTGTGAAATACTCCTAATATAAATACTCCAATATAAATCTTTAGCCTAAAATCTGTCACCTATGCAACAAACCCAGGTATCTCTCTCCCACTAGAGCAGTAGTTTTCAGCCACCAGTGGACCAATGGAGGGCCATAGGTATAAAAAGTTTGAAAGCCACTTCTCTAGAGGGAATCACTGCTTTAATCACTGGAGATTTAGCAACCCCAAAATAAATCTATAATTTTCACCTCCATTACACCAGCTATCTCAACATATAGCATCTGCACTAACCCTGGCCTTTATTAGAACACTGAATGCCAATACATGAACATTTCCCTTCTGATTTCCCTAATCTAGTTGATCAATAAGACCTGAGGGTTGCATAGGATTTCATTCTTTATTGACATAGTAACGAGTTTTCTTTAAACTCCCATCAAAAACCTGGTTTATATCCACATCATCAACAAGGACTACAATGGCAGACAACTCATTGGACTTTAATCCATTACCATAAAATTACCAGGGGATCTCTTTAAAATGCTCATAAGAGCAAATTCCCACCCATTTAATATCTTTCTAAGTTTGCCACCAAAGATTCTCTCGAGGGAAGGCATAATCTTAGTATAACTTGCAGACTCCCCTGTGACCTGGCTCATCTCTGTTTCTAGCTTTCTTAATAAACCCTGGTTTTCCCCTTAGCCTACGATCTTTCCATGCCATACTACCGAGACATAATTCAACATTTTTCTTATACTTCTCCTTACTCTTCAAAGGTCTTCTACCCTTTGCCAATCTTATAAATGCATACTCATTCTCAAAATCCAGTGCAAGTCACCTTATCTCTATAGACTTTCTGAAATCCAAATGCGGAATTGCATACACCCATCTTTGTGCCAAAAATATTTTTTGAAGTACTGAAAATGTGTTAGATATTTGCTCAATAGTTTATTACATTATTTTATCATTGAACCCCACAGATAATGTTATGAAATCCTCTCATATTACCTTACTATGACTTTCTAGAAGTAAACTTATAAACAAACTCAGGATGCTTTATTTTACCTATTTATTTATATTCTACATTTTCTTCTATTTACCTATGAACTCCTTAGGGCTGCACTATAGTTATCTTATTATATATTATTTAAATCCTTTACTGTTTTATGTAAAGTAAAGGCATACTATTTATGCCTCAGAAGTTTGCTAAAAATAGTTTAATGCCTTCAAGAAGATTGATATAATTGGCATAGCAATGACCTTCTGGCCACTTCTAATATTCCTCTAATAAAACTAGATATATAATCAGAAACATTTTAAAAATTAAAAATGCATCCTGGATCAAATCAATTATATAACTAATGTGTTCATATAATAAAAGAGATGAAGGCATTCATGATACCTATTAAAATTAATTTAACAACATATGTTTGTATTAACCACTTAAGCACTTATCTAAATTAAAGGGTCTAGAGATTTTCTGCTTGCTCAACTTATTATAAGACTATAAGATAATTTTTTTCCACAAATGCATGTTTAAAAATACCACCAAGGCTTGCTCTTCAAGCCTGTGTTCTCCTTGAACATGAACACATACCTCGCTTGTTTATCTCTATGTCTCTTATCTGTGTGGGTTTGTTCTTCAAGACTGTTCTTTCTTGAATAAATATTTCCTCTCTATATCTCCCTTCACATCTTTATAAGTCTTATTCAAAAAGAACTATCTTGCTTCATTAAAAAAGTTACGTGAATTGAAAACATTCTCTAAAAATTTTTTTGAAAATAATCCTACAATGATAGTGTTAAACACAGTAGTTCTAAACAATTCCATTTTTTCTAACACCTAAATTTTCAGCAACAGCATATATTAGTTGAAAGTCTATGATTCATATTTGTGAACATTACTAGCCTGTGACATTAAATCAAGAGATTTAATATCTTGGATTAAATAAATCAGTTATGTAGCTGCCTGACAGCAGCAGAATTGCAGATCTGTTGATGTTAACACTAGCAGAGCCACTACTTGCCAAAACATTTAGTTAGCTGTGGTGACCAGAGTAAGAGAAGAGTGCTTGCTTATCAGTCACTCCATTTTTGCTTAGTGTAGTAATATTTGGCATAACGATGTTTTGTCTTGTTTTATTGGTTTCTTATTTTTTGTTTGGGGTAGGTGTTTTTTTGGGAGGTGGGAGGGTTGTTTGCTTGTTTGGGTCACACTCAACTGTGTTCAGGGCTTACTCCTGATCCTGAGCTCAGAAATTATTTCTGACCAACTCAGGGTGTTATATGGTAAGCAAGTCGTACTTTTTTTGAACTATCTTTCTGGCTCTAGTTTAGCATTTTAAATGCCAAACTTTTAATGACTGTGACCACCAGGTTAAAATACCCTGTGCCATTCACAAACTGATCTCATATGAAATGAATATAACTCAGATATAATCTGAATAGCAGCTGCACATTTGTAACCAAAGAACCACAACAATTTTTTCTGTAAAAAATAACTGAATTATTTTAACTAGATCAATTTGTTAATTAGCACATTAAATATAATGTACCCCCTCAGTAACTAATATAACTGTTAAGAGTTTGTAAACCAAATTCATGCCTGCTTATAGTTCTACTGTAAATGCTTTAGGTGCCTGTAATTTAAATAAACATATAATTAAGGACACTTCCTATATTTGTTTTCACAAAATTAGACATCTATATGCTTTTCCCCCTTTATTAGGAAAGTACCCCATGTTTCTAACATTCTTTACTGTGTGGGTTTGCCACATGAATATTTTCTTAAATAGCTTAATTCTTCATACCATCATAACATGAGGAATTGTTTAGAACTACTGTGTTTAATTTAAGTCTCTGGATGCTGGCCGTGGATGGTATTACATGGCGGCAGGGACAGTCCCTAGGTATGACTGCCTAGCTACTGGAAAATGGGAAATCTGGGCGGAAGAGGCCCAGTCCCAATCCGAGCAGGCTTGGAGGTCTCAGCCCCAGGTGCCACACACCTAGGCTTCTCTTCCAGTTCCTTCATGCGTGAGGCTCGCCTGAACGTGTGGAGAGGGGCCTTGAGCATGGCTGTGGTTAGGCTCTGGAGGTCTTCGGCCTCGGGAGCTCTGCTCGGGGCAGGGAGGGAAGCTGGAGCCCAATCCCTCTGAGGGGCCCAGGAAAGACAGCCAGTCATGCGGGCAAGAGACTCTCTGTGTCGTCTCTGGATGTTGGCCATTGGTGGTATTACACGGCGCCTCGGACTTAAAACTAAGCTTCTGGAAGAGAGCAACAAGCAGAGCTCTCGAGGGTGAAGACCTCTGGAGCCTAGCTGGACTCGGGGCTGAGACCTCCAAGCCTGCACAGTTCGGGACTGGGCCTCTTCCGCCCAGATTTCCCATTTTCCAGTAACTAGGCAGTCACACTCAGGGACTTCCCCCGGTGCCATGTAATCCCACCAAGGCCCAACATCCAGAGACTTAAAACCAAGCTCCCAGAAGACATTTTATAGCCTACTTCTTCCTCTGGGAGAGCCTGGCTAGCTACCGAGAGTTTCCTGCCCACATGGGAGAGCCTCGCAAACTCCCCATGGTGTATTCAAATGCCAAAACCAGTAACAATGATGGGTCTCATTCCCCTGATCCTGAAAGAGCCTCCAATGTGGCATCGTTGGGAAGGATGAGTAAAGAGAGGCTTCTAAAATCTCAGGGCTAGGACGAATGGAGACGTTACTGAGACTGCTAGAGAAATTCGATAGTCAAAAGGATGATGATGATGATGATGATGATGATGATGATAATGATGATGATGATGACTGTGTTTAATATTATCACTGTAGGATAATACCTCAGTCCATTAAAAAAAGAAAAAGAGAAACACCTTCTCAACATTAGGCAGTTCTTGAAATTATGCTATTTCTTCTAACTCAACCATGTACTCATTACCTAAGTCAGAAATCTGAGTTCTTTAATTACATTGCACTACACTCATAACTGGTCATTAGAACCAATTATTGACTCTTTTTCCTGAGTATGTAAAAAATCTATTATTCCTCCTCAAATTCACTTTCACTTCTTCATCATTCATCACTTCGAATTGTAAAGTGATTTCCTACTTGGATTCTCTGTTTCTTAGCCTGTTCCAGTCCTCTTACCCCAGTTCTTTCTAAACAAAAGAAATATTTCTAAAATGAAATAGATAATGTTGCACCACTGTATATATCTTGCACTGTTGTCAATAACCCTGAGGATGCAAGACAAATTCCTGAACATGGTCTGACCTTAAGAATTCACCAGGCTTACATGTAATCATCTTCTAATATTCTTCCACACTGCATTTTCCTTAATTTCCATTCAGAAATAAATGCCTGCAAACTATGTTAAATTAGAATTTGATAAACATTCTTTTATTTTGTTTTATATTTTTGACCTGGGGGATATGCCCAGCTATGGTCTGGGCTTACTCCTAGCTCTGTGCTAAGAAATCTTTTCTATAGTGCTTGGGGTGCCAGGGATCAAACCTAGGTTAGCCACATGCTAGGCAATCTCTTATCCACTATATTATCCCTGTTTCAATCCTGCTGTTTTCTCATTAGCTCAGTGACAATGGTGGACAGTCATAGGCACTTTGGTGGTGGTGGGAGCAATAATTTTGTGCATCAATCTCATAAATTTTCACTTGTACCATGTTGCCTAAACTATCACTGTATCACTGTATCACTCTCATCCCATTGCTCATCGATTTGCTCGAGCGGGCACTCGTAACATCTCCACTGTGACTTGTTACTGTTTTTGGCATATCAAATATGCCACAGGTAGCTTTCCAGGCTCTGATGTGCAGGTGAGACACTATCGGTAGCTTGCCAGGCTCTCCCAGAGAAATGGAAACCAGGTCGGCCATGTGCAAGGCAAATGCCCTACCCGCTGTGCTATTGCTGCAGCCCTGACCTGAACTATAATAGAAATAAATATAATACAGAAATAGAAAATAGAATATTATATGGCATAGAAAGAGTACCATAAACAGCACAAAGTTAAATAGTAGAATAGTAAAAATTGTAGAGTAGTAGAAATATATAAAAATACATTAATCCTAAGAGTGAATACAAAGGGAATACTTTTTAATTTAAAGAACAAATATTGTGAATTGGAGATTGAAAATCTAGAGAGGGACACACTATTCTGGCATAGCTGAATAAATCATTTTACATTCTGGCCATATGAATTGTGCTTGTGCTTTTTGCAAGTCGTGCAACTAAAATACACTGTGCATAACAGTTGAAAAATATATTAAAATGAGTAACAAACAAAAGAAAATACGACACTAACATAAAAAAAGAAGCCCTTTGGAATAAAAATGTTTCTGCAAAGCAACAACAACAACAAAAAGGATTTAGCTGGAAAATATGTTAGTTACAAAGTTATATACGAGTGAGGCCGAATAAAATGTACAAAGTGCATAAGATCAGGAAAAGCATTTGTTAAATTATCAGTAGCAATGAACGATTTCAATATACCAGTAATTATAGATCTGGAAGCAAAAAGAATCAGTACATCTTGATTTAAGCAGCACAAGTGAAAGTTTGATGCAGGGGTCAGGGAGGGGTTAGGGGCTGGGGTGCTTGCAAAGACTAACAGGGACTAAAGTTCACACCTCAGTTCAGCATGACCCGCTGACAACACTGGGCTTGGCTAGGGTGGTTCCTTGCAATTCAGGGTCCAAATAACTGTACTTCAAACAAAAAACTAATGCCATGGATATGCATAGAATATGGCACCCAACAATTAGATTATGCATATTCTATTCAACTATGCCTTAAACTTTAAAATGAGTAATGTGTACCGCACAGTGTCAACTAACACGAAAAGAGGAAAAAAATCAGTATTACATAGAAAATTTCTATGAAATTGAGAATTACTATTTTATTTATAGTTCCTTGGAAATAAGGGAAAAGTTTGTAAAACTGGAACACTATGGAAATATATGATATGTACATATATATACTATAGAATTTGAAAATTAAAGGAATTAAATTAGTTTTAAAATTTATTGTTTTGCTTCAGTAACAGACTTACAGAGTGTGTTTATGTTTTATGGATACAATGTTACCACACCATCCCCACCACCAAAGAGATATAATATTTCATAACTTTCAAATAATAGGTTTCATCCACATAGTTTAGTAATCAAAATTATTTAAAGAATATAAATATTATTTTATGCTTTCAACTTTTTCAATTGAGACTTTTGACTTAATTTCAATGCAAGTTAACTAATAAAAAATAGAATCCTAAAATATACACCAGAGGCAAAACTTATCACTGCACTATCTCCAACATTCCAAGAGAAAAACTTAGACACGCTGAATATAGAATTGAGGTATTTGGATAGATGACTATCCAATAACCAAATTAATTTAATTGATGAGCACTACATTAGCAGAGAATTAGAATATAATAGGCTAGTATGGATCAAAATATAAGCAAGTAACAATATCTATTCATCCAGCTAAAATCACAGTGCCATTACTATCTGACCACACAGTGAATAGACAACATTCCTTTAAGGTCATAAAAGAAATCCTATTAAATGCCAACCTATAAATGGTGTTCCTGGAAACTTAAAACTGGTTCTAGGTTAGTTTCAGGTGAAATGTGCCTTAACTCAGGTATAAAATGGAAACAACATATATTTCATAATTCACCACAGAAAATTATTGGCATTTTACTCTATTTTACCATTTAAGCATAGTTGATTTTCACATAACTGACAAAGAAATATCTTTCTTTTTTTTTTTTTATTGCTTTTCAGCTCACACCCGGCGATGCACAGGGGTCACTCCTGGCTTTGCACTCAGGAATTACCCCTGGCTGTGCTCAGGGGACCATATGGGATGCTGGGATTTGAACCCGGGTTGGCTGCGTGCAAGGCAAACGCCCTACCCGCTGTGCTATCTCTCCAGCCCCCTGACAAAGAAATATCTTAACCATCATTTATTTTTCAGATTTTCACAGAGGTACTGGTTTAATTTCCCTAAAATCTTTCTCTAGTAACAGAGACCTATTCAGAAATGGTAATTAAAAATCATTGAAGGTCATCTGATTTGTTGTATTGGCTTCAAAACAGTGACTAAATTTTACCAGTCACTGCTCTGTCAGCTTTAGTACAAAGCATGCATTTATCTTACTAACAGTTCAATTTGTGGGATAGCTGTTTTTTACAATTAAAACTACTGAAGCTTTAATGTACACAAAACATCATGATAGCAGGTCTTCAGATTTTTAACAAAGCTAGAAGACTCTCTTACACAGAAATATATACATATCTATTTATTTATATATATACATATATACAGTGGGTTTTCTGAAAGTAGTTTTTAAGATTATTTTATGATTTAAAGTATTTACATACATTATTAAAATGTTAAGTGCTACAATTTTTGAATGTATTTATACAAACAACCATAAAAATAATTGATATGAGAGTGAAGTAGGGAAGGCTTTTTATATAATCTTGCTAATAGAATGGGCAAGGCAGTTGATTGAGGAAAGTTGAGGCAGTACTGGCACAAGAAGGTTAATTGCAGAAGAAATTAAGTAAATCTGCTCATTGAGACAATGTTGATTGCTACCTACTTAGTTCTTTGAGAGAAAACACACATTTTCACAAATGCTTCCACTTGATTGCATTTAAGCCCAGCTCCATAATCACAGATTTATAAAGAGCTAAAAATGAATATTAAAGATCACCAACCTCGACCCTTGTAGCAATAAATAATAGAAAGTTATATAATTTATCCAAGAAATAGTAACCAAATCTTCTGCTGCTTATTACAGGGTTCTTTCCATTATATTAAACTGACTTAGATATGTGGATTTAATAAAAATAATCTTGCTGTTCAGTCAATTAGTGTGAATAAAAGACACCCACCTACCAACATTCAACTATTATAAAATTCTATGGGGATTGCATTAGGAAGAGTGGGAAAGAATGCCAGAGCAATTCTGCTAAAGCTATGGCAAGCAATCTGAGAATTTAATTTTGGTTTGTCTAGCCAAAGTCAATTACTCATGCACAGGGGCTGGAAAGAGACCAAAGGCTGATTCAGCAACTTTCAAACTCTTATGTTGAATTAAAAAATAAAATTAAAATGTAGGGAGAGAAAGTTGGAAAAGAACAGCATGACTAAGTGGTATCAATTGACCACTTAATAGTGAAATGGTGAATACTAGGCAGCAAATTCACTTCAAAAAGGCTAGGTGTAGATCAGAGTATCGGGTGCTTCATTTACACACAGCTGACTCAGGTACAATACCTACCACTACATACACACCCAAGTTCCGCCATGCTGATCCTTGAGCTCAGAGCCAGGAGTAAGTCCTAAGCCCCAAAACAATACCAAAGCAAAACCGAAGCAAATCTTGGTCAAAATGTCCAAGGTTCTATGTGCTCTTGGACATTATATAGGATTAACTACATGTGAGAAAATGAATCTAATATCATTTACACTATACAATAGCTATACATTTCATTTTTAAAAAATTTTTTTTTATTGAGTCACCATGTGGAAAGTTACAAAGTTTTCAGGTTTAAATCTCAGTTATACAATGCTCGAATACCCATCCCTTCACCAGTGCACATATTCCACCACCAAGAATCCCAGTATAGCTCCACCCTGCACCCCCACACCCCTAACCCCCCCACACCCCTACCCCCCCACCCTTAGCCCCCCGCCTGTGTAACTAATAAATTTCACTTTACTTTCACTTTGATTGCATTCAATATTTCAACAAAACTCACTATTATTGTTTGGAGAGTCTCTCCCCTGAAGTCAGACCTGCTGAAAAGGAAGCATTAGATAATTTGTTTTCCATTGCTGAGGATGAAGAGGTATGAGGTCGAGTGACCACACTTAGCGGCATCTCGGTTTTGGGTTTCTGTATTTTAGTATTTTAGTAACTAAGTCCAGAGAGAAATCTGCCAGAAGTTGCATCGTTACTAACTTGTACTTCTCAGTTACATTATATTCCACATATGAGTGCAATCTTTCTATGTCTGTTTCTTTCTGACTCATTTCACTCAACATGATACTTTCCATATTGGTCCATTTATATGCAAATTTCATGACTTCATGTTTTCTGATGGCTACATAGTATTCCATTGTGTAGATGTACCAGAATTTCTTTAGCCAGTCATCTGTTTTGGGGCACTCTGGTTTTTTCCAGATTCTGGCTATTGTAAACAGTGCTGCAATGAACATAGAAATACATATGCCATCTCTACTATACCTTTTTGCCTCTCCGGGATATATTCCCAGGAGTGGTATTGCTGGGTCAAATGGAAGCTCAATTTCTAATTTTTTGAGAATCGTCCGTATTGTTTTCCAAAAGGGCTGAACCAGTTGGCATTCCCACCAGCAGTGAAGAAGAGTCCCTTTCTCCCCGCATCCAGGCCAACACCGGTTGTTTTTGTTTTTTGGGATGTGGGCCAGTCTCTGTGGTGTGAGATGATATCTCATGGTTGTTTTGATCTGCATTTCCCTGATGATTAGTGATGTGGAACATTTTCTCATGTGCCTCTGAGCCATTCGGATTTCTTCTTTAGGAAAGTTTCTGTTCATTTCATCACCCCATTTTTTGATCGGGTTGGCAGTTTTCTTCTTTTGGAGTTCAACCAGTGCATTGTATATCCTTGTTATCAACCCTTTATCGGATGGGTACTGCGTAAATATCCTTTACCATTCTGTAAATTGTCTTTGTACTTTGGCCACTGTTTCTCTTGAGGTGCAGAAGCTTCTTAGTTTGAGATAGTCCCATTCATTTATCTGTTTTCACTTGCTTGGCCAGTGGTGTGTCAGCTTTGAAGATACCTTTGGCTTCAATGTCATGGAGGGTTTTGCCAACCTTGTCTTCAATGTACATTAGGGATTCTGGTCTGATGTTGAGGCCCTTAATCCATTTTGATCTGACTTTTGTACATGGTGATAGGTGGAGGTCTAAGCCCATTTTTTTTGCATGTAGCTGTCCAGTTTTGCTAGCACAATTTGTTAAACATGCTTTCCTTGCTCCACTTTGCCTTTTTTGCTCCCTTATCAAAGATTAGATGGTCATATATTTGGGGGATGTGTCAGAGTATTCAACCCTGTTCCATTGGTCTGCCGCTCTGCCTTTGTTCCAGTACCAAGCTGTTTTAATGACTACTGCTTTGTAGTAGAGTTGGAAGTTGGGGAGGTTGATTCCTCCCATTTTCTTTTTCCAAAGAATTGCTTTAGCTATTCGTGGGGGCTTATTGTTCCATATGAATTTCAGGAGCACTTGCTCCATTTCTTTGAAGAATGACAAGGGTATCCCTATAGGGATCGCATTGAATTTGTACAATGCTTTGGGGAGAATTGCCATTTTGACAATATTAATTCTTCCAATCCATGAGCAGGGGATATTTTTCCATTTCCTCATGTCTTCTTTTATTTTCTGAAGTAGCGTTTTGTAGTTTTCATTATACAAGTCCTTTACCTCCTTAGTTAAGCTGATTCCGAGGTATTTGATTTTTTGAGGGACAATTGTGAACGGGATAGCTTTTATCATGTCACTTTCTTCTCTCTCACTATTTGCATATAAGAAAGCCATGGACTTTTGGGTATTGATTTTATAGCCTGCAACTTTACTATACGAGTCTATTGTTTCTAGGAGTTTCTTGGTAGAGGTTTTAGGGTTTTCTAAGTATAATATCATATCATCTGCGAATAGTGAGAGCTTGATTTCTTCCTTTCCTACCTGAATGCCCTTAATATCTTTGTCTTGCCTAATCGCTATTGCAAGTACTTCCAGTACTATATTGAACAGAAGTGGAGGGAGTGGGCATCCTTGTCTTGTCCCTGTTCTCAGAGGGAAGGGTCTTAGTTTTTCCCCATTGAGGATGATGCTTGCCGTAGGCTTGTAGTAGATGGCTTTGACTATATTGAGGAAGGTCCCTTCTATACCCATTTTGGCGAGAGTTTTCATCATAAACGGGTGCTGGATCTTGTCAAATGCTTTTTCTGCATCTATTGATATGATAATATGATTTTTAATCTTTTCTTTTGTTGATATGATGGATTATGTTGATTGATTTCCGAATATTAAACCATCCTTGCATCCCCGGGATTAATCCCACTTGGTCATGGTGTATGATCTTTTTGATGAGTTGTTGAATTCTGCTTGCTAATATTTTGTTGAGAATCTTCGCATCTGTGTTCATCAGGGATATTGGCCTATAGTTTTCTTTTTTTGTGTGGTGTCCTTGTTTGCTTTTGGTATTAGGGAGATGTGAGCCTCATAGAGACTGTTTGGGAGGGTTTCTGTTTCTTCAATTTCCTGGAAAAGCTTGAGAAGAACTGGCAATAGGTCCTCTTTAAATGTTTGGAAGAATTCGCTAGTGAATCCGTCTGGGCCTGGGCTTTTGTTTTTGGGAAGACTTTTGATTACCGTTTCAATTTCCTTGATGTTAATAGGACTATTCAGGAACTCCAGGTCTTCTTGGTTCAGCCTTGGGAGATTATAGGAATCCAGGAATTTATCCATTTCTTCTAGGTTCTCTTGTTTCGTGGCATAGAGATTTTCAAAGTAGTCTCTTATGATCTTTTGAATTTCATTGGTTTCTGTTGCGATGTTCCCTTTTCATTTCTGATTCGACTTATAAGTGTTCTCTCTCTCTCTTTCTTTGTGAGTCTTGCTAGTGGTTTATCAATCTTATTTATTTTCTCAAAGAACCAGCTCTTGGTTTCATTGATCTTTCGAATTGTCCTTTGGGTTTCCATGTCGTTAATTTCTGTTCTAAGTTTTATTATCTCTTTCCTTCTGCCCTGTTAGGGCTCCTTTTGTTGGTCCTTTTCTAAGGTCTTGAGCTGTGAAGTCAAGTTATTTATGCGGGCCCTTTCTTCCTTCTGAGATATGCTTGCAGAGCTATAAATTTTCCCCTTAAAACGGCTTTAGCTGTGTCCCACAGGTTCTGGTAGCTTGTGTCTTCATTCTCATTTGTTTCCAGGTACCTTTTGATTTCCTCCTTGATTTCCTTCCTGACCCACTCATTGTTCAACATCGAGCTATTTAATTTCCAGGTGTTTGATTTATTTTTCTGCATCTGTCCATGATTAACTTCTATTTTCAGTGCATCATGGTCTGAAAAAATAGCTGGTTCAATGTCTATTTTGTTGATCCTGTTGAGGTATGTTGCATGGCCCAGTGCATGGTCTATTCTGGAAAATGTTCCATGTGCACTAGAAAAGAATGTGTATTCCCTTTTTTTTGGATATAGAGCCCTGTATAGATCTATTAGCCCTCTCTCTTCTATTTCTTCCTTCAAAGCCATTATTTCCTTGGTGAGTTTTAATCTTCTTGATCTTTCCAGAGGTGATAGGGCAGTGTTGAAGTCTCCAACTACTATTGTGTTGCCCACAATGTCCTTCTTAATGTCTGTTAGCAGCTGTTGTAGGTATTTAGCTGGTCCCTCATTGGGTGTATACACGTTTAGGAGTGTGATTTCTTCCTGCTGTACATATCCCTTGATTAATAAAAAGTGGCCTTCACTATCCCTTCTAATCTTTTTCAACCTGAAGTCTATGTTGTCTGATACTAGTAAAGCCACCCCAGCTTTCTTGAGGGAGTTGTTTGCTTGCAGAATTGTTTTCCATCCTTTGACTTTGAGTCTGTGTTTGTTCTGGCTATTCAGATATGTTTCTTGCAGGCAGCAGAATGTTGGGTTGAGTCTCTGAATCCATTTTGCCAGTCTGTGTCTCTTAATTGGTGAATTAAGACCACTGACATTGAGAGAGATTATTGTCATAGGGTTTTGTACCATCTTTCTGTAAATGTTTGTTGTGCTTGTAGGGGTTTTTCTTGTCTTATAGTAGCCCCTTTAGACCTTCTTTTAGGTTTGGTTTAAAGTCTATGAAGTTCCTGAGTTGTTGTTTATCCCCAAAATAGTGTATAATTCCTTCGAGTTTGAATGAGAGTTTGGCCGGATAAAGTATTCTTGGTGAGGCATTCATTTCATTGAGTTTTTTCACTATATCCCACCACTGCCTTCGAGCTTGAAGGGTTTCCTCCGATAGGTCTGCTGTGAACCTAAGGGGTGCTCCATTGTATGTGATTTCCTTCTTCGGCCTTGTGGCTTGCAGTAATGTGTCTCTATCTGTTACATCCATCATCTTAACTATGATATGTCTTGGAGTTTTTCTGTTAGGGTCTCTTTTAGCTGGTACCTTTCTGGCTCCTTGAATCTGGATGTCTGCATTGTCCAGCTCTGGGAACTTTTCAGCAATGATTTTTTTGACTGTGGCTTTTTCATTGGGGTTGGTTCCCTGTCCTTCTGGTAGTTCAATGATTCTAATGTTGTTCCTCTTGAATTCATCCCCTATGACTCTAATTTTCCCTAGAGCTATTTTGAGGTCTGTCCCCATTGATTGTTGTTGCCTATAGGCTGCCTGGAGCTGATCTTCAAGCTCACTGATTCTGTCCTCTGCTGCAGTCATTCTATTGTTGAGGGCACCCACTGAGTTTTTTAATTCATCTACCGAATCCTTTATTTGTGACATTTCCTTCTGTAGGTTTTTTCTTTCTGTTCTCCTTTCTTCCCATAATTTATCAGCTGTCTGTTGTATCATTTCTGTGAGGTCCTCCTTTAATGTAACGAATACCTTGTCAAACTTTCGATTGAGTTGATTGAACATCTTGAGGATTTCACCTCTGAAATCTTTATCAGAGAGCTCCAGTTTGTAGGTAAGGTCTACTGATGCATCAAGACTCTTTTCTTCGTCCTCCCCTTGTGGCGGGGATTTGCGCTGTTTCTTCATATTGCTGTGGTAGTATGGAAAAGGGGCCTTGAAGTTCACCTCTGGTTGTGAAAAAGGATTCTGAATGGGCTTGGTCTGTGGTGATCAATTTCTTCTGTACTCCCTCTAGAACATGTCCCTCTCTGATGTTCCTCTATTATTTATGTGAAACTTCAAGCAATACTTTTTGAGAGTGAGGTTCATTAGCTTTGGCTTGAATAGCTGCTTCTATTCATTGGTAGTTTTCGAAATTTGGAATTAGCTAGGAACTTATTTAGGAAGTATTTTAAGGCCCTCTAAGATGATAATCGGGGATATAGGTGATGAATATTTAGAAGTACCAAATAATTGCTCAGTATTTGAAAAAAAATAACTGCAGCCGCATTCCACCGCTCTGGAGGAGGCCACGCCCACTTTTGTTGAAGCCACGCCCACTTTTGTTGAGGCCACGCCCACTAACACAATGTGGCTGGGTGACCTCAGGGGGTTGGGAGGTGCAGATGGGATGGCGCCCGTTCACTCCACTAACCTGAAAAAGGGCTATACATTTCATTTGTACTGGAGAGATCGCACAGCGGGTAGGGCATTTGCCTTCCACATGGCCAACCTGGATTCGATTCCTCTGTCCCTCTCAGAAAGCTGGGCAAGCTACCAAGAGTATCCCGCCGGCATGGCAGAGTCTGGCAGGCCACCCATGGCGAATCTGATATGCCAAAAACAGCAACAACAAGTCTCAGGGTGTAGACGTTACTGGTGCCTGCTCAAGTAAATCGATGAACAATGAGACGACAGTGCTATGACAATGCTGAAGTGCTACAGTTATAACTCATTGAACTAAAGTGCTAAATAATAAAAAAATACATCTAGTAAAATTTTATTTTGTTTATTTTCTGCTTCTGTGGTGCTAAGGATCTGATTCAGGGCCCTCACACATGAGAGTCAAGTAAGTGCTCTACGACTGAGTGGCATCCCTGGCCCAAATGTAATAAAATTTTAAAGAGGAGTAAGAAGGAATTGGAGACAGAAATGGAAGGATAAAAGGATTGGAAGGGTGGCTGAGATTAGACAAAGAAAAACAAAGCATCTAAACTCTTTAAGCATCTTAAAGTGAAACTTTCTCATTAAAAAAACTAGCACATAATGGCTGTCTTTAATTGCAGATAATATTGAGGTAATATTCAAAATAATCACTCCAGTGGAAGTTACCACAGAACTCTTCTAAATAAAGGAGCCCAGCTGTTCTTATAATTTGAATAACATAAACACAACTTTCTATTTAATATGTCAAGAATATATCCAATACACAGAATGTACACACATTGTTTTAAAATATATGAACAAAAAACCCAGGATGCTGTATTTTTAACGTAAGTCCACCAATGTCATGATTACATAATCTCATTTTATATTTGAGGGGGCCAGGGGATGGAGAGATCACCCTGTGTTCAGGGACTTGGACTTTCCCAGAGATTCTTGTCCAACAGAGCTGAGAATAGAACCATGGTAAGGAATATGTCTTGCATGTGCCATAATTCCTGCAGATCTCTTAGCCCTTCCTTTTAATTTTTATCTTTGTTATAACCACCGAGACTGTTAAGAAATGTGTTTGTTTCTTAGCTTCATTTTCTATAACCAGTCATTTCTCTTTCAATCAAGGCTTCTCTCTGAGTAGGAAATGAAAGCTGATGAATCAGAGGGTACAGAAATGGGAGCCAGCCTGAGTCTGAATGCACTTCTGAGATTGTCTCTATCGACAACACTGATGCTTTTTTTTTTTATCTCTCAGGAGTTAGGTTAATCGATCATTTCTTTTTAAATTTTCCAATATTCTATTTGATAGGTTTAACAGGTAGCTTTTGTATAAACATAATTATTTCTTACATATAACATATTGAAATATTGCACTGCAGCACTGTCATCCCATTTTTCATCGATTTGCTCCAGTGGGCACCAGTAATGTCTTTATTGTAAGACCCTCATCTGCAGGTATTTAATAGCTAACTCCTCATAGGTTCTATGAAAAGAATCCACTCAAATATTGGACTTCTTAATTATAAGTCTAATTTACGAGAATTTCTCATCTGTTTACTAATGACTTGATTCTGAAGGTGAATTTGTCTTTTAAATGGCATTTTAGGTAAATGATAAGCTTATTCCTCAGGCAGCAGGAACCTAAGCTGTTGGAAGATGGCATAGTAGGAGCATGATAAGTGATGGGGTCTCTGGCGCCTTCTTTGGTCCCTGTGTGTATCCTAGTATAGTTTGAGAGGCGCCTGTGAAAGAGTTATTCACACACGTATATGTGTACAGAACATATGTGTTAGGGAGAAAAACACAGGGAAGAGAAGTGCGTAGAGGAAGGGGAACATATGATTGAGTCTGAATTTTCCAGAGGTGGGGGTGGACCGCAGCCTCCAGTGCTCA
This sequence comes from Sorex araneus, assembly GCF_027595985.1. NCBI lineage: Eukaryota > Metazoa > Chordata > Mammalia > Eulipotyphla > Soricidae > Sorex > Sorex araneus. The sequence goes on from NC_073306.1 coordinate 107,480,821, forward strand.
GGGCTGCTCTCAGCTAGGCTCTTGGGGGGTCCCATCTGGCTGTGTTCAGGATCCACGAGGCCCCCTGCATCCCAAGCGTGCCTCCAGCCCCCTGAGCAGTCTCTCCCGTCCCAGACTGATATTAAAATATTAAACTTCCCAAATTTTGTTGGCAGCCCTTGTTTTAGAAAAGCAAGCTTCAAACAACTACTAATTCTCAAAGTAGTATAAAGTCATTTAAGGTTACTGTTTATGGTCTATACAGTTCTTTTTTTTTTTGTCAATGTGAGAAATGTTCAGACAAAATAATTTAATGATAGGAAATTTTATATATTATCCAAGGATGAAAGCAAATCCAGGTCATAGATAAAAACTACTTCATGTGCATAGTGTCTATAGTTGAGGAGAACAAAAACCTTCTTTGAAATATGTCTTAAAAGAGCGAACATAATGGCTTTGACAAACCAGCAAAGGTAAATTGTCACAGTTATGTTCTTAATAGCTCTAATGGCCAGCTCAGTATTCAGCCATCTATCTTAGGATAAATTTTAGATATCAATATAAGTAAGTTGTACTTGCTTGTAAAACTTACTTCCCAGGGAGAAAGGTAGATAGGGTAGTAAATTGCCATGTATAAACTATTTTAAATTTCTGGGTTATTGATCCTATTTCAGAAGTAATTTCTGAATAAAACATATAAGCACATGTATTTTTATGTAACATTTATTTAAATATATATCTTCATGTAGACATTTAAAGAAGTAGATGAGGAATAAAATTTAGAATGAAAATTAATGTTATTACTTAAATATTATAAGGCTCAAGGTCACTGTATCTAGAATATTCTCTTAATGAGACTTGAGGCTGCTGAATAAAATGCGATCATCAGATGCCACATTGCTTTCGTGGTAATTATAATACTGTTTATAATGCTCTGCCACCACAACCCAGCACTTGTATGATACCAACTTATCTTTAAACAAGGTAGGAAAATGGACAAAAGAGACATAAGTTATCTATTGCTATTCATGTGAATCTAAGGATAAAAAATAGTCATGAAGATGAAAAATGACTATGGAGCTGAGAAGTTTTCAAACTGAAGTTGGAAACTATCAAAACATGTATTTCAGGGACATTTTTGCGTTCCTGTTCAAGTGGTAGCACATATAAGGACAGCTTCCCTGCACAGTGCCTGACACTTCATCTCTGTCAGCTTTTTATTCCCATATGCTTCTGCCCTCAGAAACGCTGATCACAGAATTTCTGAAACACAAGATATTTGTAGGCATTTTTTTTTCTAGTGGAAACCAGAACTATTATTTCCTGCAACCTCGATTCAGTCTAATGGAAGATTGCAGAACTGATCTATGTCAAGTCAAGATGATTGACAGCATTGTCAGGTGGTTTGAAATCCTTACTTTGATGAAATAATGCTTGTTGAAAGACTAACAAATGCATTGATGAAGACTCTTTAAATTTAGATCATTTGCTTTATTTGCCATCTCTTAGTTTCAAAATAAATAATTTCTGGCTCTGAAAAGCTGCAGCTTCTTGTTTCTGATGCTTTATGAAGCATTGATACAATATTTTTCAAAGTTAGAATGCTAAATGGGTCCAACCAAAGGAGTCATGTGTAGTAAAAGGCATCAGTTTAGGAATAGATTCTGCTGGGGGGGGTGTATCATACTAACAGAAGAGTAAAACTGAGAAGAATACATTTGTTACTATATACTAATGAAAGCCTTAAGGTAGTTTTATCAAGACTATTACAAAAATAGGAACTAGTGCACACAAAAATATGTACACACAAAAATAGGATTTTTTAAAAAAGCTCAAGGATGTTCTTTTCTGTCCTTTGGATGTTTTTTGTAGTGGAGATAAATAAGAATATATTTTTTGGGGCTGGAGCAATAGTACAGTGGGTATGGTGTTTACTTTGCATGCTGCTAACCCAGGTTCAATCACATCATCCCATATGGGCCCCATAGCACTGCCAGGAGCAATTCCTGAATGCAGAGCCAGGAATAACCCCTGAGCATTGCTGGGTGTAACCCCCTCAAAAATATTTTTTTCTGGAAAATATATGCAAGCAGTTTCTGAATATTTTACTTTTTGTTTTTATATTTTAACACAAGATTCCCCAAACTAGTCAATTAAGTTCAATAAAAAAATAATAACATATGATCAAAATTCTGCCCTTACCTACTTTTCACTGATCTTTCAATCAATGTAGAAATGGCTTCTGGAGGGAAAATATGCTTGACCTAAGTAGGCATTTCCTAAGGAGACTCAGCTGAGACATTACAAAATGTTCCAAGAAATCTCTATTCTCTCAGTAAGTTAACACAGCATGCTCATGAGTGGTAGTCTCAGAACTAAAAAAGAGCAAATGTCAATACATAGCACTTTAAAAAGTAACTTTGTTTATGTTGTGGTTATTTTTAAATTATTCACATGATATTTTAAACTAAGACTTTTTGAGTAGTTTTGAACTCACAACTAAATTGAGAAGTACGTTTCACATACCACCTGATATGTTTCACATACCACCTGATATTATATATGCATAATCTCCTCTATTATCAGTATCACCCACCAGAGGAGTACATTTGCTATAAGAAATGAATATACTATTTTATACACACACATATATATACACGTATATATGTGTGTGTATATATATGTGTATATATATATACATATACACACTGTAGACTACAACTTATATGTTATGGTATAATTTGGGAGACTACTTTGTGGGTCATACCTGACATTGCTCAGGGATTACTCCTAGCTCTACTCTTAGGGATTCTCCCAGTGTGGCTTGAGGGACTATATGTTGTTCCAGGAATCAAACCTAGCTCAGCAGTGCATAAGGCAAGTGCCTTACTTGTATTGCCACTGCAGCCCCTATGGTACAGTACTATTGTTGTGCTTTCTGTAGATATGAGTATTTCATTATGTGTACTCATCATTAATATCAGACAGAACAAAACATCTACTTGTGGCCCTTTTTTACTGTAAAATTATTATATAGCTATAGACATATGAAATAAGTATATAAAACCAAACATTCACTAATATTAAATCATGAAGCATAATTTTAACAACACTCATATTCTATTATATGACCCCATATGGAGTCACAACCCAGTTTAAGAAGCTAGGACATAGCACCTTCTCACTGGCTTAGAAATCCTATGTTCTCAGGGCTGGAGTGATAGCACAGCGGGTAGGGCATTTGCCTTGCATGCGGCCGACCCAGGTTCAATTCCCAGCATCCCATATGGTCCCCTGAGCACCTCCAGGAGTAATTCCTGAGTGCAGATCCAGGAGTAACCCCTGTGCATCGCTGAGTGTGACACACACACAAAAAAGAAAAGAAATCCTCTGTTCCTCTTCCTCTTCATTACCTACCAACCTCCTAGAAACCACTGATATCTCAATTAAAAAAATTATTATACTTTAGGTAATATGGTTATAATGCTGTTAAAGCTTATGGTACTGATACAGTAAGTCACTGCACCCAACCACCACCAAAGTGCCCATGATTTATCATATCTGTCCCTAAGTCTCTGAGCCCATCTTCACCACCCAGGCCCCTATCATCACCACCACTTCTTGTTGCACAAGTTTTATAATCATGGTCTAGACTGTGTCACTGTTCCATATTGCCTGTTCCGTTTTGTTTCTGTAGTCCACAGATGAATGAGATCATCCAATATTTATCCTTCTCCCTCTGATATATCTCGATTAGTATAACACCCTCCAGTTCTACCCACATTGCAATATCATCTTTCCTTCTACCCACATAATATTCCATTCTGCATTTATGGTACAGTTACTTTATACACTCATCTGTCTTGGACATTTGGGTCCTTTTCATATCCTGATCATTGTACTAAGTGCTACAATGAATATGGGCACAAACATATCCCTTCAAATTAATAACTTGTGTTTGAGAAGTAGATATTAAAAGGTGGTCACTGAGTCCTATGAGAATTCTACTCTTTTTTTAAGAATCATTTGGAAGTGTGGCAAAAAATGGTGCTCAGAAGATCCTGGGATCTACTGGTGATTCTCAGCTGCCTGTGGCCTAAAGCAAGAGACCCGAGGATGAAATGAGGCATTGGCTAACCCAGCCAGTGCTCAAGAGTTTTCAGGGGGTGAATCTGAGGATTCTGAAAGGGACCATGTAGTTCAGGAATCCCTCCTGTGCTGGGAACACTCCAGGCAGTGTCTTAACCACTGTACTATCTCCTGGCCCTGTTCTTCCTTTTTTTGAGGAATATCCGTACTGTTTTTCATAGAGGCTGAACCAGACAACCTTTTGGCAGTGAGTAAGGATTTATTTTTCTCTTTGTTCTGGCCAAGACTGTTTTCAGTCCTCTTAATCTATACCATTCTCATTGGTGTACGATGATTTCTCATTGTTGCTTTGATTTGTATTTCCCTTCTATTAAGGAGTAATGGACACTTTTTCATATGCCTTCTAGCCATCCAGATGTCTTCTTCAAAGATGAATCTGCTCATCTTCCCATTTTTGGTGTTTTTTGTTGTTTTTGAACTTTGTAAATGTTTTGTAAACCTTGGATATTAGCCCTTTATCATATGTATTATGTGCCAATATTATCTCCCATTCAGTTTGGTGCCTTTTAATTTAGCCTGAGTTGTTTGCTTTCACCATTTGAAACTTAATTTGGTTTCTTTAATGTCTGTACAGTTTTTGTTTTTAAGAATGCCTAGATGGAATCACACAGTATGTTGACTTATCTTAGTGGCTTCTTCAACTTAATAATATGCATTTAAATTTCTTCTATATCTTTTCATGGTTTTAGTTTTGGATAATATCCCATTGTCTTGGTGTTGTATAGTTTATTCATTGACCTAGAAAATGACCTCTTGATTGCTTCCACATTTTGATAACTATGAGTGAATAAAGCTGCTGAAAACATTTCATTTACAGGATTTTGCATTGATGTAAACTTCGAATAAAAATGAGCATGATTACTAGATCATATGTAAGAACATGTTGTAAATTGTGTTCAAAATAAATGTACTACTTTTACATTGTAATACTATGTGATACATTGATATCACTTATATATGGAGCAACAGAACATTTCTGCTGCTCCATGTCTTCACAAGTGCTGCATGCTATCAGTACTCCAGATCAGATGTTCTGTGGTGGCACTTCACTGTATTTTAATTAAATTTTACTATAATCAGGGCTCAACTACATACAAGAGATTATTTGTGTATTTATAATTCTATCAAAGGACAGTTTGGAATGTATAAAATCTTAATCCATATTTTCTTATCTTCAGAATTTATATACATGATGTCATAATATTTTGGCACTAAATTACCTGTAGTAAAGTCTAATATTAATATCATTCCCCCTTTCATGTTACCTGGCATACATGTGGAAATGCATATGTAAAATTGTTCATTATCTTTAAAGTTGATTACTCTTACCGTAATACCAAATGCTCTTAAAACCAGAGTTAAATCTTATTCTGAAAATTTGCTTCTCTTCTTTTTTTTCAAATTCAGGAATATATATTTTACATAATGGTTCTTTTTTTCTTTCACATCTATCATTTTGTCATCAAATTTTCATGATGTAATGTTTAAACCAAATGGTCATAGATTTTCTCATTTTTCTCTAAGTTAAAATTTTCTTCCTAAATCATCTTATTTCTGTTTTTGTTATTGCTTAGCTTTTGTCTAAAGTTCATTGGGGAAATTTTTCTGTGATTTTTTTCCACATACTCTTAATTGCGTTACTACATATTTGGTTTCATTTCTAATTATTATTCATATTTAGTGATTAAGGAAAAATAAGAACAGGCTACAATTCTTAGATTATTTTATTTCAGGTCTTTGTAAGCAGGTCTCTTAATTCCTTTTCCATGTTCACATCTCCCTGTGCGCCTATAAATAACAAATTTATACCACAAACTTTCTTTTTTTTGGTTTTCTTTCTTGGGTGTTGCTCAGGCCTTGTTCCTGGCTCTTTTCTTAGTGATCACTCCTGGCAGTGCTCAGAGATCAAAGCCACCCAGGAATCAAGTTGTGAACTGAATCAGGATCAGCAGTGTGCACAGTCAGCACCTAAACCTTAAAACTGTGTTCTCTTTCTGTGTCCCTATTTCTATGGTGTGATTTGAACTTACTTTTTCTCTCTTTTCCTCCTCTACTATTTTTGTCCTTGTGCTAATGTTTGTCTCTGAAATTTAGATATAAACACGAACTTCTGTTATTTCACCATTGATTCTTCTTTCTCCAATTCTACCAGAAGCTTTAAGAATACAGTTTTCATCGTCTTTCTTAAAACCATATATCTTTTCCTCTGAGTCAGGGATCACATGATAAATTGTAAAATTGTGATTCTTTAATGTAATTTATAAACTCTAATATGAAATGAGGAATTAAAAGGAAAATAAATGCACACAGATATGCACTAGACTAGACTATGACGTACATCATTTTAAAATGCTCCTTTAAACTGGTATTACTATAGTTATAGAATCTAACATTGTCTCTTTAGCAAGAAGAAGAGGGCTGGGAGTATTTATGAAATTTCCCTCTATAAGGAAAACCAAAGCATTCCTGTACTGCTAACAGCACTATCACTTCCAACATATTGCTCCTCACATCTGAATAGTTGATAGAAACTTTTCAACACAATATTATAGACATGCAAGAAATAACAGAAAGCACTATTGATGCAGTCAACTAACAGTTTTTGCTGAATCTCAAATCCTTTCTCACCAAAAATAAAAAAGCTCTTCATATACCCAGCACATTAACAGGGTTTGATACATTTGATACATTTATATGTGTTAAATGTTTACTGAATTATTCACTGAATTATATCCCTTTCACATTGTTATCAACTTTATTAACTTTTTTATTACTATATGTATCTAAGATTGAGTTTTAAGAAAATACCATGCATCATGAAAAACTACAAGGAGTGCTAATATTTAAGGGAATATTCATCTACTCCAAAATATAGATCTGTTGATTCTGAAACAAAATGAGTATCAATTCTCAAAAATTCAGCAGTATTAGGGGCTGGAGCGATAGCACAGCGGGTAGGGTGTTTGCCTTGCACGCGGCCGACCCCGGTTCTAATCCCAGCATCCCATATGGTCCCCTGAGCACCGCCAGGGGTAATTCCTGAGTGAAGAGCCAGGAGTAACCCCTGTGCATCGCCGGGTGTGACCCAAAAACCAAAAAAAAAAAAAAATCAGCCGTATTAAAACTTAAAAATGATGAACTAAGTTTATCCTGGACTTTGTACAGCTCTAATGATGATAATGATGAGTGCTAAAATGTAGTGTTTATATGTGCTATGTATTTCCCTAAACCCCTCATATAAGTGAATATATTTAATCCTGAGAGCAATGCTAGGAGGTGGATAAT